>NC_137211.1:10179355-10726855 GCF_949987685.1 Ammodytes marinus | reverse complement strand
GGGAGGATGGGTGATGGGCCCGTGAAATTCAGCGGACTGTCTCCTCCTTATCCCATCCTCTCATGGAGCGTGCCGTCACACCGAGCCCCTCCTGGAACACTTCTCTCCCTGGCATACCTACGTTTCCAGCCTCACTGCACTCCAATATCTCTAACGTGACGCCGCCGCCCGTTGCAGGCCTTAAAGGTGGGGTGGATGTGAACCAGTACTTGGCCCTTTGTGCTATGCTCATCATGGATGTGCTGGCGGTGGTGGGGAACTTGGCCGTGATGATTGTCATCACCAAAACGCCACAACTGCGCAAGTTTGCCTTTGTGTTCCACCTCTGTCTGGTAGACCTGCTGGCAGCGTTGGTGTTGATGCCTCTGGGGATGCTGTCAGACCGAATCCTGGCTGACGAGGCATTGTGCCGGAGCTACCTCTGTTTGAGTGTGTGTCTAGTGAGCGCTGCCATCCTCACCATATGTGCCATCAACGTGGAACGCTACTACTACATCGTCCACCCCATGCGTCACGAGGTGAAGATGACCGTGGCGGTGGTGGTGATGGTGCTAGTGGGAATCTGGATTAAAGCCGTTGTCATGTCAGTGCTGCCTCTCCTGGGATGGCTGCTCCAGGGGAACCAGGGTCTGGGGACGACTCCTTCGGCCGCCATTCACGCTCAGAGACACTGCTCCCTCCAATGGACGGGTGGCCGAACCACGCGGCTGCTTTTCATGGTCTTCTTTACATTTATCTATTTTCTGTGCCCCATGCTGATCATTCTGGTGGTCTACTGCCACATGTTCAAGATGGCCCGGGTGGCGACCATGCAGCACGGCCGCCTTCCCACTTGGATGGACACGCCGCGACAGAGGTCCGAGTCCATCAGCAGTCGCTCCACCATGGCAGCCAGCCTCGGGGGGACCCGCGCTACCCCTCAGAGGACCTTTAGCGGGGGCAAGGCTGCAGTGGTATTGGTGGCGGTGGGAGGTCAGTTCCTCTGCTGCTGGCTGCCATACTTCTCCTTCCATCTCTACTCTGCAGTGGTGTCTACCTCTCCCACCTCGCCGGCCCAGCTGGAGGACGTGGTCACATGGATTGGCTATTTCTGCTTCACCTCCAACCCCTTCTTCTATGGCTGCCTGAACCGGCAGATTCGCGAGGAGCTGGGCCGCTACCTTGCTTGCTTCTTCAAGCGGGCTGGGCCTGGCGAAGGGGAGCATCTGCCCAGCCGCGAGGCCTCTATTGAGGAGAACTTTATGCAGTTCCTTCAGGGCACTGGATGCAATCTGGAGCCCTGCGACTTTTACAGCAGAGCCAGCCCGGAGGAGCCAGAGACTGAGGGCCTTCAGGAATCAGCTGTTCAGCAGAACATGCCAGCTGACTTCCACATCCCAGGGCAGATCCTTGAGGAAACCTCAGAGTTCATACAGCGGCAACAGCTGAACAATGAGCTCCATGTATCAGAGAACTGCTGCAAAACTGTACCAGAGCTGTAGCTGCCTCTCATGTAGCTACTGTCTATTTTGCCATCTTTAGTTCAAGGAATATAATTCATTTCATTCATATTTTCTAAATGGTATTGAATGAATTAAGCTCAAAATCCAGTGAACTGCAACACATGATGTCTTCTTTGAAGAATTTTTTAGCTTTCAAGCTCCCAAAAGTTGTGACGTTGCATCATTACATGTTTCACGAGCCATAGTGTCATGCTGTCTCTGTGTGATGTTAGCAGATGGACGCTAAACTGTTGTTGTGCTACTCACGGATCAGTGGGAAGGCAAACACCACAGAAACATAAAGAATTATAAAGAAATGCTGGAACTCGGAGAGAGCTAAACCTCAGGGGGATCAATAGTTTTCAGAGCCATTAAAGGAAATGTTTTAAAATGAAGATAGAAAAGCGCTGAGATAAATGTTTTTAGTTTTGATACACTCCTTAAAATATAAAGTCTGTCAATCCTCTTCACAAGGTGGGTTCTCGATAAGACATGAGAATATATAACACATAATTAAAAAAGAATAATACTGTACTACCATCTACATTTTCCTCCTGTTGAATCTCTTCCTTTGTTCATTACATTCAACCAGAGGGCAACATGTTCCCTCATCTTTGTGTTGGAAGACTTTAAAAAGCCCATTGACAATCAAATCAAACTAATCAGTAATACATCAGGCTCTCTTTGACAAAACAAATGTTTTAACAATCATTTTTAGCCATACAAATCATTCTCCAGCCCCTCTATTAAGGCACTGAGTGTTATTGTGTGAAACTGTCTGTGGGCAGAAAATCGAGAAAAATGGTAAATAGGAAAATGAGTAGTAGGTCAAAGTAAAGGTTGTCAGATGGTGTAGCTGTCGTTGCCAGTTTTTAAAATGAAGAGTAAAGGATCTGTTTCCATCCAAGTGTAATCATTCCTCCTGCACGTCTCCTCATACCACCAAGGAATGAACGCAAAATGTAGTTGTTTGTTTCCCCCTAAATTGGCTCTGAACATTCACAGGAAAAGGATGATTTCACAGCTGGGGCTGCTAATGGTATTTATAATAAACAGGGTGACTTGCCAGTGTATTTTTAGCCATCTTCCAGGAACATCATTTCATGTTTATCTGTTCTTAGTCTTGTGATTATCACCTCCTCACCAAACCCATCTCACATGGATAAGACTCGTGATTTTGCCCGTTTCCAATCAAAGAAAAACATTGTGACTGGCTTCATTTTTACGGGCGTGATGGGGTTATGGGTTTTGGCTTTGTTAAAACTCCGGCTACAGCACATTAAAACTGTCAGTTTATTGAGTTAAGGCCTGATGAGGATAGATACCGAAACCGCGACCAGTCCCCATTCCCCGGAGATGTCTGTGCTGTTTACAGGTAAACAGAAGAGCAGTGTGAGTGCTCTTGTGTTTGTGCTTTAAACAAACAGGCTTGTTTTGGCTACACACAGCACACAGGTGAGACGATGCTTACACATGGCAAGCTTTGCCTTTGGCCTCATGTAGCGACAAAAGGAAGACACTGGTGATACTTTCTCTGATCTCAGATGGATTACAAACAGTTTGCACAAGTCACACGAGCAGTGACAAACGTTCCAAAGAAAATTACAAGGCACAAATCTCTTAACACTTTCTCTCGTCTCTTTTTTATACTTGCTCTTTCTTGCTGCCTTCATCTATTTTGGACTGCCTGGTACCAGAATGATCACAAGACACAGGACACAAGACGTACAGGGAAGGGTTGGATTTTGCTGGGAGTCAGAGCAAAAAAATTGTCCCTTGGTCAGAGGGGGAGATGTAGTGCTTTGGATTGTCTTGCAATGTGACTTTATTAGTTGGTGAGTTAACAGTGAGCGAAAGACGAAAACACTGCCGCAAACCTCAATGTTATACAACATGTATACATTTTTAATTGAGCTTTATAGAATAATACAACTCTGAAACACATTATTATCCAAATGACTAAAATACTATTTATGAAGCAAGATGACATAAAACCACCTTGATTGGTTACACCAGCGACAGGAGCAGGGGTCTAATCCTTTTAGATCGTCTGAGATCTTCCTCTTTATGGAACAATGTTGTAATATATTCAGTGATGTTTCACACAAACCTTTTTTTTCCTCAGTCCTCTTATGTGGAGTGTGCATCAATTTCACCATTCAATCAGCTGGATTTCTGTTACCGTAGCAGCAAAATTGCCCTGACCAATCAGATTAAACACTTTAAGCTCTATTTCTGCTACCATCTGTTGATCACAAGGAGAAATAAGCTGCTCTGAAGGTGAATGGCAGACAATATTCCCCAGCTTCAGGAATATTCATGGACGTTGTTTTGTTCGTTAATAAATTATCAATATAGCCTAGTCAATATGTTCATTTTCCTGTCTTTTTTTTTTTTTTTTTTTTTTTTGTACATGAGCTGAAAAGACTGTTTGGATTGTTCATCATAAGTGTATGTTTTTCTCCCTTGTTAAGATTTCCTTATGTGTTTGTTACCCCTCAGTTGAAATTATTAAAGGAACAGCAGGAAGATTACTTAGACTGTTGTGGTTGTTGTCATAGTTACCAGACATTTTCAGAACAATAACCGCATCCATCACACGATCAATCCCATCAATGATCTTTTTCTCCCCTGTACGGGAGATTATTAGGGGGAGTGAAAAAACAAAAGGATAGAAAGAAGTTTTTTGTGTCATTATGTAAATTGAAATGTTGAGATTAACATTAAAATACAATATTGACAGATTGGAACCTCCGGAATCAATTACTCATACGGTAAGCTAAATTTGGAGATTTGGGTTTACTTTATTGATCCCCAATCGGGGAACTTGTCACCATGGTCTGTGCAATGTAGAACATACAGTAGGTACAACACAGGAATACAGTACCAACATAAAACAAGAATGGTCACAGGGGGAGTATGGTCCACTACCATAGTAAAAATAGAAGGGGAAAAGGGAATGAATAACAATATAACAATATTATGATGTGCAAATGAGCAATGTGCAAAAATCTAATCAGTAGTCCTGATTAAAAAGCCATTTAAACATTACAATTTTTATTGAAACACAAACTTCTTTGCTCGTCATAATTGGGAGACAACGGGCTACAACCAAATGTTTACCAAAACTAGACGTCCTCTAAGCTTGACTAATAATACATTGCTCTCTATGTGCATCGGGCTTTAAGACGAACGCACAGGGGCCATCTTAAACCTCATGTAAGTGCAATTCCGGGGCAAAAATATACCTTCGCTCTAATACATAGAAGTGCAGTTTCTAGTCAAGTTACAGTAAGGGGATGTCTGGTTTAAAGGTGCTGCAGGGAACTTTTAAATATTTCTGAAACAGTCTAATTTTTCCTCTGATGATCATAAATAACATGTTAAAGCAAACGAGACCATCAGTGCAAAGAATGCTATTTTTATGTAGTTTTTCTTAAGGCCTTTGTCATGGGTCCCTCACCCTCACCCACTACCGCTTTTGTCCAAAGGGGACGCTAGAATTAACAAAAGCTGAAAATTCCTCAAAGCATCTTTAAGTAAAAATGAGCTTGTACGCAATGTCTGCCTTACGACAATAGCAAAGATGCATCTTTTCTGTTTTAATAACGTTTGTTTATGAGATATTGATCCCGAAAGTTCGAAACCGTCAACATCTTTCCAACTTTACCACAGTCTTGAACTGTTGTTTGTATGTATGGTAATCAAGACATTTTGACTGTATTCACAAAATAGTATTTCCAGTTCATTCTTGACATTTCGACTTTTTTCTCAGTGCATTATGAAGAAATGTTCCTCCTGTGTGTGTGTGTGTGTGTGTGTGTGTGTGTGTGTGTGTGTGTGTGTGTGTGTGTGTGTGTGTGTGTGTGTGTGTGTGTCTGTGTGTGTGTGTGTGTGTCTGTGTCTGTGTCTGTGTCTGTGTCTGTGTCTGTGTCTGTGTGTTTTTGTATGGTGCCAGCAGGGGGTTCTGTGTCACAGAGGTGATATGAAGTACTAAGACCAGGATGAAAAAAGAGTGACATTTGAGGGAAGGCAAGATGATGCTGAAGCCTGTCAGTGGGGAGAGGTTGTGAACCACACTGTAATAATATGGATAACCCATTCCCACGCCAACTTACATTAATGTAATTAACACTGCATCTCATGATACATACGCTGAATGACCAAAACATTGGCATTCCCTTTCTATTTCAATGATTGCACTGATAAGGTGAGTAAAAACAATTATGGCTTAATGATTACAATTGGTAAATATCTTACATTTAGTGATGAAAAAGCGGAATATCTATATTTTTTAAAGCATACAGTTGAGGCAATGACAGGAATTTTAGATTATTATTTATCCTTGGATTGTACAAACGAATACCTGAAATATGCCCTTAATCTTTCGTATATTGATCATTTCTAGGTTATAATGCACGTCTCCATGAGGTCAAATTTTAGTTTTTGCATTGTATATTGATGTGTTTTACACCAGAGAAATCCAAACAGAGATGTCAGCATCAAGCGAGCAGCATCCGAGTTTCATCTGCTATGTTCCTGATTATCCTCATGGCTTTCATGTTGAGCCGTGGAGGGCGCCTCCTGCTGCACAGGGAAACAGTTCAAACAGCCTGACCTTTGTGGCGGGCTACAACACGCCCAGTGAAAATGCTCAAGGACAGAAACATAGGGCCACTGGGTGCACAGCACAGTTACCCAGGGGATGAGTTGGTCACAGTGCTGGGATCATTTTAAGACCAAAACACAGGAAAACGTGTGACATTGTGCATTGTCTCCAGTGAAAAGCCTCCCTCACTATATCCGAGATGAACTCAACAACATGAATTTACTTACTTCCAGATCCTGACTTCTCTGAAATCAGCTGTTTCCTAAGAGGGGTTTGTTAGTGAGGAGGACCTGGCAAAAGGGGCAAAGATGGAGATTAATGTTATGTTTAAAAACATACTGTATAGTGGTTCCCATCGGTATGTCTGCACTATTTGATTAGTATTTTAATGAATGAGCTAATCACAATAAGCAATGCAACTTTCCTGGTCTCTGATTTCTAAATCTACACATCAAATATTCATTTTTATCTTTATTGCTTAATTTACCCTCAGGCCTATGAAGGGTTGATACACTGTTATTGTTGTAATTGTTTATTAATGGTTAATAGAGCATTTATCAATGCTTTATACTGTAAAACAATTCAACAACAACCAATTTATGGTTCTGTTTTCTTAAAAAAAAAGTTTTACATACATTTTGACAATCCATTTAAAAAAATATCCAACTAATTTGTTATGAATCGAATTAATCAATTTATAAATGCTTTATAAAAACTCCGTTATATTCTCATAGTTGTATTAACTTTGGCTGTAAATGTCGTGCATCATCAACCAGAAAGATACCTTTGTACACTGAAAAGTGTACAATAGTAGGCCTATGTAAACTTTACTCACAGGTGTAGAATTTGCACAGATGTTGAAGGAGGATAAAGACAAATCATGTTGTAAAAACGCACCTAAATTAACCTCAACATCGAGAGAGACAACGACATATAATTTCTTGATCTGACAAAAGGCTACTGTTCATTCAGAGTGGGACATCACTGTTGTTGTAGATCTGTTGTTCATCTTTTTTCTTAAAATTGAAATGAGTCCTGTTGACTAGAGACGTGTGTTGTGGCTTCATCTGTCGTATGAATTAGGAATCACATGCAGGTTGAAAAGCTTTATCAAACTCACACTTGCAGTTTAGCTGTGTGTCCACCGGGGGAGCTCTCACACCGCACAAAACTCCTTCTGTAGCCTACTCTGCTGACTGGAAGTGAATGTGGATTTCAGAGAAAGATCGCACATCTGGACTTCTTCTAAACTGCATACCTCAGTTCACGAGGGTGTTATTAGGAATATAAGGATATGCCCGACTTTGATCTTTTTTTGACGCAGAAGCAGGATTCACATTCCTGGTAGCCTACTTTGGAATCGACTACATTTCCCATCCGCCCCGTGGGGCGCATCAATTTTCCTTTTTCAGTGCCGTTTTCTTGGTTTGCAGCTGGATCAGCTGGATGAACGCGCGACTGCGCAGCAGCTACGGAAATGTGCTGATTTTCATTGCGAATTTTTCTTTAAAAACAGTGAATTATGTGCCTGATTTTTCCTACACGTTTCTACATAAAGTGTTTTTATTTCTTCTTCTTTCATTTTTTATGATCTTTCGAGAGAGAAACTACGATTCATTTGGAAAAAAGATCTTAAACATAAACTTGGGGAATCCTACCCATAGCCTAGCCTATAGTCACCTGGACAGACAGGAGTGTTGTGGACTGAAGCTGTGTGTGCGAACTCAGCATCAGACTGTGGGTTCAGTTGGACAGACGAGCCTCCAGTGCCAACGCCTTTTCACCTCTCTCCGCTTCTCTTCGGCTGGGAAACTTCAGCTCACACCGCCCCGAGGGCTGTTGGACGGGTTTTTTCCCCTTTCAACCCATGAGCTGCTGAAGCTTCAATCTAACGTTAAACGAGTTGTTTGAGAGTGAATCATGGGCTGCACTATCAGCGCCGAGGACAAAGCTGCATTCGAGAGGAGTAAAATGATTGATAAGAACCTGCGGGACGACAGAGACAAATCAAACAGAGAAGTGAAACTGCTTCTGCTCGGTATGAACAACGCTATTGGTGTATTTTGAATGCATGACATCAGTTAAATTATCATCAATCTTTGGGTACTATTTTTCTCATGCAGTCTTTAGCTTCATCTAACTCTCGAACATTCCTCCTCATGTGCAGCTGTGGCTCTTCCTGTCTCTGACAGAACTTGTAGAAGTAAACCAGATGTTGGTGGTTTGGTGGTGACAGGGCATCTGCCTGGCCTCTGCTGCCTCGGAGCTTTTCTTTTTATTTATTTTTTTAATCAGTTATGAGTCGTTGACAGGTAGGGAGCGTGGGTTCAGAGGAAACTATTTGTGTTGACACTCGTAACAAAGCACGTTATAACTCCTGTAGGCCTGTTCTACCTCAGTCTCTACGAACAGAACTTTTATAGCAGCAAGGAAATACATTTCTTGGGTAAGATTTTGTTCCCACAATGCATCACAGGCTCAATGTGAGGAGGGAGTATCAACATCATGTCATAGCATGCCCTGATCTTTAGGGTTTCATTTGAGCATGATAAGTCCTATTAAACCAGATCATTTACTTTCTGGAGTAGCTGATTGTCAATTGTTTCATATAATAGATTATTCGTCTGACCAACAGTTGGAAACTCACAAATATTTAGTTTACCTCCAGTAAAGAAAATTGCACTGTTATGATGATAATCATTATTTTTAGTTTAGATCTGCTCTGTCACGTTTAGTTAAATACATTTTGGATTTGATGGTCAGATACAGCATTGTTCTGACTCACTCAACAAGACTTCAGGTGCACGATGTTGGTGACATGCATGTTTAGTGTTATGTTCTCTCAGTGCTCTCTCGCGCCTCTAAAGACCACTGGCTGTACGTTTACTATACTGCCTGCTGGTATGTATTAGCTGACTGACATAGGGTGTGGACTGCAGAGACGTTCCAGGGGGATTAAACACCCCCAGTTCAGCAGCGCTCAACATTTTTACGCTCTGTGCCCTCTAGCAGTCTAGCAGGAGCTTCTCTGAGTGTAATTGTCTAGTGTAACTCCATAACTCCAACTCCATATCCAAATTTTTAGCTGCAAATACATTTTGTATATCAGCTAGACCAGTGGTTCCCAGTGGTTTTAGTTTCAAATGAAGCAATGTCAACTTTCGCAGGTGAAGGCCTTCGTAGGATTTCACAAGGAAAACAAATATTGGAAACTAAATAAAAGACTCAAATATTATTTATTATTAACCTTTATTTAGACAGCGAGTCCAATTAAACTGTGCACGCTCCCGTACCACTAGATTAAGTCCACAAGTCTTTTCTCACAAGGACAGGCTAAATCATTTTTTAAACCTAATGTATTTTTGGGGGTCCTTTGGGCTTGAACAATTAAATAGTAACTTATCACCCAGTTGTGTGCTAAACCTGGAACAAATGGGATAATAAGGTTGAAATTAAGATACAAATGGTCCAAACAGCTTTTGCAGCAGCAGCTATGTGTTGTCTCTAAAATGTTTGAATAAGTGATTCTAATGATGCAATGTTGTAGGCCAATGTTGCAATGCTCTTGACCCCTGGGTTGAGATGTTTCTTGAAATGTTACGCAATTCATGTCAAAAGAATGATATGATGAAGAAAAGATGATACTGCTACTAAACTCCTTTTTAAATAGAAGACTGACCAGGGCCTTTCAGTGTCTGGATTCCACACTTTGTTTTCAGTTCCTCTGTAATGTGATCTCATGTAATCTGATTAGAAATGGCCTGAAACATGTCATGGAGTAAATGAGTGTAGCAAGTATTCCATTAAATGGATGATTCTGAGAACAAATGCAGCTATTAATTTATAAATTGAAATGAAGTGTTCGCTGCATTCGCTCCGACCGCATGACTTCCTGAAGGCATTGCGACATTACGTTCTGATGGCATCTGAAGCACGGTGGGCGGTGTCACAATAAGTTACACAATCTGCATTGCTAGTGAAAAATCTCTCTTTGACTGGATTCATGTTTGTTTCCTTATTGGGGTACACTTTACAATAAGGTTACATTAATTAACTGTCAGTTAATGCTAAGTTAATGCTATTAATGGATAGTTAATTCATGGTTAAGGCATATTAAGCATTAAGTAAGTGTTAATGCTTAGTTATTATTGGTTAGTTAATGCTTCCTTAACTAATGCTTACTTAAGCATAAACTAAGCATAACAGTTAGTGCTTAGTTAATGTATATTAAGCCTTAATTAAGCATTAACTAATACTTAATTAATGTACCCTTTTGTTTTCTTGATCACATCCCCGATAATGGCATTATTCCAGTCAGCGGAACAAAACCAAGCCAGTAAATACTCCCAGTCCCTTCTATATCAGAGTCACTTGTACTCTTGACTTTTAGGCAACATTTGTCTTTTTTTTTTTTACCATTTTGTTGATATGTAACAGCCTGATTGCGTCATTTTGTTGTGTGCAAGACCAACTATTTTAGGTAGTCGAGCCTTGAGTGTAATGGCAGAAGTAAACCTGAAATATATTTCACATGAGGTCACATATATGTGGTTGTTGGATCAGTTTGGCAAGAGCATTGACCAATACCACCAGTCAGAAAACAGATCTGTGAGAATTAGCTTCAGGCTGATGGGTGTTACAATGCAGGCTCAAATCTCATTGTATGGAAACATTCATTTTTCAAGTTCTGACCACAGAGTTGAGGGGGGAGCGGTTTTTCCAGGCAGTGCCCTCCACTCCCTGTCTGTGCTGGAATGAGAGAGTTATAGCGGAAAAACAAAGAGCAGTTCGGCTGCCGTTCTTTGTGCAAAGCCACAAAGCTGGATAGCCAACTTCGACTGCAAATGGGTCTCCTGTTTGACCACAAGCAGTGATTCGTAAAAAATCTGCAGTTGAGATTCTTGTTAAATGAAGCATGGTTCACAGTCCGACTCCTGCATGGGTTTGGACGACTCTGTGAATGCCTGTGTGAAGTTGGTTTGTGAATTGGCAGGAAGCCATACTTGATATTCAGCCAAAATAATGCATTGTATGAGAGAATTGGTGAATGACAGAACTAAGGAACAGGGATCAACCCAATTTGTCCTCTCTGCTCCCTGTCTGTGTGAGCGAGTGTAAAATCTCCCTTTGCCACTGACAGCTTAACCAAAGAATTAATTGATGGGATTCTTGTTGGCCGGCCATCTGAACATACTCTACTGTAAGCCTCATTGACAAAATTAATTTGCTCAGGATAGCTAACTGGCAGTGGGAAAGTGTCTTATCACCTTTTAGGGGAACACCATTATTAAGACAATCTACCTCCTTATTTAAATATGGTCATACTTCAAGACTTCATGTGCACAGTACGCACGTTTTCATGCCTCTTTAATTAAACTACAGCTTTGAAAAGTTGCTGACATCACTGTGAGCCGGCGGGGGGCACAGGGGCATATCACTGGCTCGCCACCACACAAACCTGGGTTCAGATCCTGGCATTGACTTGCGTCATGCATTGTGACTGTCAATCTACGTTAGGGCTATATTAGGCACGGCTGATCAATAAAAATCTTGGCAGTACTGCATGTTGTCCGTTGAGAACCTGGACTCATTTCTGCTGTGTTGGGGTCAGAGAGCAAGTTGGTGTTTGTTTTCTGTGGGCCTTTAGATTACTGACAGACCCTTTAAATCATGCGTGGTGTTTTCATGCCCCCTCTGCTCTCAAACACCCAGAACAGCATGATATCTGGGATTGTCTCTCCAGTGGAAAAACATTGGCTCTGCCAGAAGCGTGACAACTGTTTCCTGTTTGGATGATTGTTTAAAAAATACTGTAAATGTGCCCCATGTGAAATCATTTCGCTGCTCATCATTATTACTATGCCCTCGGTTGTATTCGAGGCTTTGTGAGGCTTTGACATCAATTGTCACAGATTTACACTTTCGTGAAAGCTCCTGCTTCCTAAAGAGGTGTTCATCGCACTACTCACCATTTCCCATGATCCTCTGTGGGCTTAAATTCTGGCTGTGCTGTGCACATTTTAGGGGACGCGATTAGTATCTAATCCCTCCACATGACGCTGGTGTCTTTATTCTTCATTTAGCAATGACAGATAGCTTTGTGTCTAAAGGCAGAATGATGCACTCATACACACAAACTGCTGACTGGTGCATCACAAAATTCATATCTGCTGCATGCAAAGGACAACTTGGTCTCCTTCAAGCCCCACTTAAATATCCACTACTGAAATCCATCACAGGGGTGTTTTTTAGAGGGGATGTTCTGAAGCACAAACAGTGCATACTGTAAACTGTGTGATTAAATGAGGTCAGATTAGGTTCAGCCTTTATGAAAAGCTGGGTTGATCCGTTGCTCATGTGAGAAGCATCTGAAACTGAGATTTTATGTGATGTTTTTTTGTGTTTTTTTTGGCTGCCATCATTCCTGGAATAAATACCTTTAATAACAATGTTTACTCTTTTTTCAGGTGCTGGGGAATCTGGGAAAAGCACAATAGTAAAGCAGATGAAGTAAGTCACAGTCCCTTTACACTGCACAATAAATCACACTATTACAATCCTTGAAAAACGTTGACGCTATTTTTGTGTTATGTTGAGGAAAGACAGCCGCCCTCCGTCACTCCCATTTTTCAGATGCAGCCTAGTTATTTGAGGTTAATGGTCTGGTGAGAGCTGTGATCACAAACAGGGCTCATCTTTGTGGAAGTGCTGTTGAAGCAGAGCGGGAGCCTCATTTCACTCCACTCAGGCAGAGGAGGAAGCACCCTTTTGCGTAGCGTGATAAACAATGGCCCCAGAGGCCAGTCGTAGCCTGGCAGCACCTGAATAGACTCCCCCAGTTCCCACATTAGGCATGCTGCATGCTCTCTGGAGCTCAAATTCCACCACTAATGACAACATTCCATGATTTTCTTTCATATCTGTATTTTGTCCCACATTTGTTAAAGCCATTGTTCATACATTTTTAAACATTTATGTGAGCTCCAAAAGCCTGATTGGATTTTGTTTCTGCTCTAGAATCATTCACGAGGACGGCTACTCAGAAGAAGAGTGCAAGCAGTACAAAGTGGTGGTGTACAGCAACACCATCCAGTCCATCATGGCCATCATCAGGGCTATGGGCCGGTTAAAGATAGATTTTGGTGATTCTGTGCGGGCTGTAAGTTACCTTCATTCAATCGGCATTAAAATGTCTCTTACATGGAGCCATTTCGTCTTTCATGATGTGAATCACAACTGTAGCAAGTTTACAATGACAACAATTTTTTTTCCTTGTTACCAGGACGATGCCCGCCAGCTGTTTGCCTTGGCGAGCTCGGCGGAGGAAGGGGTGATGTCAGCGGAGCTGACCGATGTGATTTTGAAGCTGTGGAAAGATCCCGGAGTTCAGGCATGCTTCGATCGATCAAGAGAGTATCAGCTCAACGACTCGGCTGCATAGTGAGGACTTTACATATTCTACAGACTACTCATCGAGTACCAACTGCCTATTCAATCAGTCATTTTACAGATGACAGTAGGGGGGTCCAGCTTCTCTGTTGAGAGGATTGGCATTGCATTGAGCGTTTGAAAATTATAGTTGCCTTTTAATTACTTTCATCAATTTTATAGACCAAACAATTGATTTATTAACCAAGAAAACTATCTGCAGATTTATCGATATTGGAAATAATCTTTCAATTGTAGCCTTATCTGATTCCAGATTGATTAGCTTAAAATTACTCAAGTGTTCCTTTTAAAAATCCTCCGTTTACTAACACTTTCTGAGAAATTCGGTGGAAGTGAAACTGCCTTGTGGGCTTACAGTGAAGTTTAAAATTGCGTCATCCATCTTCAACGTTCTACTCTTAAATTGACATCAGGCATTTCTCGTAATCTTGTTTTTTTCTCACCACAAGATGTGGGACAACTGAGAGTAGCCTTCCTCCTTCAAGTTTGCAACGTTTCCACTGGAACAAAAAAGGGAGGCAAGATACGTCTTGTTCTTCACAGTCTTGTGACAGCTTGTTGTACATATGATTGCATTCCTGAAAAAGGAGAAACACCAAGGGGGAAAGGGACGATTGCAAAACCTTTTTGTACGGTTAACAGCTGTTGAGATATAACTTCACTTGACAAAATAATTCCAGTTTATTATGATAATTTATCGTGATAGTAAACCACTGCAAACAACTGTTTGATAAAGTTTGGTTAAAAATGCAAACAAAGCAGTTTGAACTAGATATAGTCTCTGTGTTACCAATGTGACGTGGAAAAGGCCTGAGGTTTACTCATTCTGCGGCACTTATAACACACTCGCCCGAAAATAAATTAGCTCAGTGTGAAGGACACGTCTTTGTTTTGAAAACAGCCGAGCTTTCATGACTCTCTCTGCACTTTGTTCACACTACGAGACGAGAGGAACCTGTGCAGTTAGTCTGTTTTTACTCAACCCACCAGGAGCCAGTGTTTATCATGCACCATAATATGAGCCCATATTTAGTATCGTTCCACAGATTCCCCGGATGTCTGCGGAGCAGGTCTTTCACTTCACTACACATCATTGTCCCAAAAATACATATTCATACTTTAACTTATGTTGTTTTTCTTTTGATAAACTATCATTCTTTAAAGCCCCACGGTCAACCATACTTTACCATCTGGTGTTAAAAGAAAGAAAGAGAAACATAGCATCTGTTTTTAAGAAGCATGTATTTGGAGCTGCCTGTATTGCAGATTCTGCATTCCACTGTACATTTGAATTGAACTGGTCACTGTGATGTGTGCATAGGCTCTGGGATCATGTTCTTATACCTTTGTTTTGTGTCTCTCAGCTACCTGAATGACTTGGAAAGGATCTGTGAGCCAAACTATGTCCCGACTCAGCAGGATGTGCTGCGTACACGTGTAAAGACCACCGGCATTGTGGAAACTCACTTCACCTTCAAAGATCTCTACTTCAAGTAAGTATTTATTTGCTCATAAAGGGATGTGGAACTTCTTCAGCTTTACAAACAGTCAGGGTGTGAGCCGGTTTACAGTATTGGACATTGATTCTGCTTGCTATTATCTGGTTATGATTATTATGTAAGAGCTGGTGGTCATTACAGTCATGAAGAAAATAATGGAAACACTTATCTTAGTTTCTAAACTTTCTTTATACTGAATACTACATCCGTAAGTAATTATCCAGCATTTATATGTCATCTTCCTTCATCATTCTGTGATGCAGCTGCATTTTTGGCCAAAGATGCTTGTTTGGAATTCTCTCAGTGGGCTCATGTTGCTTTGAGAAACTGCATATTGGAGTGCTGATTTCTAAATCTCTTTCATAACCGCTGATTGACATTCAGCCTAATATGACCCACATTTTCAGCTGGAAATGTAATTACATCGCCTCAGTATTACATTATTTTGTTGTGCTCTTGTACCTATAAATATTAGTGAAGCAATAACTGTAATAGCTTCCAAGGCCTGCCTTACCCACTCCGAATCTGTAAATGTGTAATCACTGAATTTGTGTTGAAGCACACAACGAGCTTTCATTGCATTTCTGTCAGTTTAACTCAGTATAGATTCACACTGCCTCCGAGGAGCCTCATGCATGTGTGTGTGTGTGTGTGTGTGTGTGTGTGTGTGCATGTGTGTGTATGTGTGTGCGTGTGTGTGTGTGTGTGTTTGTGTGTGTGCGTGAGTGTGTGTATGTGTTTGTGACGCGCCAAAGTGTTTGTGTGTGTGGGTGTGTGTGTGTTTGTGCTCCTTGCCCTAGATATGCCATGATTTTTTTAAATGACATTTGAATTCAAATGAGCAAATTCACGTTGCATTCATTCATGCACCTTGCCTGTGTGCTTGTCTCCAGGATGTTTGATGTCGGAGGTCAGCGGTCGGAGAGGAAGAAGTGGATCCATTGTTTCGAAGGAGTCACGAGTATCATTTTCTGCGTAGCGCTCAGTGACTACGACCTGGTCTTGGCTGAGGATGAGGAGATGGTAAGCAATGGATGCACTGTGTTTTAAGTTCCCTGTGTTAGGGGATTAACGTTGATACTGGATTTTATGTCTTATATTGAAAGGACGAAGGCCTTTTCCCAAGCAGACATCTTGACTTGTCCCTGAAATTCAGCCTCTAGAGCTTGTAGTGCTGGCAAAGACTGATTCATACCTCCATCCTATTATGATTTAGTCACTGCAAGTCGTGGAAAATACTTTTTTATTAGTCCATAGTGTTTTTGTCGTGGTTGGTGCACGTGTTTTTTCAGTCACTTGACAAACAGAGCCTTTGGTCCAGCTCGACATAAGCAGCATGCAGATCAGTTTCTTGAGTGCAGCTCCAAGTCCCTGAAAGCATAGCCGCTAAATGGAATTCAATTTGTATTAATTGTATCATTTAAACCTTTGCTTACAAAAAATAAAGAATAATAATAAAATAAAGAAATGGGTCCATATCGGCTGTCTCCTCAGAACCGGATGCATGAGAGCATGAAGCTTTTTGACTCCATCTGCAACAACAAGTGGTTCACGCTCACCTCCATCATCCTCTTCCTCAACAAGAAGGATTTGTTTGAGGAGAAGATCGGCAGGAGTCCCCTCACCATCTGCTACCCAGAATACTCTGGTGAGAGGAAAACCAGTGAATCAGCACTTTCGCACTTTCTTGAAGTTTTAATGTGATATAGGCACATCGTTTGGACTTGCTCCTTGAGTAGAGGAAATATTTATCAATCCATCTGCTGTATCTGAGCACTGACTTCCTGTAAATGCGTGTTCATGCTCTCAGTTTATTTGACCTAAACCCTGGAAGATAATTGGGTTCAGTTACTGTAGAGAAATATTTTTTTGAGGGTTCTGTGTATATTAGATAAGCTTTGAGAATAAAAAGTCTCTTCATTATATGCATGCTTGACCTACCAACATTATTAGATAAAGGCTCTGTGTTTTACTGTTCAGCGGTTTAATCACATGTGAAATACATCGCCGTACAGAAAGAAGGTTTATAACCAAATACTTGTTCTCCACAGCAACCCAACATATCTAAATAATTCATGTAGCTGGTCAGTTGTATTAACCCAGGCTGTTCAGATGTCCTTAATGGATTTTTATAGTGATCTATTTATAGAATAGTAACACAAATGTTTGTGTCACGGTTAAACATTTAGTTTTGAACCCTTTAGTGTGTTTAACCTACATTATTAAAAAATAAGATAAGGTGATCTTTTTCCCAAATATCATAAGAGGTCATTCCATATGAACCTCTTTTATAAATGTCCTTTTTTCACCGTATAGGTGGGCACGCATACGAAGAGGCTGCAGCTTACATCCAGTGTCGGTTTGAGGATTTAAACAAACGAAAGGACACCAAGGAGATCTACACCCACTTCACGTGTGCCACAGACACCAAGAATGTGCAGTTTGTGTTCGATGCTGTCACCGACGTTATCATCAAGATCAACCTGAGGGAGATCGGGCTCTACTGAGGCTTCAGGCCCTGCAGGTCGGCACATTGACTTTCACCTGCACTGCAGTTCATGCAGAACGCTGAGGAGATGTGGCAACATGGCATTGTTGTCAAAGCCAACAGCTTACAATGTTAGACTGTTGCATGACCCTAGAGACAACAGTCATGTCACTTATGTGATTTTGCTCATGTGATAACAGTTAGATATAACTTAGATTTCCTCTTCTGCACATGTTGATGCTTATCAGTATTCAGATGAGAAATGCTAGGTGCTTTCATTGCATCCCGGATTAATGGTATTGACATATTCCCACATTTTTTCCTTAAAATAGGCTACTTGTGGTGGACTGAGCAGGTTGGCACTTTGTGTTAGCATTACAAAGTTAACCTATTTACTTGTAGTAAATTAGAAAACAATGTTAACATGGTAAAGTTTTCATGCAGTTTTCAACAGGCTTACTTTTATAGTCACCTTGTTAATTGTTATTCTTTTTTTGTTACTTACTAAAATTAGCAAATAGAGAGGCTGAAATATTGGTTTATCATTTCTGGTGTTTAAATGAAAAAAAAGGATGTATATCAAACGTATAGGCTATCATCTTACCAAGCAGCTGATTATTAATAGTTTGAATGACATTTTTAGGGGCATTGCATTCACAGTGCTGGTGGTATTATGAGTTCATTATTTCCTTTAGCTTTAATGATTCATTTCCTTTTGCCTTGTAGGTGTCCGGAGGTCATCAGGACCTGTTGGTGAGAGTGAGTCTTCTCTGCAGAGGACACATTGGAAAGTATAGGTGTTACTAAGGACTGAGCTAGTGGCCATGCTGGACACAGGACCATAATTCCACCATTTGGGGACTTGATACTATGATCACATTTGTCTTAAAAGAAGAAGGGAGGAAGGGATAAGCACGTGGGGAGACGTGTGAAATGATCACTGTGAGTTTGGTGCAGTTATGTCATATTTAAGTCCATTGCATCAGTCGGAGGCTGGTCATGCCTTTGACCAAATTAAAGTTTATCTGTCAGTCCAAACAGACTACATCTGTTCATCAAATATTGCATTTCACAGTTTCACGGCAGAACACCATTTTATTTGATCTTTATCTTTTTCTGTTGCATCTTCTCTTGGCTTCAGTCTGTATCACATCGCTTCTATTGAATATTGCATTTGTTGAATTTTATTTAGTTTTTGAGTTGCAGTTACAAAGGATTTCTCCTTTTTGGATGTGTGAATGCTATGACTTATGTACAGATAAGCGTTTTTGTGGGAACGTTTTGGATGTAAATAACATTTTGGGTCTGGGATAAGTTTGCAAGAGTCTAATGAGGTCAGTAGCAACACTGCTGTCTACTTAGTTATTTTAATTATTAGCTAGACAGCATTGTATCGAATAATATTTTTATACATGAGACACGTTACTGCAATTTGTGAAAGGGTTCTTTTTATGACTAATAATATTCACTCAGTGGAGGTCAAGGTAATTTTATAATCCCTTAGATATCAGTGAAAATATGTTAAAAAAAAATACATAAAAAATTGTGTGATACTTTGATAAAGCCAGTGACTGCATTTGTGTTCTTTGGCTGTAGCCATCACACATTGTGGATATATACTGTAGGGGAGCATAGTTTGGGTTAGATCAGTCAGAAGGTAGAAAACATTCCTGAAGATTAAGAAGTTTAATTTCTAGCCATTTTTACATTTCTGCAGTTGTATTGTTTGATTTCAACATCATTAAATGTTGGCACAAAGTTGTCTTCCCTTTTCTTCTATTTCAAAGTAGGCTTACAAAGGCCTTGTCTTACCCAAACCATGTAGGGAAGGAGGTCATGCAAATTTTCTTCTAAGAAACATTTGTATGCTTCAGCTGAGGGCTTCCAGCTGCAAAACTTTTTTGAGCTGCAGGTTATACGTTTGGTGTGCGATTGAGTTCACAGCTGCTATTTTTGTAGTTCATTGACAGTAATGAAGGAATATTGTTGCATCAAGTAATTGTTGCTTTTAGGGGGGGAGGGGCAATTTGTTGTCCAAACACTGATTACATTCAGTGGTGTCCTTGCTCGCTGTCAAATCTCATGAACCTGTCCCTGCACCATCTTAAAGTATATCTCAACTTGCAGATTAATTACCCCTTCCATTTGTTTTACTCTCTCGATAGGTTCACTGTTACAGTAATTAACTGCCCTACACCACGTCCCCCCTGATTAAGATTTTGACAGGGAATTTGTGTAAGCATCATTGTCCAAAACAGGTAACAGCCCTGCGGTCCTGTTTTTCAAACTTGATACAATGCAATGTACATTATCCAGTGATGGACAGTGTGATTCTGCAGCAAAGAAGCAGACACAGGTCAAGTTAATGCATCTTTATTTCATGCCTCTACATTTCATAAGAATGGACAAAATCAGTAGATTTTTATTCCCTTTTCATAATAAAGCAACAACCCCTCTAATTTTTCCCTCTTTCTCTTGTATACATCTGGATTGATTTATCTTTCAAAATATATTCAATACCTAATCTTATGTACATAGTTTCTTTACCATGTTTGACCTTCTGAAATGTTTTCATCACATTAAAATGTTTAGCGAATTGAATACATTAACACTATTTAGATAATATACATGTAAAATTTGGTTTGTAATCTGGACATACTGCAAGCACTGAGAATATCTGAGATATTTTGCTTGTTACAGTTAAAATATCAAGACCACAGAGACTACTGTACTCAAAAACAAAAACAAGGTTGCAATGTTGCTATTCAATATATTAATATCTTCCCCCGCATTTATTGTTTTATTTATATTACAGAGCTTGGTTTTAATAGTAAATATAACTCACAACACAGTAGTCCAAAGGAAGCAATGAGGATCGAATGAGCAACTATTTCAACTCCGTACCTTCAAACCAGCGACAAAATACTGTACTTTTAGAAAAACTAAAGAATCTTGTGTGTCCACAACAACAATATGGGGACTTGAAAGTTGTTTCAACCCAGCTGGACGTGCACTGTGTTACAGAGATGTACTGTTGGAGATGGTGATGCGCTAGGAGCAGTCAGGGACCGGGACGTGGCATGGAAACGATGGCATGAACACAACAAACTGAGGGTCCTCTGAGCTCCACCAGTACATTTTCCAATTAATGCCAATATGCGGAGGGTTAAGGTAGGAAAGGAAGTTCTGCAAAATAGAGAAAAATTTAAATCATACAAAGTCAAACATGTTGAAATCAACTTTTATCATGTATGAACGTTTGCTACCCTCTTTAAAGGTGAACATTTTGCTACATTCAGGGCTCCAGGGCTGCATAATATGCAGGTTTTGGGGTTCAGTGTATTTCTGTAAATTAAAATACAGCTTGTTCTGATTTGAGAACAACTCATTTTAATCACAGATCTCATGGATTGCTTCTCATTATCTTCCCTATCTTTTGAATCCCGTAAGGGCCTAAATAGTCTGTGTGGTTTTATGTTTTTGTGAGCTGATGTTATAGTCAAAAGTTGTTGCTCGGCAACACAGAGGGGCTAGATATAATTAGCTGAGGGTTAAATTGAAGTGCCATGGGGTCTGCCTCATCTGGACCCTATTACTCTGTATCAACAAAGTCCCCAGGAGTGATGTGATGTAATCACAGCGCACCTCTTCACTGTGGAGCTGCTTAGAAAAGACCGCAATCTTTAAGGTTTTCTTTGATAATGATGTCCGTCACGGCACCGAACACAATCTCGACGTTCTTTGTGTCTGTAGCACAGGTCAAGTGGCAGTAGATTTCTTTCACGCCCTTCTTCATGTTCAGTTCCATGAACTGTAACTTGATGTAGTTGCTGGCGTCTTCGTATGAGTTGGAGCCTAAAGGAGAGCAAGGGTGGGAGTGGATTTATAAGAAAGGTCATGACATTTTTTCAATAAAAATAAAGAAAGTAGCCTACTCCTTACATTGATCCCTCTGCATGCATGTGCGATGTATTTGTAAGCTTACATCATATATGTTTAATATGGTCACTTGCATCAGATCACTTAATGGAGAGAAAGAGGCTGAGGCTCCCACTGTCTTTGGTTTTAATATGCACAGTCTGCAGCAGGTAAAGCATGTGAGCCATTAATAAAGCAGCATCAGCTGGTCTTACCATCATAATCTGGGAAGCAGATACTCAGATGGACTTTCTTGATCTTCTCCTCAAAGAGATCCTTCTTGTTGAGGAAAAGCACGATGGAGGTCAGTGCAAAGAATCTGTGGTTGCAGATACTGTTGAATAGATGGAGGGACTCGTGCATGCGGTTCTGAAGGTGGTCACAGAGGAAAGAGGGTGAGTAAAGAGGTTCAGGTGTCTTGCCTTGAGCTTTATGATCAGCTAGTGGAGTCTATACTCACCACTTCATCGTCCTCTACCAGCACCATGTCGTATGCACTGAGAGCTCCGCAGAAGATAATGCAGGTCACACCCTCGAAACAATGGATCCACTTCTTTCTCTCTGACCTCTGGCCGCCGACATCAAACATCCTGTACATTGCACAGAAAGCCACAACAAAGTTTGTAAGTCAGCATCTCACGTGCTGTAAGGTTTAGTCAGGTTGTGCTGAAGTTCAGGGCCCCTTACCTGAAGTGCAACTCTTTGCAGCCGAACTGTTCTTCAATGATACCAGTTGTTTTGACTCGAGATCGCAGCACATCCTGCTCAGAGGGGAGGAATTCTGGCTTGCTGATTCTGTCCATTTCACTGAGGTAGCTGATGATGATGGCATAAAGAGAACAGCAATCAAGCCTCAGGTATAATATTGTCTTTATTTTTAAAGACCAAGCCAACAGCCTCTTTAGCTTTACATGTAACCCCACTGCTGCATCAATCCCTGTGCTGTACTCACTAGCCAGCAGAGTCGTTCAGTTGGAACTCAGCAGCTCTGTCAAAGGCGGCCTGCACTCCAGTGTCAGCCCAGAGCTTCATGATGACCGCGGACAGCTCAGAAGGCATTGTGCCTTCTTCAATGGAGTCTGACAAGTTCTGCAGCTTCTGCGCATCCTCCTGTGGTTTTGGTGCACAAAGAACAAAGATCCATCAACACCGTGTAGTACAAGAACTATTTACAGTCGTATCTTATGTCAGTGAAAATGAACTCTACACGCTAATCATGTCTGGTTAGTGTCATATGAGACCTGTCCAGTGCCCGAGCCGAAACCAATGCCCAGCATCTCCATGCCTCTGATGATAGCCAGAGCAGACTGCAGGATGTTGCCATAGATGACTGCCCTGAACTCCAGTTGTTCCTCTTTTGTGTAACCACCTTGATGCAAAATCCTGTTTAGAGGGACAGATACAAGAGTGGTGAGGAGTGTTTAAGTTCAGGAATAAGTATATAGAAAGCTGTTACAAATGTTCTGGAAATATGTCAACCATCATTACAATAAAGTAGAGATACTAGGATATTGCAAGTATATGCTGTTTGTATTTCTGTTCATGTAAGAAGTCAAGTTCATGTTATAAAGGAACAGAATATTTACTGGAGCCGTGCTGACAGCACCACCCTGTGGTGTGTTTCTGAACTTAATCACCTCTTATTGCCAGAGTGCGACTAACGGCACAAAACAAGTGCTGACAAATCAAAGTAAGCGGATGTTTGCCCTATTGACCTTTTGTAAAAGGCTTACGTGCAAGTGAAACAGACTGAGTTGGGATGCTTTGGCCTTCTGGCTCTGTGCCTTGCCGAAGAGATTATGAAAACATGTTGCACTATGATTGCCTGCCTCTGACATGGTGTGGATGACTAACTAATTTGATCGCCTCTTTTTATACTTACTTCATTTGTTTTACGATGGTGCTTTTCCCTGACTCACCAGCGCCTAGAAGAGAATAAATAAAAAATTTAGCAACAACATATAACTGCTGTGTTTCTCTTTGACATGCCATCGAGTAGAAACACACTATAAACCATAAACAGCCACAAAATGTGCTTTGATGATGCAGTCTGACTAAAGGAGCAGACTGGACAAAATAGGGGAAAAAACTGTTAGTTTGACCAAAGGTTCTTTTAATCTGTTTGGATAGTTTCAGGATGATTTTCTAAAGATCTCAGATGTCTGCTGTCATCACAAGGCAACAAAATAAATAACCATTTTCTTTACAACTCAAAGGGCCTAAGAGTTATGCTACAACAACTCATCAGTGACACACATCTATTTGCATTAAAGTTCCTTTGTCTATTTCACAATGTAGATAGAACAGAAAGATGCACTGTTGCGTGCACAGTAGAGCAGGCAGAGCAAACTGGCTACTAATATGTCTGAAGCATGTAACAAACAGTCAATGATAAAGCCCTGAAGGGCGGTATAAACTGGCTAAAGGCTTTTCGCCAACAGGAACAACATAATGATGTCGTAACACAATAACAGAATTCTTTTTTTTTGTTGGTCTAACCGAGTAATTTAAGTTATCAAAATTGGTCTCAAGACACAATGTAATATGTTAATATCAGCAGACTTTTGTGTGGGCATCCAAACTTAGCAAATAACTATTAAACTCAATAACAGATGCAGTCCAGGCAGCAGGAGAAGTGATTTTCTGATTGAAATGTACTATGTGCATATTTTATTCACAAGTTGTAATACTTAACATAATGAGGACTGCGGATGTTTCGTTTGTACACTTTGTCTGTCACGATTGGATGTGTTGGCTAAAGAAAAGCTTGCAGGCGGATCAGGCTCCATGCAGCACTGTAAGCTAGCTCAGGCGAGAAGGAATTTATCACAT
Source organism: Ammodytes marinus (assembly GCF_949987685.1). Classification (NCBI taxonomy): domain Eukaryota; kingdom Metazoa; phylum Chordata; class Actinopteri; order Uranoscopiformes; family Ammodytidae; genus Ammodytes; species Ammodytes marinus. The sequence continues at coordinate 10,702,579 of NC_137211.1, read as the reverse complement.
CACAGAGAGACCAAAGCTGCCTGTCCTGCCCTCAGTGGAGCCAAATTAAGCTCCAACAACAGACTTACTGCTGAGCATTTAAAGACATCAAGCCTTCACTCATGTGGCCTCAGTCATCAAACCCTCTCAGGGAGAAGCTACTGGTTTCCCCCTTCTAGCAGTCATTAGTAAGTCAATGACAAGATTGTATTGTTAATTTGTGATGAGGTAGTTAAGGTGACACTGGAGGGTATCGAGGTTGATTTTCAACAGCTGTGATAAGTTAGTGAAGAGTGTATTAACCTCGTTTCATTCTTTCACCTTATGCTCATTAGCGTATGTGACTTCGGGCTTGCATTAAATCTGGGATTTAAAAGGAGCTGCATAAACATATCTATCCTGCTGATGACCCACCATACAGTATGTTTGTATAGATAGTTAAGGGCTTTGAGACTAAGTATGGAGCTGGGAAGTTCAAGAAAAAAAAGCCAACCCATGAAAAAACTGAATTTGAATCATTGTAATTGTGCAATTGTTTTTTTAGAACCAGCATTTTTCTTTTTAGAGAAACTTAAAGGGCTCACAGTTGCAGGGTAACAGTGGAAGTTCCATGTAACTCACTAAATGTAGGCTTCTTGAGAAATCTTCATTGTGGAATTGCTAAAGCAACATTTATGTAGCCTAAATATTGAAATAGTTCCCAAGTGTATTACAACATGTTAAACTTCAACATTTATTTCACTGGTTTGCACACTTAAGTACATGAACCACTAAAATAAGCCTCAAACATGTTTAATTTGAAGAAAATCCTGCAGTTTGAGCCCTTGGATGTCCATCAGAGCCCACAAGGTGGCACACTTCTTTATCCTTACTGGTCTTATAGTTTGATCTTTGATTCTATACTGCTGGAAAAGCCACTCCTCTGTTAATCTAATGGAAGTAAATATTGGGACTCTGAATATTGTTTTAGACAGGTTATTCACAGGTTACACTTTTGAAGAAAAAGTGTGTAGTGAGAGATAAAATTCAACAATTGCATTGTCTTTGCAACATTTTATAGTCATTCTTTTTCAATTTGGTGGCAATAACATTATTTCTATAATTGTTGTATTTATTAGGTCAGAAATCCAACTCTTGTTGAATCATGATTGTATCTTTTTTTTGGGTTAACAACATCTCCTATGACAAATTTTGGTGCAAACGGACAATAAAGTGTTATCTTATCCTAGACTTTCATCATTATGCATTTCTGGTCTTTCGAAGCTGCAAATGTAACAGTCGTAACGTTTGTGTTAATAAAACACATTTTATACCTTATGTGCGAGTGAGGGATCAACAAAGACCTCACCAAGTGGATCTGCACTAAACCGGTTAGCTAATCGGCTTGACATATCACTGCTGTGCTGGGACTCATTTAGACCAAAGGCCATGATTATTCTAAGCACCAGTGTCCTTCTGTCAGAATCGAAAAGTCATTCATCAATTTCAAATGCAGGGCAAGAAAATATTTGAGCAACTACTCAAATATTTAAAAATGTTTTTCCAATGCTAAAAAATATAAAATCTGTAACTAATGTTTAGTTACCTTGTAAGAAAACAAAATTCTTACAAGGTGTTTTTCTTTCTTTCCTTCTTTTTTAGCTTTATCTCAGATCCCGATGCTTAACCTGCAGACTTATCTTTTTCCTTCTTTTTTAGCTTTATCTCAGATCCCGGTGCTTAACCTGCAGACTTATCTTTCTTATCTCTCTCTCTTCTGTCCCCACTTCACACTGGCTAATTCCCCCTCAGTTTTTTGCATAAGCCTACACAAGTCCCTTCATCTGTCCAATAAACTAATGCAGGGTTTGATCCATTTAAAAAAAGCATCTGCCCGGCCTGTAAATCCTCTGAGCAAACCATATCTTCCATCAAACTAAGCAGGAAACAGATGTCTCGTAAACACCCCTGCTGGAGAATAAGCAGAATAATAAACAAGTCAATAAACTCAGAGGGAAACATTCATTATGAAGGTATGAAGACCGGGTTATGAATTCCATGATCTGTTACATAAGCTAGCTCTCATCCTGAAACCTGGAACCAATTGTTTACCCTTCAGGGTTCAATGAAAGCTCACTAAAACAATTGCCCAAAACTGAATCATATATTTTTGTTACTTTGCATTATCCATCAATCAATAAAACCTGGTGGCTGACTTCTGTTCTCCTATGCAGACCTGAACATCCACAGAACGGTTTTAATCAGAGCTGGATAGTTAAAAGTAAGAGTGTGTAAAGTAATCATTTAAAGTTTAAAACCATCTGAGCGCGTTGCATCACATCCAGCCTGGGACAACAACAAAAAAGTAACACTAGTGCGACAAGACTATCGATGAGTCCACTCACCAAGCAGTAATAGCTTGACTGTTTTAGACTCCTTGTCAGCATCTGCAGCGAGTTGTTTTTCCAGCTCCTTGGATTTTTGGTCCTCGGCGCTTGCTCCCGCACCCATGCTTTCTTCCTCCAACGCCTCAAGATCCTCAAGATAAGAAATTTTGACGGTTGTCTGTGAGCTGCTGCAGAGAACTGGGTGCAACACTAATCGTGCTGAAAGGCGATTTCCTAGCGGAAGGGGATTGAGAGGGAGGTGCTTGAGCCTTCTTGGCCTGCCTGGATTCTCTCGATTAGATGATCAGTTGAGACTCTCTCAAGGTTCAACTCAATTCAGAAGCTCTGTCCTGCAGAGGTTCACCCTTTAATTCCCTTTGCTTAAACCCTTACTTAGGAGGTGCCTCTTCCTGATTGGCCAGTCAATCCAATTAGCCTAATCAGGGCAATGTTGAATGATGGGAAGAAAATGAGAAAATAAAACACACACACTTGGGCTCAGTGGCAGTCACTGATATCATTAACTGGAATGAATTGACATTGCAAAATGTGTGTTGTCTTTGATGTGTGTGTGTGTGTGTGTGTGTGTGTGTGTGTGTGTGTGTGTGTGTGTGTGTGTTTGTGTTTGTGTTGGTGTTTATGCTGAGGAAATCTGAAATTAGGAATACAACAAAGACTTTGTTTTCACTCATAATAGAGCAGCCTGTATTCACACACACATATATATATATAAATATATATGTGTGTGTCTATATATATATATTACATTATATTATATTATATACATTATTAAACATTTTGACCTGACAAAGATATGCCTCTGTTTGGAGTCAAAGCCGCTGCTCCCCCTATATTCAGACTGTATCTCCTGCCTGTTTGACTGTTGACTTCGGTGTCAGTCACGTGGACAAGGCAGGGAGGGAGGCATTAAGGTTTCATAAACTTCTTATAGTTAAGACGTTTAAATCCCAGGTGGTGTGGTGCCTGCTAAATAAAGCAACCGTCACTGTGCTGTTTGGTGGTGCCGTAGTGCTAACACGACCTAAATGTATTTTCCCAAGCTACATCATCTGTATCACATTCACAGGGATGTAATATACCTGAAACAATTATAAAGTTATTTGTTTTCTTTCAGTGAGGTGGTCTCAAATCAAATAATTAATTTTTTTATTTGTATAGCCCAATATCACAAATAGACTTTTGCCTCAGTGGGCTTTACATTTCATACAATATGACACCCTGCCCTTACACCCTTAGCTTGGTATGCGGTTATTAAAGGCATATACCTCCTACTGTAAGCTTGTTGATGCCGGACTGGAGCCGTTTATCTGTAAACAGGTCAGCTCTGTGAGGATGACCCGTGGAGGTCAGTGGGCCTTGTCTTCCCGCCCTTGTGTGTTTGAGAACATATACTGAGATTACTCTTCAGTCAGTAGACAGGTGGTTGCTGCAGAAAGTGCATCAGAAACCAGCAGAGTTTAGTTCAGTAGCTTTAATGTCCCAATAGGGTAAAGGCTCATTTGATTATTCTGCATTTGGAGCATAAGTTTAGTAGATAGTTAAGTTCTGCACTAGATTGTTTGTACTTTTGAAATTAATGTAGTAAGTATTGAGAAATGAGTGCTGAATTGTTGGTCACAGTATTCTGTATTCTCCTTTGACCTGAGAAATTGGAATTACAATTCAAAAGTTACTACATTTTATTTTTGTGTTTTTCACAGCACTGGAAATGTTTTTTTAATTTATTTTTTATATGCACAATCATTAAGAAGCCTATTGGTCATTATTATAATTTCTCCTGTTCATAGTTACTGAGAAAGGAGATCTAAGAAGACCACAGACTTCGCTCTGTGTAAAAATGTATCAGCATGCTGAGTTAGACAAACAAAGTTGGTCAATTCTAAAAGTTACAGTCTTATTAATATGTTATCCCCTTTTTGCAATTTAGCCGTTGTGTCAACAGCAACTCAGTCCGCCAAAGCTTCATTATAACTTCAGATGAACTCTAGAAATAATTTCTATTCATTATTAACCTTTATTTAGACAGGGAAATTCATTGAGAACGAGGTCTCATTTTCGATCTAACTCTGAGAGTTGACTGAAAGTTTATTTCCTAAGGTTTTTGTTATTCATTCATTTAACATATTAGAGCAAAATGTCACACATCGTTAGAAGGGTTAGGCTTCATGGTCCTGAATAGAATGGGCTTTGTGTTAATTGTGTCGTTGTGACATAGGGGATATCTTCTCCCAGACGCAAATACTACTCCTTAAAATATAAGAGAATTACGGCATTTGGAAAACATTCTTTTTTTGTGAGCAATGGATATATTTATTTCTCTAAGTTTATCCCAGAAAGTTTCAAAGAGCCCTGGTCTGGTTAACCAGTCAGACGTACACGATGCAGTTTAGTGACGTCAGGGTCACATAAGCTCAGCAGGTGGCTAAAGGATTGACGGACTGGGACCTCTGAAAAAGAAAAAGTGTGATGCGTGATCGATTGTGAAAAGAAAGTGTAGATTTCAGGTAGTTTCGAAGTGACTTCCAAAGATGTCAAATCCTGCTATGTTTCCACTTTCAAAATAGGAAAATTTTATCTGACCACAGGGGAAGTTCAAACACCATTATCAAGGGAATAAATTCAGCTTCTTACTAATTTCAGTCTGATCATAAACTTGGTTTAGCAGCCATACATACATGCTGTGTGCAATATCAATGAATCAATCTTTCATACTTTTCAGCACCATGTCAGAGCCCAGTTTGTTTGATATGGAGCATTACACTCACGTCACTCTTCCTAAGCATGTAGTGCTAATTGCCTGGGGCAGGGTGCTTGAGGTTTAAATCCCTGACTGCTTTCAAGTAGGCTAATCGCAGTAGCACATCTAGTGATGGAGGCCAATCCCATTAGGCAGTGGATGGCGTAGTACCACTTTGTGCTCAGTCCCTGTCTTTCTGATCTGTTGACGAGATTACCCTCAGAGCCTCAGATCAAACCCCAGAGAGGCAGGGGCTTAGAACATCCACTTTTTTTTGTTGAGGGTCGGTACAATGGAAAGCAGAGGAAACCTTACGTTTGGTTCCAGGTGCCTCAGAATAGTTTTGTTTTGATTTATGATGATACAATTATTCAATACTAAGAATTACATGTAGAGTAAATGTGTTTTGTAAACTTACTGCAGGTGTTGCATATGCAAACTAATCCCCCTCCATTGAAACTGAATAGTGCACCTTTAATCCCGAATTAAAATTACACAGTCTACTCTCCTGCCAAGATGTGGACGTTTGCTGACTTTAGACCTCTTTGATCAAACATGCAAACAAACACACGCTCCAAGTAGGCCATAATAGACAGCTAGACTACAAGATATCTCTGTTAAATCAGTAATATTCTGATAAAACCTCGGTGAAATCCTATCATTCCCCAGAGAGGATCAACCTAACATGAATGACATGTGTGATTTTATAGATGAATAGTCTTTTCTGTCCTGTGTGTGTGGGGTGTTACTCTCTAAATCCCCTGCTGGCTCCATTACAGGTTTCCGCAAAATTAAGAAGTGTTCTCCAACTGATGACGTATGGGGGTTATGGTGGGTGGGGGTGGGGGTGGTGGGGGTGGTGGGGTTGCCTATGGTGACATCACACTGCAGCGCTCAAATTATGTGGCACTCACTGGTAACACAAAATACAAATACAAAACATCCTTCAACTCCATCATAAAACTATACCATTAACCCTGTGAACTTATAAAGGGATGAATTGTTTTATAAAATATGTTCATTTTCTTTCTCAGCTTTAAGATTTGATTTCGATCCGCACTGCTTCATTTCACATAAACCTTAACTTAAACCATGTCTGCAAAAAGTGAACCACTCAAACATGTCAATATCGAAGTTTCCTTTTACAAACAATATCTTTTTTTCCCCATGATATCATTTTAATCTCGCATTACACCGTACATAAATCGAAGCTTTTCATGTTATATATGTTTGCAGATTTAGTTAGGAGTGCATTTCTGTCAGGTGTTCTGAGTTAAAATGAGGGGACGAAACAAAACACAAATGATCAGAAGAAGAATAGGGACGAGGCAAATTGCAAATAAGGAAAAAAGAGAAATTTGGCAACAAAAGCTCAAAAAATGTAAATCTTTCCATAAAAGAAGCCATGAATGTATTTTTACCCATTCAAAACGAAGACATTTTGCCTCACTTGTCAAAACTACCTGCAAAACAAAAATAGCATTATGATGCCTCAGTTCACTCTGTCCCAATCACGTCCTTTCTTTCCTTCTCTCTTTTTTCGGCCACCTTAATTCTTCAACGTTCCTCTCACAACACTAAACAACGCAGTCAGATGTTTCTCCTGTCAGGATCCAGATCTCCTATTGTCAATGGCTGCACGTATAGACGTGTCTTTTCCATAAGAGGAAGCTAATACCCTGCAGCTGAAGACGGATTAACCCAAGACAGACTAAATTCAAGAAGTCAGAGTGCACAAGAATCACTGATGGTTGGCCTAATTTTTTACAAACATTAGACCGGTAAAGCTTTTTTCAAACAACATGTATCATCTGGTTTAAGTGTTTGCTCTTTGTCGGTCCGTTTTGTTGGAAATGAACAATTAGTCTTATCAATATACTGTATATGGAGCAGCCTGTGAATGTTTTTCAGACATTTGCACCAACATTTGATAGCACAACTGCTAAAAAAACTATTTTTTTCTGGTTGACATATCTTCTGGTTGGACATATCAGGACAATGGGGTGATGTGTGTGTACATAGAGTAGTCACAAATTGTTTTTTTAAGTGGGTGTGGTTGGTTGTAAGTATGTATGTGGAGATATAGGTTTTGGTTGATTTTTTTAATGATAAAATGGCATGAATTAAATATATGGAATAGCTTGTGTGTGGCCATCAGGCCCAACAGGTCTGCTTAAGAGAACGTTTGTGAGTGGATGGTATTCAGGTTTCTTTGAATGGTTGCAAACAAAGCTTTTACTTCTGTGTTGTCAAATACTGCTTCACTGTGAGGCTCTACAGTGTAGACCTTATGTTTATAACTTAGGTTCTGATGGCTCTGTGCTTCAATTTTGATAATGGCCCTGTCCAGCTTCTCATGTGCTAGGGTTGACAGACTGCATGGTGCTGTGTTTCAATATTTATATATTTCCCCATTCGTACCACAAGGGGGCGATGGCTTCACAGTGCACACACAGCTCTGCCACAATGCTACTAATACTGATGATTCTTTTTATGATTTGATTATTTTTTCATCTGTGATGTAGTTTCTCTGGTAACAATTAACAATAAGGCACACCAAATTGTGGTAACTACTAAATTTACTATTACAACAACTACATATGCATTACCTACTACGCAGGGTTTTTTTTCTTTTTTTTTAGTAATAGTAATAGTAACTACTACATAGTTACGCATTACCTACTACATAGGTTTTTGTATATTATAAAATATATATAATATTGGGTAATGGTAGTTGCTAAAACAAAAATTAAATAAAAGAACACTGTAATAGGTAATGCATAACTATGTAATAGTTACTAAAAAATTAAAAATAAACTATGTAGTAGTTACTAAAATAAAATGTTAAAAAATGTAGTAAGTAATGCATGCAGTATAGTTACTACCATTTTGTCTACCTTATTGTCAAGTGTTACTGTTTCTCCTTTTGTGTTTTGTGGAGAAATGCAGATTCATTGTTGAACACATTTCTGTGTATTTTAGAGGGTGAAACATCAAGAGATTGCATCTGGACTGAATAGACAAGGTTTCCTTTAGGCTGTCATATTTTACAGAAAGCTCCCATAAGGGCACAGTCATGGAAAAACCCATACATCCTAGAGGGAAAAAGGGATGTTGGATGGATTTGACATGAATGCTCTCATCTGCATCAACAGATTGTCTCTCTGGATTGATATATAATTTCTTCACATCCTGCATCAATGTCATGTTTATAACGCTTGAAAATACTTGAGTCTGTTCATTGTGCAGCAAATTCTCCTCTCTTTTCACCTAAAGATGTGTTTTGGCAGTTTATCACATCTGCCATGGTGTTAGGTTCACTGATGGTTCTATGTTAAATCCCATGTAGCCTAGATCAATAACCTCTTTGCACTTTTCTGTGTTTGTTGTTTTACACCTGAGGCAGTAATTGAGACACTTTCTATCTTGTCACTGGCTAAAAACAGCCGGGTCGAGCAGACACTCTGTCCTTTCTTTTTTTTTTGTCTTGCAAGCCCATGGCACGGATCTTCTTCCAAGTCTCTTAGATAGATAGATAGATAGATAGATAGATAGATAGATAGATAGATAGATAGATAGATAGATAGATAGATAGATAGATAGATAGATAGATAGATAGATAGATAGATAGATAGATAGATAGATAGATAGATAGATAGATAGATAGATAGATAGATAGATAGATAGATAGATAGATAGATAGATAGATAGATAGATAGATAGATAGATAGATAGATAGATAGATAGATAGATAGATAGATAGATAGATAGATAGATAGATAGATAGATAGATAGATAGATAGATAGATAGATAGATAGATAGATAGATAGATAGATAGATAGATAGATAGATAGATAGATAGATAGATAGATAGATAGATAGATAGATAGATTTAGTGGGCTAAGTGACATTGTCAGTCTGATGGCCTGGGGAAAGAAACTCCTCCTCATCCTCACATGTGTTGGCCCTCAGCAGATGGTAGCGTCTCCCTGAAGGCAGCAGGGTAAACAGACTTTGGGTGGCTGACATCACTGGTGATCTTTATGACTCTTTTCCTGCAACGTTTGATGTGAATGTCCTGCAGATTGGGCTTTTTATAGGACAGACTGGAAGAGTTGAAAATTCCCAGAGACATGTAAAAACACTTACACCCAGCGTCTGGGGGAGGACCAGAGGTGGTGATCTCCCTAGACGCGGAGAAGGCATTCGACAGAGTAGAATGGGAGTATCTTTTTGCTGTACTGGGCAAATTTGGGTTTGGGCCGAAATGTATGTCCTGGTTTCGTCTATTATATTCATCTCCTAAAGCTGCAGTAGTTACTAATAAATTATGTTCACATTATTTTCCTTTATCTAGGGACACGCGTCAAGGCTGCCCACTTAGCCCATTACTGTTCATTTTAGTGATAGAGCCCCTGTCAATTAAACTTAGAGCTACACCATCCATACATGGCATTAGAAGGATGGAGATGGAATATAAAGCTTCCTTGTATGCTGATGATCTCTTAATATTTTTAACGGACCCGCTATCCTGTAAATCTGAACTTTTGAAGATTCTGGTTGACTTTGGTGGTTTTTCAGGTTATAAAATTAACTATTCAAAAAGTGTGTGTTTCCCTATCAATGATAAGGCAAAGCAGATTCCAGACACAGACTTGCCATTTTGTATATCACATTCCGGTTTTAAGTATTTAGGAATAAATATCACCCCTTCTTTTTCTGAATTATTTAAAGCCAACTTCACACCTATAATGGAGAAACTAAAATCTGACCTCCAGAGATGGAGTGCTATTTACCTTTCTTTAGCTGGAAAAATCAACTGCGTCAAGATGAATGTGTTGCCTAGATTTTTATATTTGTTTCAAAGCATCCCAGTTTTCCTGCCAAAATCCTTCTTCCGTTCACTTGATGCCCTACTCTCAAGTTTCATATGGGGAGGTAAATCTTCAAGACTTTGTAAAACATTGCTTGAAAGGCCAAGAAAAGAGGGTGGGCTTATTATTGGGCAGCGAATCTGCAAAAAATAATGTACTGGTTTCAGGCCCCAGACACGGGTTGGTGCAGTGAGGAGGCAAAGCTCTGTAATCTGTCATCACTTCCTGCACTATTAACAACAAAACTTCCTCTCTCCCCATCACAGTTTTCCCCAAGCCCAGTAGTGCGCTCAACCCTAAGAATTTGGATACAATTCAGGCAAACATTTAAATTGTCTGGCCTTTCTATGCCAAGTCCCATATGTAATAACCACCTCTTTCCAGCTGCTAAACTCGATGTCACATTCACACAATGGGACACAATGGGTCTTACTACATGCAAGGACTTTTTCATAGATAATATTTTTCCTACTTTCACAGATTTGGCCAAAAAACACTCTATTTCTAAATCCAGTTTTTTCCGATATCTTCAGATACGCCACTTTATTCAAACGTACAACCCATCGTTCCCTCAATTACCTGAAAGTTCAAACTTGGATGTCATACTAAAGATTCCCTTAACTTTGAAGGGCCAAATCTCTAATTTATATAATTCAATTATGTTGTTTAGTAGTGTATCAACAGAAAAGATCAAAACAAAATGGGAGGAAGAATTAGGAACAGTCATTTCAGATGAGACATGGGTTAGGGCTCTTAGCTGTGTAAATGGAACCTCTTCTTGTGTACGTCTCAATCTTATTCAATTTAAAGTTCTCCACCGTACTCACTATAGTAAGGTCAGACTTGCTAAAATATACCCTGAACTAGATGAGACGTGTGATCGCTGTAAAGCCACCAACGCAGACCTAGCTCTGCGTTGGTGGCTTTACAGCGATCACACGTCTCAGCCTGTTCTGGTCGTGCTCCAAGTTGGAAGAGTTTTGGAAATCAATATTTGGGATTTTGAATGTTGCTTTTGGCCTACATCTACAACCTAGCCCTTTAATGGCTATATTTGGTGTAAGAGATAACGACACTGCGACAGCCACTAACAAGAAAAATGTTATTGCCTTTGCAACTCTAATTGCTCGAAGGAGAATTCTCTTGGAATGGAAATCCCAATTATCACCGAAGGCATCTGTGTGGCTTTCTGATATGATGATGTTTTTAAAAATTGAAAAAGTGAAATACTTTCTTAGAGGATCAACCGAAAAATTCAACAAAGTCTGGGACCCTTTACTGGTTTATTTTGACAAACTTGTCACTCTCCCCTCTCATTAGTATATAAGCTTTAACGTAAAGCGCAAACACTTTCATCTTTTTTTTTTTCATTTTTTTTTAAATTATTTTTATGGCACAGGGATTGTTAGGGTTGGATGGGGTTTATAAAAATATAAAAATGTAAATTGTTAACTCTTGTTTCATTGTACATTGTCGCAAAAAGAAATGTAACTACTGTGAAATATTGTAACATGTGTGACAGCGTACATCTTGTCTAACAAGCAATAAAAATACATGTAAAAAAAAAAAACACTTACACCATTTACAATCCTACATGGAACCAACTGTTCAGGGAGCAGAAACACAAAATCTCCAGAGACATTTAAGAGCAACGGAAGCAATTCCCCAATGGGCACACGTGGTCAAACAGATGCCCCTAATGGACGCTAGAAAGGAATAAAATCGATCAAAGGTCAAAGGTCAAAGCCATCAATCAAATCAATCATATCAACATTCTTGAGTGACACAAGGTGCCGTCTTTTAGACTCTCTCTCTCCTCAATCTGTCTCTCTCTTCACAGGCCAATGAGAAGTGGAAGTCACAGTGATCAAAAGACGAAAAATAAACGTTTGGGATGTAATCCTCAAATAGCACGGGGGAAAACCACCAAAATCTGAATACATACAAATAGAAATACTAAAACAATTTATGTCATGCCATTTTTACGCAATAAACTTACCTCATAATAATAGTTTGATAGAAATAAATGCCGGGTATGATTCAAGCTATTTCCAAATAAGTTGTAGCAAAGATGATTAAGCCTTTCACCTCCACAAAACTATCCCTGTATTTCAGTTTCTTTTTGTAGCTTACATAAACCAAAACCATGTTTTCACCCTATAATGGTGCTGTCAGAGGTAAAAAGATCACCGATCAACCTGAGGGGGATCATAACTGTCTTTGGGATTGAGCCCCTGGGATCAATGAATCCCTAATGTTTCATGGTAATCCATCCAATGGAAGTTCAGAATTTTCTGGCTGGACCAAAGTGATGGACTGATATAGCCAAAAGAAAATTAATATAGGCCTATATATTTTTTTTTGCAGTTTGAGTTCATTGTTATTAGTAGACTATTAGGCTTCTGTTTTTTTATCAAATGTATTTGTAGATTGTAATTCCACTGTAACCACAACTTTCCTCCACATTGGTTTGACCACACATAGATTTGCCGTTGCCATGGCAACAGCAGATCTGAGCGTGTGTGTGTGTGTGTGTGTGTGTGTGTGTGTGTGTGTGTGTGTGTGTGTGTGTGTGTGTGTTGGACGCGTGGCTTTGGGGAAGCCAGTCCTCTCCATCAGCGCTGCAGCCCAGGCACGAGAGCCTTTCGGAAAGGGGGCGGGACATGTTTCGCTGCAGAGAGGGATGCTCCGCAGCCCCACACACGCTGGAGAACAACCAGTCTGGAAATCCCTGCACACAGGCACGTAGCATAGGCACACACACGTGCACACATTCACACACATGCTGACTGCAGTCCAACCCCCTCAAGCATTCAGCATCTGTGCAGCATCTCTCCTCTCTGTCCTCTACCTTCTCTATCCTCCTCCTGTCTCTCTCACTCAGCAGCTCTCCGACGCTCTGTCCTCTGCAGCTCTGACTCACTCTCCTCATTCTCATCTGCGGCCAATTTAGCCGCATAAACTGGGAATATGTCCTCCAGCTTGCCCCCCGGGAATGCAGCCGGGGCCAAGACCAAGCCCCTCTCCCCCTTCAGGAAGCGAGGCAGCCTGCAGTATACAGCCAGCACAGGTGAGTGTGCAGGGAGGGTCAAGCCTGCTTTCTTGTGTCACTCTTTATAGAATAATATTTGGATTTCTCTGTGAAGTGACGCTCGTTTAAAGAAGTAACAGGGGGTGATACTTTTTCTCTGCCACTAGTTGTTTGGGGGAAATGCAAACCTGTTGATTGGGGGACGTGTAGCAGGGGATGCTCTCTGCAGGTGTAAGATTTCTGCCTCCAAACCTGGCAGTTTCACGTCATCTCTATTTCCAGGCTTATTCTTATTGATGACAAAACATGCATAGCATCAGCCAGATCCTCACATTTGATCTAGGGTAGGATCAAATGTAGTATGAAATAATTTTGACGTTGCTGAAATATTGCATAACGTAATACATAATTGTTGTTGTCAGATGAAAGATCCATTCTGTATTTCATCAGTTTTCCTTTTAAAACTGAACAGATTATATGCACATTCCTGAGTTGGTGACCCTACAGCTCGTCAAATCCTTTCAAAAACATGTTGCATGATGTTAAAAGAAAATTGCGAGCCTAGCCTACAAATGTGAGTTTTCTTATTCGTTTGCGTTGCTTCGATAAATGTGAAGTCAGTGTTTTTCATTCAGCCCTGGTGGCAGTACGTGGTCTGGAGAGAATATGTAGGTTGGTACCTCAGGACCTGATCCCACTATGAAAGAGAGGATTAGCTTCCACTCTGATGTATATGCACACACTGTTCAGCCTTTCATCCAAACTACAAAGGGTGTAGAATGACCCTATGACGAAATGCCAGCCATTTGAATACCCCCCCCCCCCCTCCTCCCCTCCTTTATAGTCAGTGTCAACCTGAACGCAGCTTCAATTACATTTAACATTTAACATGTTTGTTCAGGCTTTTTGGATTGATATCCTGAAACAAGATGTAATGAGAAAGCTTGGTGGATTCTTGGATCTTGATATCTTGAACTTGATGTATTTGTATAGGAAGCAGATGACATTATCTCCCTTTACTGGCAGATTTGAAATATATATATATATATATATATATATATATATATATATATATATATATATATATATATATACAGTATAGTATATATATATATATATATATATATATATATATATATATATATATATACGGTATAGTATATATATATATATATATATATATATATATATATATATATATATATATATATATATATAACATATATATATATATAACATTATACAAACAAACATGTACTGTGTCTTTAAACATCTACCCCACCCAGGCCATGATGTTACCACTCAGAACACATACGGCCCACATGCACATTCTGTGACGTGACAATGACTGTGTTGATAGCTAAAGATCGTTTTGTAACCTTAACAATAAATGCTCCGGCTGGAGGTCTGAGTAATTTACCAACCCGCTCCCTCCAGTCTCCGAGACGCTTGAGATTACTGTCATTTGCATCTCGATGCTGTTGCAAAAATTGCTCTTGAGTGTCAGACGGGTAGAATTAAATAGTCACCGGAATAATGAGAGCCACGTCTTTGCGTTTATATTTGACAGTAGATATATTATATTTTTTATGTAGAGGAAAGGCAGACTGTGCACAGATCCCGAAGGCCTCCAGGGGCTTGGATTCAGAAAGCCTCTGCGGTAGCACATGAAGATAAAATTCACATTGATTGCTTTTATCCAAAGGGTATTATCTGATGAAGCAAAGATGACATTTAGGTGACTCGTTTTCATTTTTTGTATTTGTCTTTTTCAAATTGGCAATACTCTAGTTTGGGACAGATACACTGCAGTCTGTACATGCAGGGAAAACCGGCTGCTGATACATGATAGTTTGATTTTATTAGATTGGCTCACGGCAGGACCATAAATGATCTAAACAATGGTCTAAATCGACACTTAGCATGCTGGAGGAGTTGTACAGTAGCTTATTAGATGGGTTTTAATAAGAATCCTGAACTTTCAGTCCAATCTAATGAGCTCTCAGCTGGTCGATTAGCACAGTGGAAGAGATGTGGAGGGCTGCAGCAGTAATTTACCAGAACTAATTGGGTTCAAATCCAATGCAGCTTATTTTACCTTAAAGCTGTTCTACCAGGTATAGCCTTTTTGCGTTTAGTGCAGCTATTGTTTGTAGAACTGAGGCACAGCGTTGTCCATATTTAGCACATTAGTACAGAGGTTGTACAGTGAACCCAGCAGAGAACAGCAGGGGCTGAATCACTTATCTGGCTGTGAAAAAGGTTGTTTTGAGATTGGAGCGCAACCCACTCACCAGTTAGCCTCTGTTGTTACTTGGGCTGTTTTATAATAATATAATAATACATGTTATTTGTTGGGCCTTTCTAGAACACCCAAGACACCTTACAAAACATAATAAAAGCCCAACAAATTAAAAAAGTTAAATCAAGGTCACCAGTTATAAACATTGAAAATACTGTACATAACATCAGGATGGAAGCGGACGCAAATGAGAAGATTTAAATGTCATAAACAGCCGTTATTATTACACATCACTGCCATAACTCACACTCTATTGTGTGTGTGTATATATATCACTATTGTTTCTGGGTTACTAGAACATGGGTTCTCCAATACAATACTCAGTACAATATTCAGAAGCGTTATTAAAGTGAATGTAGACAAATATTCTATAACAAGTAAAAGTCCTGCATTTGAAATCTAAACAGAACAGAAGCTATCAAACAAGATTTACAAAAAACTTTTATATGCCTCTGTGAGGAATACAATGGCCAAGCGGGGAAAGTAAAGTGGTGGGAGGCAACACTTTAAAGCTTATCCGTGCAAGGTTATCACCTGCACAGAGGAATAAAATAGTACTAATAGTAGCAATAAGTACAAATATTCCTTATCAAATGGAGCGGCTACTGTACTAGTAGTTTAATTATGTATTGTACGTATTTGTTGGTCATTTTTAATGATGCATTCATTTTTGAGCAATGTTTTAGTGTTGAGCTATTTACTCTGAATGCTGTTAACTATATAAACCAAATAGTCATTTGCAAAGTAGCAAGCAATCATGGCTGTCAGATAAATGTGAAGTGAAGAGTACAATATTTGCCTCTGGAAAGTGGAAATAGTCCAACAACATACAACACGAGGTAACAATGATTCACTACAAGCAGGCCGCTGTTCTAAATGGTCATACAGGACAGCAGGCGGATGATGGACCTTTGAACACATTGGACTTTGCCAACATCTTGTTTGCGCCTCCTCCGGTTGTGTCACACCTTGTCATCGTTACATTCCCAATCAGGTCGGGGTCTGTTTCATGAACAGATACAGTAAGACCCTGTAGGTCACATGTTCTGCCCAGGCACTCCTCAAAGATACTGCTCAAGGTTTAATCAAGGATTGGCCATTGCCCTTGGACACCCACCTCAACACTCCCTCATTTGATAACCCTCAGTCCTTGTGTGCTGCAAATGGCCTGCTGCAGGTAACATGGA
Source organism: Ammodytes marinus (assembly GCF_949987685.1). Taxonomy (NCBI): domain Eukaryota; kingdom Metazoa; phylum Chordata; class Actinopteri; order Uranoscopiformes; family Ammodytidae; genus Ammodytes; species Ammodytes marinus. The sequence goes on along the minus strand of NC_137211.1, from coordinate 10,686,081 downwards.
CTTGTACCTAGCAGTTGGGACCACCTCTTTGTTGTACTGTACTGTTGCTCTTACTTACATGTAACAGACTACTGATGCACTCCATATATTGTAGATACATGTGGCCAGCTGGTTCTTGCAGCACATCAACCTGTGGAATATAGTTTGAGAGGTAAAGAGCACACTGTTATAGAAACAATCTTACATTAAAGCTTTAATTTATCTTTTGGATATGATATGGTAGTTTTTTATTAGTTTTTTGTAATGAAAATTTGCAAACTGTACTTTTTATTTTGATGTATCATGATGTACCATATATTGAGTATTGCCATTAAATGCAACTTTCAACTTCTATTCCAAAACATTTCAGAGGTGTATTTAAATTATATTTTACTCCTCCACATTCATCTTATATAATGTATTTTTACCAGCTTCTTTCCAGATGACATTTTTTCAAGAGTTACAACAATAATTCTTTAGTTGTTCGACATAAAATACACACAAGGATTCTGACAATTTACTCTTTTTCTTTTGCCATGCGTAAATGTTACTCAGAATATTCAAGCTCTAAGAAATACACAACTACAATAATTTCCCTAATTTCACGGATTTACATTTTATAGACTGAACTAGGTCAATCGAGTAAATAATCTTATGGTAAATAGATAATGAAAATAACCATAATCTGTAGTCCTAAAAATGTTCATATAAAGAATTTCATCTTTTAAAAATAATAATAATGCATTGTCATAGAATCAACAGCATTTGGGTGGAGGTGAAGCTTATTTTAAATACTTTATATGGTATAGACATTTAATTGATGTATCAAAAATAATAATAATAATATAATATATTGTGTATCATTGTATACACCTCTGAAATTAACCATTCTTCGGACTGAGTTTTTTTTTACTTTGGATTCTTATGTTACTACTATAATGCAGGACTTTGGGTTTTAATGCAGTATTTTTAAATTGTAATATTTTTTAAGTCAGTAAAGCATCTAAGTACCTCTTGCTTTCATATATATATGTATGAAGCTAGGCTGGATAGATTCATGCTTAGCCAATCGGTAGAGGTTCTCTTGTTGTTTATCTTGGATATCTAAGCTTACATTTACAGTTTGTGTTGATGTTATGTGATGCAGTTTTCGACCATCAGAGGGAGCCTGGTCTGTATGAATGCAGTCCATCGACAGCAGTCTGTGCTTGCTGTGCAGCTTTTGGTGCCACAACAATTTGATTACTCCTCTTGAAAGTAATCTCGGTACTGGGTGCTTTGGGGAAAATAAGCCCAATCATTTAACCTTGGGCGGCTGAGTGGTAATTCGCTTGTAGTCTGATTGCATTTGACTCTGCGGTGCTCAGGGTTTTTCAGCCCAGTCTGTCAGCACTGCTTCTCCAACTGCATCGCTCCAGTTTAAGAGAATGTCTCTCAGTCAGCAGTGGGGGGGGGGGGGAATTATATTTGTTGCTTCATATAAGCTGCTGATTATGTTTGCGTTGTATTTCTACTTGTATAGACATACAACTCCTGGACAGTAGTATGCACATTGAATGAAGTTGTACGGAAATTCTAACTGGATGCTTGGGGTCCAAAGATATAACAATGCACAATGCCCTAAAATGGTTAGGCTGGTCATACGTATATATGGTTTTTTTTAAGTAACATTTTTGATACACTTTTAAAGATTAACATCTTCAGTGTTGGGCTTGGGGCTGAGTGGCACAGTCAAGTATAGAGAGACTGACTGATATGTTGACTGAATAATATGAATAACAAAAATACATTTCTCGTCTTATTCTTTGTGAGAAAAGTGTAAGAAAACAGCACAAAGGCTTGAATAAGAACTGTCTTATTCAGCTCTAAGTTCTAGGTTAAGACAATTTGAGTTGAACTCAAATTGCACAGTGTTGAGCAAGAGAAGATAAGATGAGCAGCACACACTTGAGGCAAACTGATGCAGATTGGGCTTAAAAGACTCTTTTACTCATTGGTTGCAAACAAAATGAATTTAGTCTTAGCTGACAGCAGACTCAGATTCAGTCAGAAGAGTTCTATGTATAAGGCCCATCCGTAACACTTTCTTCTCAGCTAGCCACCCAGTAATGGGCATTTTACAAATCTTACTTGACTTCATTAGAGGTAAGGAAACTTGTGTGGTGGAAACGTTGGATCAAAGTATTATAGTTTTGATCTGATTTGAAGTCTTTCTCCAGATATTAAAGGTGCAGTGTGTAAAGGGAATGTGTGAGTTTTGTAGAACAGACTTAGTAGAAATGTAATATAATAGTACTATAATAGCATGAGAGAAATAACTGCTAAGGAACTTGCCCAATGTAGACACAATGAAGGATTTCACAAACATGTATTAGTCTGTAGGATGAAATTGCAACGGTTTGCAGAATTATGAATGTGTTATTTTCATAATCTGTTCAAGCACTCACCCACACAGCGCTGTGTTGATAGCATGGGACAGCATGTCCCTGAAATAACCATTAATTACTAGCACCATAATGGGGACAACGTGCTGGCCCTTTAATTTCATTCGTGTGAGAGGAAAGGGGGGAATGGTCTCAATTATTAGACGGTCATCTCCCTCAGACTGCCGCTATTCAGCTGGGGGGGAAAAAAGAGAAAAAAGAACATGACTTCTCAAATCTTCCCGCTGAGACAGCACCATTTGTATTCACAGACGACACAAACATCCCGAACACATGGTCTCCTCAGCAAAACAGAGCTCAGAGGACAGAGCATAGAGAAGAGGGGGGAGGCTGCAGCAGGAGAGCCCACGTCCTCTGGTGATGTAGGTTGTTTTCCCCCCGCCGCATCTCCCTCCTGTGGTACGTCCCAGATAGATGTCTGAGGCATTTAAATGAGGAGGATCAGCTCCAGAGGCAGCTACAGTGCAGCGACAGCTGGCCTGGACCAGGAGGCAGAGGGGGGGCACACACTGGGATGTGAGGGGGGAGTTCATGGATCTGCTGGACCATTTCTTTGTATGTATGACAGGGACAGATTAAGGGAATGAGATGGGATGACACTTTGACTCTGCGAGTGTGTTTACGTGTGAGCGGATGTGTGTTGTTGCCAATGTTGTCATTTGAGTGTTTGAAGAGTTTCTTTTCTCGTTTCTCTCCATCTCTTTGCACCCATCATGCAGACTCCATTTGCTGTTTGACATGCTCCATCTCCCTACTAGGACAATCTGTCTGCCCCTCTCTCTCTCTCTCTCTCTCTCTCTCTCTCTCTCTCTCTCTCTCTCTCTCTCTCTCTCTCCTCTCTCTCTCTCCCCCTCTCTCCTCCCTTGGCCCTGTTAGCTGCTGTCTAACGCAGGTTCTGAGGAGACAGGTACCCTCCTGAGCAAAGGCACAAATAACACTCTCCTCTTTTCCCCTGTAACCCTCCCCTCTTTTTTCCTCTCCCTCTTTCACACTCACTGCCGCTCTCCTCTGGCTGTCCCTTGGCGGACAGCCCAGCCCAGAGCAGTGCTGTCTTTAGTGTGCTGATGAAAATGTGTGTCGATTGACTGTCCCACAAATCAGATTTTCTCATGCGTTTTGAAGATTGTGTAAAGCTGCAACTGTGCACACAGAAGCAAATAGATGCATTGTGTTGACTGTACCTGCAACTGTTGGATCTGATCGAAAAGGTTGTTTTCAATGCTAGTGAGTATCCTGCCTTCATTTGTTTTCCCTATGGTTCAAGTGAGAAGGCTAACAGCAGTGAAGGAAACACAGAGGTTTCCACTAGAATATCTGCCCGCAGACATGCAGCTCATGCAGCTCATACAGCTACAGGGACTAAACCATCCCTGGCCATAGAAATATATTTTGGGTGCACATCTTGAGAGGCATCAGCTGTTTTGATGCAGAGCCAGTAAGAGACGCTGGAGGAGTAAGCATCCTGCAGAGGAGCAGAGGAGTCGTGAAATCCTGCCGCATTCTCCCTGCCCTGCACGATAGTGAGCAGAAAGATTTGCTTATTTTTTATCCTGAACTCTAAAATATTGTTTAGTTAAATTTGGTTGATTTTTCTGATTATATGATTGTTTGGATGTGTTAATTTTGGAATGCAAACTGTTGATCAAAACATTCTGGCATTTAAAAACTTGTGCTTTCTGAACTTTGATAGTTTTTTAGTGCAAATGGAATTATCTAAAGCACAAACTATTGAAAATTCCAAAGACTTATCTAAAGGAGCCCTTGCACTGTATTGTTGATATTCGTCGATCCCCCCTCATTCCTGCTCTCTCAGCAGTGCTGACACATAAGAGCTGTGAGTAAGTATTGCTTTCACTGTGAGAAATTTGCCACACGGGTGGTGAGTCACTGGCATTTCTTGCGGGCTGAATAACAGATCTGCATAGTCAATGGAAACAGGTAGACAGTGTTTGATGATGCATGGCCTGTCTGAGAGAGGAAGGGGTAAAATAAAAGGAATATGTTAATATTGAAGCCTAATCTTCCAGCATTAGGGCAGAATTTTTATCCCTTTCAGGCAGAGATTATTTGCTGTCTCTGAGGACAAGTTTTCTTACAAAGGCGAGAGAAGAGGAAGGAATATGCAGTACTGTAGATGAAGTGTTTCACAGGATGTATTTTGACCTCTGACCTTTCCCTTCGTTCTGGCCTGTAGAGTTCAGATGACTTTCCACTTGCAGTCTCATCCCTGAGGACTTTTTTTCACCGCACCATCCGCTTTGAATTAGACTAGAGTCAGGGCTGTATTGCTGCTGAAATATGCATGCGCTGGAAGTCCCTCCGCAAACCGATACTGTTTGGCCTCAATTTGAGGCTCAGTGGAACCATGAGCGGAGAAAGATGGTGTGTTGCATTGTTTTCAATTAAACATTTTCTTATCAGACACCTGGTGGTGTGTGCGGGGGCAGTTTCCAATCTGTTTGCTCCCGTTACACTTATCCCCTGCGCTGCCTGCCTCCTGTTCATACTAGATCAATAAAAGCTTAAGCCAACTAGATTAAGTAGTATGTGTTCAAGTGGAATATGGCCATTAGTGGTTTGTTCTCTAACCGTGAGGGGATGAGTTGTTGCATAACCATAGATGCCACTGAACCAAATATAGCAGCCATTAGGGGATTTAGCTCGGGGCCCCGGCAGGCTTGGCTAGGCTCGGCTTCACTGTGGGTCGGCATGGATGTCTTTGCCGCTGGCCGACTCACGCCTTTCACACTGTCCACCACACTGTTATCACTGCAAATAGATTTGACTTGAAACCAACAGCAGCGAGAGCATCTTAGCCATTACATGCTTCTGCCTGTCAGAATCTGACAGAGAATAGAGGACAGATTGGCATCACATCATGTGTTCTTTCTTCTATTGATTCAAGCTAGCTTTGAATAGAGGAAAGATACTTACAATTGTAATATTAAAATGGTGTTGTTTTTATTAATATAAATGATTGGATGTATGAATATATAACTTTGTGTGCACCTCAGTAATGTTTGCAGATGCGCTTTTTTCTTCTGCATTTAAATTTTAGCTAGGGCAGAGATTATTTTGCATTTTCATTTAGTCTGCTGAATTTTATGTTTGTAAAATGTAAATTATTCAATGTTTTTCCTAACACCCTACATGAAGTCTTTAAATGTCTTGTTTTGTTTGATCAGCAACACAAGGCCCAGAAAATATTTACAATTTACAAGGATATAATTTAGAAAAAAGCAGTGAAGCCTTACAATGGAGTAGCTTGACAACAGAAGCTTTTGTAATGACATTGATCAAAAGCGATTGTTTTTTTTTCAGACTAATTCGCAGATTAACTCATTAAAGTATTTTCCCCCCGAACCAGAGGTAGGTTTTTAATAAGATAATGTTAAGGAGTCTTGACTTGCATAATCTTTTTTTTTCATATCATTATTTGTATGTTGTTTGTTTGACATACTCAGACTCAAAGCTCAATGTTGGAGCACGTCTCTTCAGCCTTTAAAAGGTCAAAGCACACTTGAATATTCTTACACTGAAGAAGTTTGCATTTCACTCAGTTTTTCGCTTAGGAGTTTAAGTGTGCGTTACTTGTGTGAGTTTCGACGTCGCTGCCATGTGGTACAGCCTAATTTGCTGAGTGGGATGTGTTGATTGGACGGTGTTGAGCAGAAGGTGATAAGCACGTGGTGAGTTGTGGTCCGGCCAGAGACTAAACCGTCACTTCTCTTCTCATCACAACTACAGTTCTGTCTGCATCACCAAGTGTCTATGTACTTTTTTTTTTTTTTAAAGGTTTTCTTTGGCATTTTTATGCTTTATTGATAGAGTAGAGACAGAGTTGAATTGGGGTATAGGGGAGTGACATGCAGAGAACGACCGTGGGCTGGAATCGAACCCTGGTCCGCTGCTGGCCGAGGCCCATGGGGGGGACGCCCTACCAACTGAGCTAAGGGCGCCCCCTTCTATGTAACTTTTAATGATGCTTTTTTTTGTCGGCCCAGTTAATTGGCCTCTCTGGTCTCGCCAGCTGTCCCAGCAGAGCAGACAGACCCAGACATGCTGTGTTAAATAAATCAGACTTTATTTAGACTTGGCACGATTGCACAAAAGACAAAAGAGGCTGCAGTATACCATCTTTGACCTTTGTGTGTATCATCTACAAATACTGATAGGCAACAGGCCCTCTGACACTGTAGCACACACAGGATGAAATATTTAGCAGGATGATGAATATTTCAGTGACTGGTGCGAGGTTTCCAAGGAAAGATTGATATCATTTCAGACGGACAGCTAAATATAATCCCAGTAGTGAAGGCATTGTCTCTCCTAACTTTCTGTCTCTAACTTGTCGCTGTTAACAAACTTCTCCCCAAGTGTCTACTCAGTATCCGTTGTCACAAGTCTTTTTATTCAATTTGTTTTTCCTTTCTCGCCTTTCCATGACAACTGGGTTTGTATAAAACTTGAGTCTTGCGGTGGCAACAATGGAGGGTATTAGCTGTTGTATGTGCTGATGGAGCGCTCCACCTGAATGGCCCATTGTGTCTTGAGGCACAAACAGCCCGCTGAGCTCAGACCTCCACTGTTTGCTACTGCAGACTGTTGTGCCCACTGTGAATTAATTGTATGTTGAAGGAATGAAGAATCATAATCTGCTGATTTAGCTTCTTTAGCTTATTCATAATCATATCTAGCCAACTTTTTCATGTTGGGTAAAACGTTTGCTGTATATCAAGGTCGATAAGACTCATAGATGATGAAAAGAAAAAAAGAATACAGCTGTGGCAAGCCCAACTGAAAGTACTTCCTGTCCTTGGAGTTATTAAAATGAGGAGGTACTTGCTTGACTACTATCGTTCAAAGATTCTTAGGCCTAAATGTTCCGTTCCTCATCTCGACTTAAAGCTTCAAAATAAGGCATGCATTAATAGGAGAGACATGCTTCAGTACTTCCAAAGATGCAAAGTTTTCTCCCTCATTTCAGGACCTCTTTCCATCTCTCTCTTTTATCTTCAGTTGAACCCCGTGGTACGCGCCACCTCCTCACTTCCCAGCATTCCTTGCCGGGAATCCCTGTGGCCTTGAAACAGTCTATTGACCTGCGTACATCTATGGACGGGAAGTACAAGGAGATTGCTGAGGTTAGTTCCCACTGTGATTGTGCTCATTTAGTGACTTTAATAAGATGAGCTTAGTTTTAAACGTGCCTGGATGTGAGGATTGTCAAAATGTATTTCACTGTCTGTGTGAAGGAGCTGTTCTCGCGCACCATGGCAGAGAGTGAGATGCGCAGCGCCCCCTATGAGTTCCCTGAGGACAGCCCCATCGAACAGCTGGAGGAGAGACGTCACCGCCTCGAGCGACAGATCAGCCAAGATGTCAAGTAAGTCCAGAGAAAGGAAGTTAGTAAGTTAGTTATTTAGATGGTTGGTGGGCTGTTCTCAAGCTAACAGTGATGATACTAAAGTGAGCGTCATTCTTTGTGCTCAGGTTTGAACCCGACATCCTCCTGCGAGCCAAACAGGAGTTCATGAAGACTGACAGTGCCACAGATCTGGAGTGAGTGTCTCCCCGGGCTATGGACAAGAATGATCTCATTGTCCATCCAATGTGTATCTTTAACTACCAAAACAAGAATTTTTTTTTTGTTGATCTATCATTAGATACATGAAGGAGTGGAGCCAATTTCCTGATCTGTGGGATCAAGCTCCAGAGAGGGAATACCAGAGAGTCACTATTACTGGAGAGGAGCAGTGTGGGGTGAGTCAAATAAGTATGCTGGCCCAATCAGAAAAAGGGGAGTACAAATATTTTTTAGTTGAGGTGGTTTGTGGTAGTTTCTCACAATAGATGAAATACTAAAAAACTATTTAATTTTTTTCTTTGCTTCTATCTTAATTCCTGTTTGTTCCGTTGTTCTACTCTAAAGGTTCCCTTCACAGATCTGTTGGATGCCGCAAAATGTGTGGTGAAGGCTCTGTTCATTAGACAGAAGTACATGGGTCTGTCGCTGCAGAGTTTCTGCAGGACCACGGCTCGCTACTTACAGGAACTGAGTGAGAGACCTCTGGACTTCGATGTCTATGAAGAGGATATCTCACAGAACACATTCACTACAGGTACACACACGTTGTACATACAACACTGCGCTTATATCCTATCGTGGTATACTGCACACCTAAAGACATACAGACCCTGACAGTCCTGATTTGTGCTGAAACGAAGATTTCTTTCCAGCAATTATGAAAAAAATGTATTCCTTTTTAGTAGTTAGTAAGTAACCTATCAAGCAAAACATTCTAAAGACTTTCTGGTTCCACCTTCTCAAATTTGAGCAGTTTCAGCTTTTCTTTCTTTTCAATCATTGTAAATTGATCATCTTTGGGTTTGATAGGTGTTCATAGGAGGACCAAAAAAACATATGTTAAGACATCATCCGGAACCTTATGAAGGACAATTTATAACAGAAAAAAAATAATTTAATCAATTTATTTTTATAGCCGAATATCAGGCCTAGAAGAGTTTTTATAATCCAAACAACATGATTCTTAGGTACTCTTTTCTAGGTCAGTTTACTCAAATAGTATTACTGATCTTGTGATTATATAGGAATATAGGTATGCATGCCATGTCCAGTGTCAGGTGTGGTACTCTCACATTAAGACATACCGGGGCACGCCCACAGATTTTCGCGATCCATCTGTCACACACCCTTAAACAGGCTGCCACAGTGTACAGGGCAGGCTGCTTAAAACAAACCTTAGTTTCATGTGCGTTAACAACCACCGCGCTCAGAGCCGTGACACAGTGTGACATTCTGTTTCCTCTCAGATTCCTCAGTGCACCCAACTGTTTCTGCAACGCACCCCTATGAGAACCAGGACCCTGCCAGCATGCCCCCCGACATGGGTTATGGCTGCAAGATGGTGGATGGTGTCATGCATGTGTACACAACGAAGAGCACTATGGAAAAGTGAGATATTTTTGGGTGAATCACCAGGTGCACAAGCATGATGTATGTTGTAGTCTTCAGTGTGGGAGGATGGTTGTCTTGTTCTTAGACTGATTTTGTCACATGTTTTGTTGGCAGAAAACTTTTTTTTTTAAGTTTTTTATTTTGCTAACAGGAGCACAGAGCTGGACCTGCCGTATCCAGACCTGCAGGAGTACATCGCTGACATGAACGTCATGATGGCCCTCATCATCAACGGGCCAGTGTAAGATTTCTCTACTGTTGAATAATGACGTGTGTGTATATCAGGCATTTCAGATTTTTTCTCTATATCATGTTGGCCCTTGAAATTAATTATCATCACCAGACTTTCTTTTCTCTTTCTATTTTAAAAGCACCTAGAAAAAATAAAACTAGCTCACAATATGTAAGGTCGCAGTAACCTTTGACCCCTCAAAAATCGAATCAGTTCACCCTCGAATCCAAGTGTAACAGTGTGCTAAATTTAATAAAAATCTATCTATGGATTTTTGAAATATTGAGTTTACAACATTAGAGGTCACAATAACCTTGACCGTTGGCCTCCAAAATGTTATCAGTATTTTGTTGAGTCGAAGCTGACATTTGTGTAAACTTGGCCCGGATTGACGGACGGATAAAAACACTGCCAGAAAAATGCCGTATCACAATTCACAAAAGAACCCAACCCTTGTTTTTTTCAACCCTCTGCCACAGAAAGTCCTTCTGCTACCGTCGCCTGCAGTATCTCAGCTCCAAGTTCCAGATGCACATCCTGCTGAATGAGATGAAAGAGCTCGCTGCACAGAAGAAAGTCCCACATCGAGACTTCTACAATATCCGTAAAGTAATTATGAGATATTTTTCTACTGAACCCTAATCTGAATTCATGTGTTGTAATCCACAACCAGACTTGCAACAAACAAATGTTGTCTTTCTGTTTGAATTGTTTTGCAGGTTGACACGCACATCCACGCTTCTTCCTGTATGAACCAGAAACACCTTTTGCGTTTTATCAAACGGGCCATGAAGAAGTATCCAAAGGAGATTGTGCATGTGGAAAGAGGCAAAGGTCAGACGCTCATGGAGGTGTTTGAGACCATGAACCTGACGGCCTTTGACCTGAGTGTAGACACCCTGGACATGCACGCAGTAAGTAACACCAATGGAGGATTGATAAAAAGCTAGTCAGTTCAGAAAATATGCCTGGTTCATAAATATACCACAGTGTTGCAATGAAAAATAGTGATTTAACCAGACAACAGTTAATGAGACTTTGTTGTGATACAATGTTTCATCCCTTTTTTTTCCTTTTTTTTTTGCAGGACCGTAACACTTTTCATCGCTTTGACAAGTTCAATGCCAAATACAATCCCATTGGGGAATCCATCCTGAGAGAGATCTTTATCAAAACAGACAACCACATTGAAGGGAAATACTTTGGTCACATTATCAAGGTGCTCACACTTGCACTTTAAACACCGGCCTTGTCACTGACACCCGCAGAATGGTTGTATGAGGCACCGGCGCCCTCTGCTGACTGTTTGTCTTACTGATTTTCAGGAGGTGATGGCTGACCTGGAGGAGAGCAAGTACCAGAACACAGAGCTCAGGCTGTCCATCTACGGCCGCTGCAGGGACGAGTGGGACAAACTGGCCATATGGGCTGTCAAGCATCGGGTCTACTCCAACAACGTGCGCTGGCTTGTGCAAGTGCCTCGACTCTTGTGAGTAACACTAGAAAGGCCAAGTATGACACTAAATTTTTTCATGGATTGTAATTAAATACAATATTCAGGCACTCTGGTATTTCAACTTTATGCCACTTTATACTTCTGCTGCACTATAAAATATCTTAATTTTTACTTCTTTACATTTATTTCACAGTTAGGGTTGGTAGTATAACACACATTTCAACCTTACAAACAAAACATATGATTCATTTAAAATCTATCTGCTATAGATTAAACTATCCACCAGAATTGAAAGAAGCAATGAATAATCAGGGCATGTTTTTTATTAAAACAGAGAATGATATTTGCCAAAATACTGTTTAAACTATTCGCCTAAGTTTAAGTACCACTGGATAGCCCTTGATGACGTTTACTAACAGCCACATCAGTCACTAAGCATTGTATGTATAATAGTACAATATGTAGTAGTAGTGCAATTAAAACCACAAAGGTAATATTTCATAAATACAACTTTAGTCTCACAACTGACGACTTTATATGTATATTCCTCCCAAAGTGACGTCTACCATACAAAGAAACAGCTGTCCAACTTTCAAGAGATGCTTGAGAATATCTTCATGCCTCTGTTCGAGGTCACAGTCGACCCCGGCAGCCATCCGGAGCTGCACCTCTTCCTCCAGCACGTACGACGTCTTTGCTGTGGAATGAATGAATTTGATATTTTATTCACATGTATAATAGTAATACATGTATGTGTGTTGGTCCCTTACACAGGTTGTGGGTTTTGACAGCGTGGACGATGAGTCAAAACCAGAGCAACATATCTTTAACCTGGACAGTCCGCTGCCAGGCAACTGGACAGAGGAGGACAACCCGCCCTATTCCTACTACCTCTACTATATGTATGCAAACATGACCGTGCTGAATCACCTGCGCAGGTACCCAACTACAGTACACCTCAGTCAGTTCAATGAGCTAGCATTATCTGCTATTCCTAATACCGACAGTCTCCTAATGTAGGTTTTAGACGTTTACATTATTAGAGAACGAGAGAATATATGACATGGTAGTTTGAAATGCAATGGATTGAATAAAGATATGACATTACCAGGGCAAATACTGGGATTAACCTCTTTATAAAAGCTTTAAATTCCTATCTCAACAACAAGTACAGTTTGCGCATGTGTGTATATGCACTTTTGAACTTTTAATTAAAATAAGCTTCATACTACTATAGTACAAAGGTTTCCAAAAGAAATATATTTGTATCATTAGGGATTCATCCCTTGGTCTTTTCCTGTCATCTGTTTTAAATATGATTAGTCACTGGGGAACCAAAATTAAAATCAGACTTTAGACAGCACCCATCAAAGGTGAGATTTAGTGTCCCCTCTTTAGTCTGTTGAAGTTTCCTAACCAGTGTCTTTTCTGTTTGAAGGCAGCGGGGGTTTCCCACGCTTGTCCTGCGTCCTCACTGTGGGGAGGCGGGGCCGATCCATCACCTGGTGTCTGGTTTCATGCTATCGGAGAACATCTCCCACGGGCTGCTGCTCAGGAAGGTGACCCTTTCAACAGCTTTAACATACAATGGGGAATTCATAAAATACAATTATTACTTTAATAAAGAAATATGCAAGGCCTCAGAGGGTCTGGATCATCTGACTCATGTTTGTGCAGACAGGTCATGCTTTGAACATAATGTATTGATTGTTTGTTACAACACAAAACATCATGCCTTGTGTTCCTCCAGGCTCCTGTGCTGCAGTATCTGTACTACTTGGCCCAGATAGGGATCGCCATGTCGCCTCTCAGCAACAACAGCCTGTTCCTCAGCTACCACCGTAACCCTCTGCCAGAGTATCTGTCCAGAGGTCTCGTGGTGTCTCTGTCCACAGACGACCCTCTGCAGTTTCACTTCACCAAGGTCAGTGTGCACGGACAGTAACACATGTAACATCCTATATTTGAGAGTTCTACATTTAAAAAATAAGGAATATGGAATAAGCAATAAAGGTGTGCTATAAGAGTGGTTTAAGGCAGGGGTTTTCAAAGTGTGAGAGAGTGAGCCCCCCCTCAGAGAACAAATTTCAGCGGAGCCCCCCCCCCCCCCCCAAAAAAAAAAAATGTTCTAAATCCCTGTGTGTTTTGAAAGATCTTTTGATTATTTTACAAATTTAAACATATTTTTAAAAAAGAATTGTGCATTTTTTAAACATTTTTTAATATATTTTAGCATCTTAATCCAGTGTTTTAATCCTGCTTCCTTTAAGCATGGATAGTAGTGACTGAGTGTGCAGCGGAGTGAGAAAGATAGGCAGACAGACTTGCTCAAATTATTGACCAGTTAAACGTCATTCACACACCCAGTGTTTTTTCGCTAGAGCCTCCAATGTCTTGATGGAGGAAAATAGTAGCCAGTGGAGAACCAGACCCTCGTAGGGGGGTCCGGGGATATGCCCCACCCGGGATATTTTTTTTCACCTTTTTAAAGTGAAATGCATGAATCTGGTGCACTTTGAGAGGAAAATTAAGAGGCTAAATATAATGAATTTTGTGTGAACAAATAATTTGGAGACACTGGGTCTGATGAATTAGAAGCTATTGAAGAAAGACACATGGAGTTTCCATAAAAATATTAATTTAAAATAAAAAAAAATGTATGCAGGGTCCTCTGGGTTGGGCTTGGTGCTCTTTTTCTTTAACAAGACCTATTTCTCTGTAATATAATGAATGCATTTAAATGCAGTGAGCGGAACGAAGCAGAAGAACTCTTGTCCAGCTATGCCGTGATCTTAATATAAAAAACACAAACTAAAAAAAAACTAAAAAAAAGGGGGGGGGGTTTAGTTTTTTTTTCACATATTCATCCGCGCCCCCCCTGCCATAACCCCAAATAAATTTTGCTACTTTGGATTTAACAAAAAGTGCTGTGGTGTATCAAAAATCCTTGACCTATAGCTGTGCATGGTTAACTTTGATATCTCCATTATCTCCATCTCCATTGTGTATAGGAGCCCTTGATGGAAGAGTACAGCATTGCTACTCAGGTGTGGAAACTGAGCTCCTGCGACATGTGTGAGTTGGCCAGAAATAGTGTGCTGATGAGCGGGTTCTCTCATAGGGTAGGCTATCAATCAATTGTCTTCATAGCACATTTTCCCGTTATAAAATGTTACTGTGTGGTAAATCTATTGCTCTGCCGACCCTTTAATTGTACTCTTAACTCATCTTCTGGATCAGGTGAAGAGCTCCTGGCTTGGCCCAAACTACTTCAAGGAGGGACAGGAGAGTTGCGACATCAGGCGCACCAACGTTCCTGACATCCGAGTGTTGTACCGCCATGAGACCATGTGCGAAGAGTTAAATTTGATCACACAAGCCATACGCACAGATGAGCTGGAGACCATTGAAGAGGAGGGGAGTCTGTGCATGGGAACGGTACAGGAAGACAAGTGAACATGTGGCACAACACAAACAAAATGCTATACGCTCCCTGTTTTCACATCAGGACCTTGTACAGATTCGCAGATCACAAACCTGTGAAAAGAGGAAAGCTTTGTAATCGAGGTTGAAAGCTACTGTGGTAGTAGTATGAGAGAGGACCTATACGATCTGTGTTTACTTTGTTTAGTTTATTCGAGTCATTCTTCGTGTCATGGTGATATCACAATGTCTCTTCACCTATTTATTTTTAAATTACCATATTTTCATGTTTCGCATCAACATTTTGTCTGGGTTTCTGTGCAAAGTCCATATTTCCTGTCCCAAGTATTGACTAACATTGACTTTCAAGATTCAACCCATTAATAAAACATATGAACTGGATCCAACACTGACTGAGTGTAGAGAAAAGACAATCTGGAACAATGTTCATAGTAAAGAGCTTCCCACTTGGTTAGGGGCTGTAGGCACCATTGAAGACACTGAGGTCCTGTTCTTGGTATTGTTTCTGGCACTTTGTTGTTTCTAGTGACCTTTACTCTTAACAATTAAATACATACACATGGTGGGTACTTTGTTAGGCTGATTCCAGTATGTATAACATATTTAAATGTGTCACCTTTTAGCCCAACAAAATGAACAAATATGCAGTGTTTATTCACACAGACTCACTATACATAGATAACATTAGACCTCCTAAAACCCTTATTTTAGGGACTAATAATACAGTTGCATCCTGTCTAGTTGATTGCTTTTGATTGGATACTGCTACAGATTTTTCTTATCAACCGATTATCTCATTGTCAGCAGGAAAATTGTTAACAGTGCGAACTGGCTACATAATATTAACTAAGAATTTGGGCACACCTTTATGCACGCTCATGGATTCACAAATAGATGTTCCTTGAAAACACCACTACATCTAAATATAATTTATGAAAGGCTAACTGAACAAATAATGTTATAAACAAACACAAATAATAAAATGGCTTGTTTGATGTCATTTCACAAGTGATGGAAAAATCCTCTTCAGGCATTTTCTCTGTAACATTAGAGACAAACATTTTCTACAACAGGATATTACCTCATGCTGTAATCTCAAGCTGTTCTGTGTTATATTTTTGAATTTTGTTTATTTAGTTTTTTTGCAGTCTGTACAGTGATTCAGTAGGGTTGCATTATTTGTGTCTTCTTTGCAGTAATGCTACCCACATGTAGCATCTTATTACACCAACTCCTATTTTGTGGCATTGTTTTCTTCTGACAGTCTGAACTCTGTAACTCTGATCTGACACCATCGGTTCTTTACACACAAACATTTGGAACACCTGTTTCCTAGTAATATGTCATGCATGATGTGTTCCTTCAGTTGTTCTCCTCTTTGCAAAAGTCCAACCAGTGCCAAATGAATGAATCAACACAATCATACAGAACTGAAAGTGGACTTGACAAACGCTTTTCCAGCCTCCAGTTTGGGTCCTGATGTTATGTGTGGGGCTACTACTTCAAAAGCACTATGTGTCCCTCCCTGTGAATTATGTGTGCTTATTTGTGACATATTGTGGCATTTGTCTCGTAAGAAAAATAAATGTTGTTCACTGGAGTGTTTGATTGACTTGCTGCAGTTTATATAAAGTATCCAAGAAAGAGATCCCGTATTTAGGCATAGCAATTATGTTTGGGTTACTGAAATGAGTGAAACAAAGAGTGCATTGTGAGTTGGGTCCATATTTTGCTCATTAATCTCCAATGTGGGTCGAAGTGAGAAGGCTGATGAACACAAACATCTTTCTTTTCAAAATAAAATACAGTCTTACGACAATTAATTGAACAGTCAAAAACTCGATCTTCTGAAAACTGACAGATGATAGTGATCATACATTGTTGGAGTCTTTCTTGCAAGTTACTCTTCGCAATCAAACCACAGTATAGGCTACAACAACAAAAATACTTATTGTTTCCCCTACAACAGTAGGCTACACTCCATACTCCGCGTAGCAGCAGTTTCCAGAGCATTCAAATGAGTCACTTTTGAAAAACGATGAGATGAGTAAATTATCTGGAAATGAAAACCATGTTGTAAGGTTATGTCCAAAGTCAAAATGAATTTGTATCTCTGTCAGGTCCGACCCTTGTGTACGAGGGCTGTAGTCCTACTACAGTAGCCTAATCCCTGCCTGCCTACCTACATACATACTTGGTAGTTAGCTACAGTTATAAAAAAGTAGCTTTCATTGTGGTTTTTCTCATTGACAAGTGTCGACTTGTAGCCTCACAACGACTCCTGTCTGAACCAAACAGTAGGTTTATAGCCTATCCATTCACAATACCGGTAATAGGTGTCAATCGCCTCTGATTAATTGGCCAGATGGATTTACAAATAATGCGATAATGCTATCACGTTCACTCAACGTACATTTTTCTCCCGGTGCAAACAAAAGAACTGGTTCAGTCAGCCCTTGTGACCGCCGACCGGGCCGCCCCGCCCACCCCTGCTCATTGTGAGAGAAAACCAGTCTACTTCTCCCCTGTTCTCCCAGACTGACCTGCGTTCTACAGTCGCAACTAGCCTACTGAAGTCAGACACGTTTGGTCTCCAAAAGTGATTCAAAATGACAATGAAACTGGCATACTGGGATATTCGTGGGGTGAGTTCAGCCGTCCTCTTTGTTAGTGAAGTAGCTCGTGCAAAAATCTGTAGGCTGTGGTTGTAACCGAGTAACCCGCAGCACATGCACAGGAGCCCGGGTGACCACAGCGCGCGCCACCGTCTCGCAAAACTCTTTGTATCTAGGTTCCTTCTGTTCTGAATACAAGTGTTACTTAAGGCTAGGCTACTGGATAATATCAATGTCTTTTATAATGAAAAAAATAATGTTTTAGTGTTATATAATCTATAATGCACGGGGCACGTGCTTACACCGTTGCTCGCTTTGACACTTGTTTTATGTATTTTAATCTTGCCCCTGTAAAGCACTTTGAATGGCCTTGTGTTTGAATTGTGCTATATAAATAAACTTGCCTTGCCTTGCCTTGCTTTAGATAAAGTGATTAGAATTGCTTTAGCACTCATTATCCGGCAATTTGACATTCTGTCTAGATTAAATGGGCTGTAAAGTTAGATAGGTGGGGAGCAATGTAGGTCTATTATTAAAAATGGGGTAACACTTTACAATAAGGTACACAAAATTGCAGTAGCTACTACATACCTACTACATAGATATGTGTTACCTATAGGTTTTTTTTGTGCTACCTAACACATAGGGTTTTTTTTTTGTGCTACCTAACACATAGGTTTTTTTTGTGCTACCTAACACAGGTTTTTTTTGTGTTACCTACTACATAGGGTTTTTTTTGTGCTACCTAACACAGGGTTTTTTTTGTGTTACCTACTACATAGGGTTTTCTTTGTGTTACCTACTACATAGGTTTTTTTTTGTGCTACCTAACACATAGGTAGCACAAAAAAAACCCTATGTGTTAGGTAGCACAAAAAAAAAACCCTATGTGTTAGGTAGCACAAAAAAAAACCCCTATGTAGTAGGTAACACATATCTATGTAGTAGCTACTACAATTTTGTGTACCTTATTGTAAAGTGTTACCAAAAATGGATTCCTTAATGATCGCATACATTCATTAGTTACTTTCAAATGGTAAACACAGACTGGTTATTCACAGCAGAATTGTAGAAACGCATCGTATCACCAGACCGAGGGTAAAAGGTATAGTGTGTAGCCACATAGTTAATCAGTAGCCTACACTTAGGGCTGCACAATCAACTACTTTCAAATGTTTATATATGCCTATATAGTTTCAATGAATCAGCTAATTTTATAACTATCCCTCCCACACCCATATTTTAAGATAACTAAGGGTGTATTCACACTGGGAAAGTCCGCTAGTGCACTTGCTTTGGTCCAGACCAAATAGAGTTTTGATTTTTTTTGTTTGGTGTGGTCCACTTTCATATTGCCCCTTTTGCAAGTGAACCAGCATTACGAAGCAAAACCACACGTGATCTGAGGTCATTCATTCATTGGACAGACATTCTGGGGTGGAGAGAAACAGGAAGCACGAAGTTTAAACTGCGAAATATATATCATTGATATAATATGGGGCTAAAAATAATAAAAGGGCCTACATCTAACCTATAAATAAAGAGGAAAAACATCAAATTATTGTTGTTTCATATGGTCATAATGTGTAGCCTTATGTCAATGCCACGTTATGTGGCTTGTAGCCTACGATGTGAAACATAATTTTTACTGTATTTTTGGTGCTGGATGCGCGTCACGCGAGAAGAATAGGCTCAAGCTGACACTCAGCTGATTAAGCTGTGTATCAGCTGGGTCGGCGCAGTTCAGCTCCAAACTGACACGGGGATAGTAGCCTATTGACGGTCCCGTACATGGGAAGCAAAATAAAAACACACACTTCTTGCGCAGCGTTAACCTGTTGGCACTGTGCGAGAGACGCTCCCCTCTCCTTCATCTGATCGCTGAACACATTCAGCATTTATATTGTTCTGGGCTCCCGGTCAAACCACAACTAATCTTCCTAATAATGGTGACAACAACACTTTCCCATAATGTGAAGCTGACGGCTATTTATTAAAAAAGAAAAGAAAGAAAAGGCACAGTGCCTCCTGCATTTGGGTCGGATCGAGTCCGAACAAATTCACACCACAAACGAACTGCAGCAGAGTGCGTTTGGAAACGCATCGAGACTACCTCTTCAGCTGGGTCTCGGAGCGTTTGTTTGGTCCGCACCCGAGTGCGATTGCTGTATTCACACCTGCCTGAAAGATGCGCACCGAAGGCAGAAGTGCATCTGAGTTCGTTTCAACCGAACTAAACACGGCATGTGTGAATACACCCTAAGTATTTGACTAGAGACAAATAAAGATTGTACCAAGCAAACTAAAGGTAAGGCAAGTGTATTTGTATAGCACAATTCAGACTAAAGCCCATTCAAAGATCTTTACAGTGGCAGAAAAAAAATACAATATTTGTTTGCTCAGATGTGAAATTGCCTATAGACACATAGTAGTCTCTGTCCTTTAAGTAAGATTCAAACCGGTTTAGTACGGTGCCTGAAAGTCCCACCCAGTTTGCAATTGTTAAAGAAGGCTTAGCAATTGATAACAAATCAATGGAATGTATGTTTGTCTATGACAGTTTGTCAAACAAAATGTTATGGATAGGTCCATTGAAATCTGTACACACTGTCATTTGTTTTGTTGTTTGCCATACAATGAATCAAATAATTGTTTGACCATTTTACCACGAATGATAATATCCCCTAAGAGGTAAATTAATAAAGTGGAGCAAGCGTTAACACTTGACAGCCATTCTCTCAGTGCGCAGCCTACTTCGATATTTTCTCTTGCCATAAGTCCTTGTGAACACATACATAAATGTTTTATTATGAATGAGATATTTAAAGCATCATGATGGGAGAGTCGTAGTTGCAGTAATGACAATTCTATCATTTTGATGGGTTGAAAAGGCCAGAATATCACTAACCCTTTTTTCTTTTTCTTTTTGGACACTTTCGTAGCTCGCCCAGCCCGCCCGCCTGCTGCTGGAGTACACTGGCACCAAGTATGAGAACAAGTTTTACACCTGTGGTGAAGGTACCCAACCTGTTCAACTAACAGATAAAACAGCTATCATCATTTTAAACACAAACACTGAAACACACTTTTCTCTCATACAGCTCCAAACTTTGACAAGAGCGGCTGGCTTGAAGAGAAACCCAAACTTGGAATGGTCTTTCCCAATGTGAGTGACTCTTAACTTGTTATTATTATGAATCAGGGTCTTGAGCTGCAGGCGAGTTTAAAACTTCAACTAATAATGGTGTTGTTTTTAACATCTCACCATAGCTGCCCTACTTGGTGGATGGAGACAGGAAAATCGTGCAGAGCAATGCCATCATGAGATACATTGCTCGTAAGAACAATTTGTGTAAGTATTGTTTTATTCAATATATGAATATTCTGTTCAGGAGAGACAATGGGTTTTGTTTTACAGGTATTTTCTTGTCCATGTGTTTGGTCATCCAGAAATGTATCTCCTCTCATAAAGGAACACAGTTGTACACATTCCAGATTTCAGGTGTGTCTTCATCTGATCTTATCACAGGCGGAGAGACGGAGGACGAGAAGGTCCGTGTGGACTTCATGGAGAACCAGTCGATGGACTTCAGGAATGGCTTTGTGAGGCTCTGCTACGGTGACTTTGTGAGTTCTACATTTAACATTGAATGTGTTGTTATTTGTTTATGTTTTGAATGTCCACTGATGCCGTCATCATCACCACCCCTCTGACATCAGGACAAGATGAAGCCAGCGTACCTGGAGATGCTGCCGGGCGTGCTCAAGCAGTTGTCAACCTTCTTGGGAGACAGGAAATGGTTTGCTGGTGACAAGGTATGTCAGCCCTTAAAAGTGGGAGGCAGTTCGTTTTCTGGGCACAGTTATTTTCAAAGCTGTATTACTAAGGTGTGTTAACATGTTTGTCAGACTGTTACCCGTTTACACAGCCAGGAGACACTAAGCAACACTAGCATCAATATTTGGAGTCTTGTTTTGAGAAATATCACTGGGTCTCCTGCTGCTTTATTCTACCAGTGACTACAGTGGCTAAATGGTCAAACTTCTTACAAAGAAGTAATTTGCCTGATCTGATTAAAGCTGGGGTGGAGGATTTAGGGAGAAAATGGCAGTTGGGATAGAGATTCGAATTAAAATACCTCAACCGCTCCACTTGTTCTCTTTGGTCCCTCCCCTATGGTCCCTCCCTGACACGCTCTACAGCAACAAAGTCCTTTCAAAGTGAATGGACTGTCCCAACAGCCAATAAGAACAGAGAATCGGAGCCTCGCTCTGATCGGTCAAAGTGTACAGCTCATGTTAACTTTGACCAATCAGAAATTATATACCCCAGCTTTAATGCAGCTGTAAAGTCTATTTTAAGCATTTTGTTTATACAACTTTCTTTTTACAACAGATCACTTTTGTGGATTTCATTATGTACGAGCTGTTGGATCAACACAGGATGTTTCACCCTACGTGCCTGGATGAATTCAAGAACCTCAAAGAACTTTTAGACCGTTTTGAGGTGAGAATGTTCAACTTTTTCTTTTCAGATACAAACAGCACATCCTACATTTACCCCTGACAGTTTCATCCAGGAAATGGAAAGTCCTGCACTTTTTTTTCCTTCTGTGTGAGAAGTCTATAGGTTAATAATGTTTATGTGGAGTTGATTCTGTGCTAGTCTCACTATGTTTATAGTGTATTTTTTGAATGCCTTGTATAATATGTCATCATAGGCTCTGGAGAAAATTGCTGCCTACATGAAGTCAGACGGATTCATGAAGACTCCTGTCAACAACAAGATGGCCAAGTGGGGAAACAAGTGAAGAACAATGTGCTTTTGACGTTAGCTAAATAATGTTCACAAGTGCAACTTACTCAATAACTCTTAAATTCAGGACAAGAGAACATTTTCTTTTTACAACCTGTTCACTTATTGGTTGCAAATGTTTCATGTCCCTAAACCACATTACTCCATACTATTTTCATGGCAGTTCTAAAACCATTTTTAGTTGGATCAGAATTGTGTAAAAAGTAATCCATTTGTACTAATTATGAAGATGAGTAGACACTTTAATTTGAGATGAAGCACTTAATTTGATTTGTTGTTGTTTACATCTGAAACAGATTGTTTTGACAAACAAAAGTAATAATAAAATACTGACTTTTCTTCATTCAGTTTGGGACTCGATTTCAACATCACTTACACAAGTGTCTTCACAATACATGATATCTAAGAATAGTTTAAAAGAAAATATAAGTTCATGCGACAGTCGAGAATCTACTGTACGAAAAAAAAAGATTATCTAATAACATCACACAACTTGGTCATCAATAGCTTTTAAATTTATTTATTTATTTATTTGTTTATTTAACAGGGACAATGCACAGCACATAAGCAGTACCAGATTTAGCTATAAGCTAATTTTCATCTGTCAAATCAGCTGTTGAAATCAATTCAACCAGCTTATGATTGATTTACTTATACATTGGTTTAATCACAGCTGGGGAAATTATACACACTTTACTTACTATACTAGAAGAAAATAGTAATGTGAAAATATCACAATTATTCTTGGTGCCGACTAATTATCCAAAACCAAAATAAGTGCCTTCCCTTAAATAACAAATGCCGACAGCAGGAATCCACATAAGACTATTTCTGACAATAAAGAACTGGAGACCAATAATTCCAGTTGTTGATCCAAGGATGAAAATCCAGTGAGTGAAGAAAAGTTAAGGAGCTGGTTGTTAGTAGCGGCCATTGTACATGCCTGATGGTTCACTGGCGAGCTGTAGGGAACAGGATCAAACATTACTGATGCAGTTGGGCGCAAGTGTGTGTGTGTGTTTCTGCACGAGTTAAGCGCATGCCACATGACTTACTGCAATGGCTGACTTGATGCCCTGAAGCTGGAAGAAGAGCTTGCCTCCTTCCTCTGGACACACAGTTTTTATCTCGTCCTTTGTCATTCCCAGTAGCAGTTTACCGTTCAGCACCCCGAGGCTCGTCACTGTGCTGTACAAGAAAACACAGAACATTTAGATTCATCATGCAATGCTAGTCTTATTTACAGTACCAACTATCTTGTAGAGCCTTTTCACTCACATTTTGCCAAAACCTTTGGACTCCAGCCAGGCTTTAACCTCTGCCGGTGAGGATGTCATGCCAAGATTCACTGGACTATGAGTTTCCCTCTGTGACTGTGAGGGAGAGTGATGGGAATAAAATGTCACTCTTTATATTCTGTTAAGAGGCTTCTCAGTAGAGCTTTGGTCAGTGAGCTTACCGGTATATCTTCCATTGGCCCGCCGCTCCTCATCGGCTCCAGAACGTTCTGAGGAACGCTGCCTTCCTCGTCACGGGCGTTGCGAATGACACACCATTTGTTGGATTTCTGAATCACCTGTAAATGCAAAAAAGCCCAAAGAACCAAAAATCTCAATCAAAATGTAAAATGAGTAATGACAGCTATGATTTTGACATCGAAAATGTGAAGGAGTTACGTAGTGACGAAGTGCAATATGAGACATTTAAAGCATCACTAAGCCAGGACGTCGACTCGACTTCCAAAGCCAAATTTTTGTTTGCTCTTAACTTTCCTCATATTGTACGTTATAGAAAAAACAACGCTAAAGGGGAAATCTTAAATTTGATTCAAGAAAAGTTATATGGCCTGTATTTATATATTCATGATTGTTTTGATTAAATTCTGGCCCATATGATTATATTTTATAACAAAATAATTTGCTTGGCACATGAACTTTCAGGTGTATAAATCGCTCTAAACATGCTTGATGATGCTTAAAAAAATGTGTTAATGCACAGCTGTTTTGAAAAAAAAAAAGAATAATGCTGGATACCAATGGTAAGATGGTTCTCGTAGCATGTTTGACATCTCACCTCAACCACTTCACCCTTCAAAATGCTCAGCTCACGGTTGTTCCTGGCCATGAAGTCGTAAATGACGCGCATGTACAGTGGTGGCTCACTTGAGCTGAAACGGCAGCAGAGACACACTTTGTCACAGCAAGCAGTATAAAGCCCAGAGAGTATAGACTAAAAAACAATGTTTGCAACAAATGTGAACATAAAACCATATTTACTACATAGGTTTGAATAAGGCTTACTGTGACTGTGGTGGTTGTGGTGTGCGCCATTGACTGTGGGTCACAGGCTGTAAAAGGCATAAAATCCCACATGATAAAACAAGATGTATACAAGACTTATTGGTTCAACATTTACCATTGACAGGTACCTAATAACTCTACTAGATTCTAGCACCCCCCGCCTCCCAACATAGTCCGAAACATACTGATAAAGCTGTTGAAATGAAAGCCATAAGGACAGGTTATAGAAACAAAAGCCAGAGTCATTATGGTTCTACCTCTTCGTGCTGAGGGCGGTCAGGTGGAAAGCGCTGGCTGTTGCTCCTGCTCATTGGACGGTTCTGAAAAGGCAGCGGGGAAGGCAAGCGCGGAGGAGGAGGCGGCTGCCAGCCATCGTAGAACTCTGGGATGTAGATCGGGATATCATCATCCGGCCATCTGGACCTATGAGGTGACGAAGGGTTAGAAAACTACTACCTAAGTGAGCTTTAATGTTAAATGTTTAATTAAGATGGTAAGGGGTGCCATTCTCATAAAAAGTGTTAAGTAGAAATTACTACTTCTAGAAACACTATAATTCTCTCCGGAGGTCATCAATACAGCATTAACATATCAGCCATCACAGAAGTCACTAGTATAGTGTAGTGACACTAACAATCAGAGGCTGTGTATGACAAGTAGGCTATTGGTTTATAGGGCTTATAAACAGGACTTGTGTAAGGGTAATACAAGCCGCCCTACCTGGGGATGTTCCAGGACTCTCCCAGAGACCCCAACAGCTGGTCCTCTTCCGGGCTGACAACCTCCCCGAGCAGCTGCAGGGCCATATCCGTCAGCAGGGGAGAGATCACAGTGGGAGGCAGGTCTGCAGCATACTGAGGCACTAGCTGTGGAAAAACAGAGGAAGATGGTCGATCAAGAGAGTGCCACATTATGAATATGAACTCACTTGGTATAGCGTGACGATAGAATATTGGTTCATTAAATGTAGCCATCAATCCAGTTAAAAAAGAAAAATCAGTTCAGATGAGCTCACCAAGCCTAAATTATTGAAGAAGATGTGGACATAGTCAGGAGCACTGGGGCTGGTCAGCTTCCCGTCCAGCTGGCCCTGTAAAGTCAAGAGTTTTTAAGTCACTCGTTGTTGGCTTTCTGCTGAAATCACACATTCCAGTCAACACATTGGAATATCACCCAAATTCCCTCCCAAAACCAAAATAGTTTTAATCAGTGGAGACACTTTAGGAAGTCTTTACCAGCAGATTGAATCCATATTTGATTTTCTGAAGACAGGAGATATATTCCTCCCAAGACGGCAGACTGACAGCTGGTGCTGTGGGAGAAAACACTCATCACACACACAAAACATCTGCGCTATCAGAATGTCTGTACCAATAGGGGGTCACCTCTCTGGGAACTTTTTCATTAATCATGTGCCTGCGGGGAGGATATTACCTTCTTTCTTTGATTTTTTCTTCTTAAACATTTTTTTCTTTTTGCCCTTGTCCTTTGGCGCTGATGCTGCATTTACTGCATCAGACACTTTTTGCATGAAGATCTCCAAATCATCTAGAACATGGTTTAAAATGTCCTGTGAAGCATGAAACAAAACACATTCAAAGGCAAATAGGAGCTTCCAAAAATCTGTAATGTATGAAGGTTATAGTTAGACAACAGCTATGAATTAATTTTATATAAACAGAACGACTGATGCACTGACAATGTTCCTCTCGTAGTCTGTTTGCTCAGGGGCAAAAGGGACCTCTGGGCTGTTCCGTAATTCACGAGGATCCACAAGGTACCCTGGTGCTTCTTGTGGGGGGTAGCCCCGTGGAGGCATCGGTGCTTCCTGTGGGGTGTAGCTCCGTGGAGGAGGCATGTTTTCTAAAGTCCAATGAAATAAATATGTTATCAGTGTGACTTCACTTCACGAGAATGTTGGCACCCTGCATAATAGATAGAGTTTACTGCTGAACCCATCCCGTTTGCTTACAATGGATCAGCTCAAGGCCTACCTGGTTCTCGGTAGTTCCACTGTGGGGGCGGCTGCTCCGGTGGTGGCGGGGTCCTCTCTCGCTGGACAGGAGGAG
Source organism: Ammodytes marinus (assembly GCF_949987685.1). Taxonomy (NCBI): domain Eukaryota; kingdom Metazoa; phylum Chordata; class Actinopteri; order Uranoscopiformes; family Ammodytidae; genus Ammodytes; species Ammodytes marinus. The sequence goes on along the minus strand of NC_137211.1, from coordinate 10,659,747 downwards.
GCCCAGCCTGCCGGAAACTCCCCGGGGTATGTTGCCCGATGATATTCTCCAGATCGTTCCTGAAATATCAACGATACAAAGCAGTTAATGCGTGTCACTGTTCACTCTAGACTTGTATCCGTCATGTGCTCTTCTCATTAAGGTGTTGTGTATCTTCTGAATACATTCACATATGATGTCACATTGTACCTGATGTCAGACTTCTCCTTTCGAGGTTCCACATCAGCGCCTCCTTTTTTGATTGCCTTATCCAGATCACTCTTGATGAGCTCCGCCTGGTAAAACAGGAGTAACCTGTTTTTAAATCAAACTCAATTTTGAAATAGTGATAATTTATTTCAGAGATGGCATACCCAGCCCCAACTGAACATCTTTTCCTTTTCGGGAGGCCTTTCAGTAAGCTAGACTTTGGTGCAATGTGACTCACCCCAGTCTCTTCACACTGGAACAGGTAGACTTGGGGGTTGCGTTTACTGCGCTCCTGCACAGTTAGTGTCAGCACAGAGTTGTAGGCGCAGCTATCCAGCACAGCTTTGGTTTGCAGGATGGAACTCAAAGGCAGCGACTCCAGCTCCCCCTTTGGAGTCAAATTGAACAGGATAAAAGTCATGACAGGTTGATGATAGGATGGAAAACAGTTAATTATCAGTATTACACACACTACTTTCTGAACAGATTTTTATCGTTTAAGTTTTTAAGCAATTGTATGCGTCCAAGTCAATGACAACTCGTCAATGCCCCTTCACACAAAGCCAGGTCCATCAAAGTCATTTTTGGACAAAGTGGAACACCAACTGCGGGCCAGGAATCTCCTCCCAAAACCACTGCCCTACCTCCCAAAGCTCTTATGACGCTGCAGCAAGGTGTCCAAAATCTTGTTGAAAGCCATTCAATCTGAGTGGAGGCTGATACAGCATATTGAAGCCCGTGGTTTCGAAATGAGATTTTCTACAATTAGTCAGGAATGTTGAGATATCCACCTACTGTACATTGGCAGTTTGTGCGTTTAAAGGGGCTCCAAGGAATTTTCAGGTTTCGTTCATTCTTGCACACCCTTTGGACAAAATCAGTAGTGTTTTTACTACGCCAGCTGTAGTTCCTGGGTGAGCGTACCCATGACAAAGGCATTAAGAAAAGCTATATAAAAATAGCATTCCCTGCACTGATGGTATTGTTTGCTGTTAAAGGTCATTTATTATCATCAGAGGAAAAATTTAAGAAATATATAAAAGTTCCTCATAGCACCTTTAATATCCCTTTATTTTAATCTCTAGAGCAGGGGTGTCCAAACTACGGCCCGCGGGCCAACTGCGGCCCGCGGCCCGCTTTTTATTGGCCCGCGGCCGATTTTAAAAATATAATGCAATATGACCCTTTGAAAAAAAAAATTATTTTATTTTTATTTTTTTTTGCATTTCTTAGTTAACCCACTTGTGCAGGGGTGTTAAAACTGATTGATTGGCCCTTGGCACATTTTAAAAATATAATGTAATATGGCCCTTTTAATTTTTAAATAATCTAAATGCACTCATTATATTACAGAGAAATATGTCCCATAAAAGAAAAAGAGCACCAAGGCCATCCCAGAGGACCCTGCATAATATTTTAATTTAAATTAATATTATTATGGAAAATCCATGTGTCCTTCTCCAATAGCTTCTAATTCATCTGACACAGTGTTTAAATTTTTTTTCATACAAAATTCTTCAGCTTTAGCCTCTTAATTTCCCTCTCAAAGAGCACCAGATTCATGCATTTCACTTTAAAAACTTAAAAAAATCTCCCGGGGGGGCATACCCCCGGACCCCCTTTGGAGGGGCGGGATCTCGGCTGGCTACTATTTTCACCAAGCTGGACATTAGACGTAAAAGCAGAAAACACTGGGTGTATTAATGGCATTTAACAAGAGGGGGGATGTATCTTTTTAATGTACAAGCAAAGTGTTGACGTGAAGAAGGATTACAATTTACGAAGACACTATGAAACTAAACATCAGAGCAGCTACATGTCCTGATAAATGTGTTATTTTTGCAAAGTGGCCCAGCCCTTCGTAGATTTTTCTGTATGTGGCCCTCAGTGAAAAAAGTTTGGACACCCCTGCTCTAGAGTGTGGCCCCCAACCTTGGTCTCAATGTCGCTGAGCAGCAGATAGCCTCCCTGAAGCTCCATGATCATCTCCTGGGGCCACAGACGACCTTTGCCATCCAGCCTCTTCAGCTTGGCCACGCAGCCGTCCAACGTCTTCACCTCCTGGCCATCCAGTTCACAGGTGAACAGGTGCTGCGGAGTCAAATACAGAGGGGTCAGGGATGGGCTTGTACTGTGAGTCAGGTTTATGTCTACGTGCCGGAGCATTTATTACACTCATTTACCTCCACTCTGACTTGAAAGTTGTCAGATTGTCTGTTGAGTGTCTCAGAGTACTCCTTTCTCTGCACTGATAAAAAAAAAGTAAAAAAAATGTCATACTCATTTTATTCTCACAAAAATCTAAATATGAGGTGCGTCTGGACATACTGTAAATGGATCTTCCACTGGGCCTGGACATGTTTCTCTGCAGTGGGGCCACCCTATGGTCATCTTCTTGGAAAGCCCGCCTCTGCTGGGGGAGGTCCTCAGGTGAGAAACCCCTGAAGCATAATCAAAGGTAACTTATCAAGCAGGGGGAAAAAGTGGCGGCACAATCGTTCAATAAAACCCAGCAGTGCAGGGATTTGAAGATAAACCATCTACAGTCCACAACGTATATCTGCTGCAGTCACCATAACAGACCAGTGTTTGGTTTTTATCATGAGGGTGTGGATAAGTATTTAGAGTTGTAAAAATGTCAAGTTAGTGCTGGATGAACAGTGGCCGGTGTCCCTGAAACTTAAATTAAACCCACTAACCTTGGGGAATAAGAGAACGGTCTGCTGTTTCCAAACATTTTCAGACAATGCTGACGGATTCTTTGGAAGAGTTCAAAACTTCAGATTGGCAAGAAATCACAATAGTCCAACCTGTAAGAAAAATGGTTTCTCATGAAGAAACTTAGACACAATAGGACTAACCTTAATTACACCCGTTTCATATTAAACCAGGTCAAATGGTTGCCAAGATTCACTCTTGACATAACTTAAGAATTTGTTTGCCCAGATAGGATATTAACAGGTTTTTACAGCTTAAAGCAAGACTTTGTAACTTTTGAGCAATGGAATAACATTCTTCCTTTTACCAATTAAAAGTTGAATTTAGAGAAAATAAAACACACTTTCAGGGTTTTACCACTTCAGGTTTACTTGGTCTGGTATGACCTATATTTAATGCTGGCTAATTCTAGCCAGCGTGAGAGCACTTGAGGTAGATTGTGATGTCATTTACATCACTGAGGTAATCACTACATTTTACCACCATCTTGTGATTGTGACCTGTGGCTCGAGTGGCTGTTATTCAGCAAAAGTTATAGTTTTGCCTTAAAATTAAACCTAAATGTAAAAAGGGCAATAACACCGCACTAAGGCAGAAATGCCCAGTTAGTTACAAAAACTGAAAAATTAACAGGTTAAATAATAATTAATCTAGGTTGTGAATATTTGACTCCCTGACTGGACTTTAGATCAGTATAATGGGTATACTGTATCATGTCACAGCTTCACATATCACTGCTAAATTGAAGAAATCTGAGAATGTAGGTCACATACCTACTGGATTGAGTGCAGGTGGTCAACAAAGCCCACTTACTGCAAGACCAAACACATTTCTAAACAGGACATAATGCTGTCACCAGTCAAGACTCATTTAACCTTCATTATTTGTTGCCTCTGATCATAGCACCCAACGGAAGTTATTTAACCAGTTTTTACCTTTTCAGTGGCAGCTCTCCTTGTGTGTCATCGCTGCCTTCTTTCAAACAGATTTTCCACTAAGATGTCTCATAGCAGAAAGCACCTTTACGCACACAGACTAGAGAGAATAATTTCCTCCACTTCCTGCTCGAAGGCAACAGGATCAAAGTGCAATGATGTGACGGGGATGACTGATCAGGAGGGTGGGCCTGATTGGTCTGTTGAGGACAGGTATTTGAAGTAGGGTTGATGGCAGAATTATGAGTCCAAAGGTTTAGAAATGTTTCACTGTATCTCCAGAGTTATCAAAGGTCTTAAATCATCCAGGAAATTCTCTTATGCAATTATCTAGCTCTAGTGTAATATAGTATAGCTAAACAATGGTCACAAAGAATGCTCACAACTAACACCAATGAAAAAATAAGCTAAGGTTAAACTAAATGCTGAACGAAAGAGGAACATTGTTTGACATGGAAACACACAAACCAGTCGGTAGACTCGAATAAGAGAACAATTTATTTTACCATCAGCTGACGTGTAAATACTGTACACACCCATAATATTGACAGAGAGACTCTTTAAAGAGGAAATAGTTTATTCTGTAAAGAAAAATGAAAGTCTCATCTAGGGACAAGGAGTTGGCCTTCTCTGAAGACTTGACAGTTTACGCTGTAGCATGGGCCTGAGACTTAGACAGGACCGTCAGGTCGGAGATGCACTTGGCGATGCTCGCCTTCTCCTGAAAAATCAAACACACACACAAAAATATGAGGCTCTGAATTTTCACCCTGCTGAGGTGTGTACAATACAAGTAACAACAACAGTGACTTGAAGGTAAGTTGGAAAACGTAACATTTTCACAATAAAGAACATTTATTTATAATAGGACTATACAGTTTAAGAAGAAGTAGCTTAAAATCAAGAGAATCCAATCAAATAGAACTATATTGGAACAAATAAGATTTTTTTATTTTTTTTAATGGGCACGACTTGTATTCAAGGACTACATGTTTGACATTGTTCACATTTTACATGTTCACAACATCCGTGTGGACAGCTTTTGAAGCTTAACATCCAGTCCGACAATGATTGGAAAAACTGTGCGGCAATGATGTAAACTGCTAATTAAAATAAAGCCTGAAATAAATTTGCAAACTTAACAATATTCCCCCTTAAAACAAATACAACACAAAATGCATTGTTTTACATAGGTTGACACACAAACTGAGAAACAGCACTTAGCTGGAGACTTTCTGACAAGTAAGTGACAATAACACGGACCTGCTCAGCAGTGAGGCTGCCGATGACACTCTTCTCCACCCAGTTGACCATGTGCTCCTGCTCCATCCTGGTGTGGAGGTGCTGCAGGGCGATCTGGTAGTCCAAGCGCCTTTTCACCTCATGGGTCACCATGTGTAGCCTCTCTCTGTAGTTGGTCTCCAACAGCACGGCCACATTGTTCTAAGAGGAAAAGAGGAGTCCATTCAGTCCTCATTCTTCACACTTTAGAAAATATCTGGTCAACCCTTTGGTTGCTTAAATTGTTGACCTTTTGCTTTCAATGTTATTTAAAGTAGCCTGAAGTCCTTTATTTTAACAGACCAGTTAGCTGCCTGGTGAGATTGCTGTTGATTCTAATGACCTTCATGTATCTATTTATTTATAGATTCTTATTTGTATAAATGTTCCTCCTTGTATTACAGCTCCCCACTTTCATTGAGGCCATGACTACCTTGTGATGATGTGGTCATTTTTACTTGTTGCCAGCAGAGGCCAGTACATTCTCCTGGCAGTCAGTGTAGATTGTTGTGCAAATATGAAGCCGCATATTATAGAGTGGAGAAATGGGAAAATAATATTAGAGTGGTCATTGCTGCGTACCCTCTTTGCGTCGAAGAGCATCGATCTTCCCTCTACCCTCCACTGTTCCTTCTTCTCATCATCAATAGCCTGAGCCAGGCTGGTCACAGCGAGGTCCTTCACCTCCTGAGCCTTGGCAACTTTTTCCTGCAAACACAGAGGCAGCAGGTTCACAGAGGTGCTTATAAAAGGTTATGCACAAAGCTCTAGTGTAACGATATTTGACTGAAAGCCCCAATCATGTGTGTTTAACTTTAAAAAGTATTCTGTGTAAAACGAAAATATTACAATAAGTATCGACACAATTTTTTAAGTAGCCCTTTAGCACAAATATAAAAGATAAAAACACAAAGCCATATGGTTACCAGCCTACCTCGTTCAGTTTGTCAGCAAAAGCTGCGACATCTGGACCAAATTTCTTGACACCATAGACGATGACGGAACCTACGGAGAGGGCAGCAAACGTCTCGTGGTTGATGACGTAGATTTCCTTGGAAAGCATGTAGAGGAGGAGGCCAGTGCCCAGCATGTAGGGTCCTGGTGAGAAAAGAAAAACATAAAAAAAAAAATCATTGTAAATAAAATGAGGTCTATAGGCTTTTATTGAGTAACTTTTATAGCAGACAGTGTCAACATGTGTGGCACAGAGTCCTATTGTACTTTATTGGTATAAAATTTTAAAAAATTGCATTTATTTGCAGAAGGATTGCAAACATAAAAGTTAATGTCAGATACGTTGCTCTTAGTAAGAAAGTAAGTATTATTCATATAAAGGGCTTTGAATCTTTTGGAATCCGATTCTAGGGGTCACGATTCAAAATCGATTTCCGATATAAAATCGATTTCAGGATACAGTTTATAAGAGGATTTCAGGATCTACTCCAGTCCACTGTGTGCTAAGAGGCGTCAAATTAAAGACCATGTCTTATTTATCTTTATTTAAGCATATTTTGATGTGAAGCTTGCAATGCATGTGATTTTAAGGCAAGTCAACATTACCGGTGGCAGCAAAATACATATTTAAAAAAATAAAAATGTAAATTATGTTTTATTTGATCGTTTTTGGCAAATTGTTAATCGATTTAAAATCGCAGGAGATGGGAATCGCGATTTTTACATGAAGTTTTTATTTACCACCCCTTCTCATATATAAGCAGCAGTAAAGTTAAATACAAGTATTTTAGAAGTTTTTATGCACCATGTATCTGAATCAAACTTGCTGTTGCTTTCACTGCACTGTCAATGTCATTTTCAATATCCCGTTTATTCTGCCTTGTGGTATTTGATTACCGTTATTTATTTATTTTATTCAATTCATGCATCTCTTTATTTCATGTTTTTTCTTTTATATCTTCTTAATGCCTCCTCTGTTTTATGTAAAATATCCAAATTGCCTTAATGTTAAAAAGGGACTTAATGAACCTGCCTTGCCACCCTGAGTGTCCAAAATGTATTTTTTACTATGTTGGTCTATTCTGTCCACACAACATCTACTGTCTGTTGTTGATACTTATAACTGCAAGCATGGAGCTAATGAGATGAATTGATATCATGTTTTCAAGGGTAGCTAGCTAGTAACGGTAACATTGTTATTTATTGGAGTTGGGTGATGGGATACAAAGGTGTTTAATTACTCCATTCGAACAACTAAGTTTTACTTCTGGTTTAAGGCTACTGACCTGTGACTCCAGTTTTGGGGTACAGGAGCTGGAAAAGCTCCTCTGGGAAGATACCATGACGGACTTTGCCTCCCTTCTCAGGCAGAGGGGGGACAGGGGCCAGACTCTGGGACGATGTTTGCAGGGAGCGAGACGCCTGGACCAGACTGTGGGAGACAAATACAAAAAAATATTTAAGGACAGCTATAATGGGATTTATATTTGAACTAGCTAAAACCTATCATATTAGAAACAAATACAGTATATAGAAAAACTTCTAAAAAGACACATACCCAGCTCCAAGGGGGCCACTGCCTTTCAGGGAACTGGCTGCAAGAACAAGCAATGACATACATTCAGGGCTGCTGCGTGTTTTCAGTCATGTTAATCTGTTATTTTCTTGACAATCAACATGTTTTTAAGACAATTTCAACAAAAGCTGATCATTATGAGGATAGGATTTGATGTATGAGCCAAGTGTAATTAATTAACTGGGAAAGGAGTGTATATAATATAACTTTACTATACAAATTACAAAAGTTAACTCAAATCCAGTTAAATGCTGAGGCCATCTCAATACCTGATGACAGTATAATATCAACGTATATGTCTTGTCGCAATTGAGCTGAAAGGATAGAAACACACTTTTGGTGGACTGAGGTTTTCCAGTTGCTACAAAACCAAATAGCAAAAGTAGCTGTCAAACAGGTGACATTTGCAGGCTTGCAGCACTAACGCCAAGTAAAGTAGCTTTAGTTAGCTACAGTTAGCTATATTCATTTGATTTACTCAGATGTAACCAAATGGACAATATGTCAGCCAGAAACACAGGTACATCTACATTTACCAGTAACTGTCGACACAAACCTTTAAGCAATAAACTAGTTACAGATTCAGAGGTTATACCTTGCGTGTGCTTAGCTACAGCTAGCGTTAGCATGTCTTTCATTCAACGTGCGGCCTTCACTTTACCCTTCAGATTCACTTTAGCTTTAGTCTCTCCTACTTCACAGTTTGGTTCCACCAGAGTCAATGCAGTTTGATTAATCATCTCTGAAGGGATATTAGTGCATACCTGAAACAAGAACGAGCCTGGACAGCATGTTTGGAAGATGAAGTGCTAGGTTCTTGTAACACCGGGCACCCTTGTTTCTCTCTCTTCTTGCCCTTCTGGCTTCTGCAAAGAGCAGCAAGGATAGCGGACAGGCGAGAAATCCTCTGGAAACCTCGCGAGAGTACGTTTGTCCACTTTTTCTATTTCTCTTTTTTTTTCTTCATTCACTTTATTTAATAAAATAAAGTAAGCAAACATTATTTCACAGAACTACAAGATTGAAATTGACGAATACAAGTATAAACCAAAAAATAAATGTAAATAGGCCTAACAGAAAAAGGAAACGGAGAAAATAATACAGAGTGTAGGTCAATAACATGGTCAATACTAGGGGTCAACCTTTACTATCTATGGGGTCAACATAAACAAAGGTTAAAACATTAAAATAGTCTTAATAGCTTTTACTTTGTTTCGGAGGCTAATGTCTTAATAAAATATAATGACATGTATTTCTTAACAGCTTGACAATTAGGTTTACCTCATTTACTATCTATGGTTTACCTATACCTTTTGAAATTTTACATTTGTGAATGTTAAACAAAATATAACGAAATTTCCCTAAAAATTACACTTGTTCATATATAACGTTGACTCTTAAACCTAAAAAGACATTTTCCAGCAAAAGCTCAAAATTAGAAATAATATTATCCAAGATAAATACATACATATCCTGCCACAGATTGTTATATAAAAGAGACCACTGGATGTCGCTGTATGCCAAGATACAATTTGTCAGTGTTCTTTTCTTGTGTTTAATTAGGAATTAGAGGTAATAAAGCTATTAGTGGAGAAAAAGTAAGGCCTATACATGATGCCAAAACCCAGTGTTTTGGGTCAATTCACTTTGAAAATGCTTATGAATTTATTCAAGTTCAATAGTAAATTGGTCTGTCAGTCAGCTTTAGGCAAATAATACACACACACACACACCCACCCACACACACACACACACACACACACACACACACACACACACACACACACACACACACAAACACAGAGGCACACACATCACCTGCAAAGCTGCTGATGCTCTGTACAATCATATACACCTTTGTCAGATGGTTAAGTGTCTAAGTAAGTCACAAACCAAGTTAAATGAAAATGACACTGCTGCAACCACACACACTCTGTACAGTGTTTTACCCCAGACAGCATGCATTGGGGGTGGAATTGGCTGGGTATGTGTGTAATCTTGGGGCCCACCCGTGTATGGCATCAGTCTGGTGCGAGTGGCTGCTGAGATAGAGGAACATATGACGCTGTGGTTCCCTTCACTTCCTGTTAAATTATGTTCAACAGAAACAGCTACATGTGAAACACAGACAGAAAAAAACCCGCACTTTTTAACAGAAGAGTGAGAAATGGAATACTCCCTCAGCCACTTCATGAAGACTTTTCCCCACTGAATGAGATGGCGTTGTAGGTAAGCTCCATCGTGTGTTTGTGCTTATCAGGCAAAATGTTCTCTTTGCATTATCTTACATTTTCCTCAGCCATTGTCAACACATGCCACGGCCTAGTCTGTCTTGGATAACTCTGATACTCTGTGTCAAAGGAGCTTTATGGCAAAATATGACAATAATGCAACCATTGCAACATCTACTACTACATTACCTATTCCCAAACCTAAAAGTAATATTATACTCGTATATTTAGAGCTCCTACTACAGCTACTGACACGCATGGTGTTCCAGAGAAAATTTATTTCTGTGCACCACTCCATCTTGAATGTAAAATCTACTTTTAAGGCTTTGCATTTTGCTTTATACTTTCCAAATATGTTCTTACACTTTTGGAGAACAACTTCAAACCCTCTTTACTTATTTTCCTTTGTTTAGGCAAAAGTCTTGAGATTAAAATGTCATGGCAGTGTCTGAGGAATACTAATGCATACCACCCAAGTATGACAGCATTATATATATTATATACATACAGTGTTTTTATATGAATATGAAAAAATAAAACTTAACTATTAGATATAGTTTATCTTAATGTATACCGAGTCATCATTTTGCACCTGTAACACTTAAGAATCATATTTTTAGCGGCAAGTAACACTTGATACGCATCTGTAAATTGTATGATTTCAACAAAATTGTTTACATACTCTATATCCCATCAGTATAAATAGTTATTATTGATTTCCTGGCACATTGTCGCCAGAAGAGCTGCCCGTCAAAACTCCAGCCAGCTCTTGATTATTCATTCTCTTGTCTTGTCACACACAAACTCTCCTGCCATTTCAGATCCAGCCACTCCCTCCGACCTCGCAATAACTCCTCGATTCCCATTCCCATCAAATGACCCTCTTCGCCCACCTGCTTGCTAGTCCCTCACCAGCCCTGTGGTGTATATACAGTGCGGGCCCATTTCTACCCATTCCCTGCCAGATTGTATGTTTTGTTTTCCAGCCTCTTTGGTCTGTGTGCCTGCCTGACCCTTGAACCTTTCCTCTCTTGTTGGCCCATTCTTGGATACATTTATCCTGTCATGATCATCCTGCCTAGTTTTGACTTTTGCTTGGATTTTGACTACGAGTTACATCTCCCTGACTTGCACATCTTTGAGTAGAGCTTCTGCGATCAAACCCGGTAACCTGCTGTCACACTGCCATGGACGCCCTGACTGTGAGTGGCGTACAGCTCTCCCCAGGGAAAGACTTTGACCAAAAAGCAGCGTTCAGAGCAGAGAAACATGAACACCTGCGAGGACGCAACAACGTGACTTCTTGTCGTAGTCCCACGAGAGAATTTGACACAAAAGTGATAAAGAACGAACTGAAGGAAAAGAGGCACCTGGAATTTCTGAGGAGGAGATCAGTGAGTCCAGAGTTGGCTGTCAACAGTTCTCCAAGGAGAAAACCCTCACAGAAGACACTTTCAATGAAACATTATAGTTCAATCTGCAAGACACAGACATTGCATACACATATCCAAAACACTGCCAATGGACATCCCAAGATGATGTTAACACCAAACAGCAGCGTGACTGATGGCCCAAGCACCAACACATGGGTAAGTCCAGCAAAAGGGTAAGAGTTGAATTTGACCAGATGCACGTCCAGATGGAATACTCCTCTTCTCTCTCCTCATCTACCCAGGCTTCGCTGTGGTCAGAGAAGGTAAATCTGACAAAGCAAGACACGGGCCAGGCAAGGAAGCAATCGTCTACCTCCTCAGCTGCCATGAAGGAATCAAACCAGCACAGGATGAAAAGCACAGAGAAAAGAGAGAATAGGGTTAATGGTAAAATCCTCACTAATGTTTTGAGTGACTGTCATATTATAATTGACCTTTCGCACAAATAATGCTGTTTTTGTTTGTTTTTAACTTTCTATCCAAGCTCAAAAGACAATCATCAAAACATCCCTCCGAACAGAAAAGATTCAACAAAAAACTGAAAATATTCTCCAGAAAATTATACGGCGAGAGAGCAGTGTACAGACAGAGTGAGTTGAGTTAGATTTGGTATTAGAGCCAGCTGTGACCAGTGTTTTTAATATTTCTACAATGAGATATTCCCTTTCTTTACAGGTCTGGTCTTGTCACTGTCAAGGAGTCAGTAAGTTTCATACTGTTAACATTAATTTGCATGTTTAAAATTAATAATTATAATGATATTCACAAATTCAAGCCATGTTTCTTGTCTCTCACCTCTCACATAATAGGATGTCCAGCGGTTAGCTGACTACTTGCAGGTAAACCAGCTAATTCCTATCCAACTCCATCCTGGGCTAAGTTTTGTTTGTTTTTTGATTATACTTGGCCTTTTTTCGAGGAAAGAAGAAATCGGTTTTACCGGAAGGTACCAAATATCTGTATTTGTAAATACTGTGAAAAAGATGGTCAGGGTTCTCCTCTAAAACACATGCTGTAGGCTATGCACACTTTTTCTCAGATGGACACCAGATTTTTTGTTAAAGCAACTTTACCAAATAACTTATGGTTAACTGTTTATGTACTTTTAACTTTAAGATCTTTTTAGCAGTTGCATTACAATATACAATATAGGAAGAGTGCAACCAGAGCCGGCCCAATCCTTCAGGGGGCCCTAAGTGAAATATGATTAGAGGGCCCCTCTCCAATGTTAGCGCTGCTGAAGCTATAGATCTTTGTTAAATATCATTCACACACCCAGTGTTTTCCACTAGTGCCTCCACTGTGCGGCTGTGTGAAAATATTAGACAGCCGAGATTCAGACCCTCCTAGGGGGATCCGGGGGTTTGCCCCCCGTGAGATTTTTTTAACCTTTTTAAAGTGAAATGCATGAATCTGGTGCACTTTGAGAGGAAAATTAAGAGGCTAAATCTGAGAAATTGTGTGTGAACAAATAATTTGGAGACACTGGGTCAGATGAGTTAGAAGCTATTGAAGGACACATGGATTTTCCACAAAAATATTAATATAAAATAAAATATCATGGAGGGTCCTGTGGGTTGGGCTTGGAGCTCTTTTTCTTTTACGGGACATATTTCTCTGTAATATAGCGAATGCATTTAAATGCAGTGTGAGGAACGAAGCAGAAGAACTCTGTTGTCCAGCTACTGTATCTTTTTTTCCACAGACAAGGCTGAAATAGGCTATAGACTATACACAGTGCATGGGCAACTGAGGGCAGCCCCATTTCCAATTGTTTTTAAATAAACTCAATACACACTGTGCATGGATGTGAACGTGACATGATCAGATAATTTTGGATTTCCTCCCAGATGAACTGATTAAATTTTTAGGCTATTAATTATCTAGACCAAAACATTTTATTCCTTTTTTTATATGATAACTCACATTTGCAAAATATGATGTTAATATCAAACACACAAACTAAAAAAAAATATATATATATATATATATATATTTTTTTATTTTTTAGGGGGCCCCCCAGGCAGTCGGGGGCCCTAAGCGGCCGCTTATGCCTCGGGCCGGCTCTGAGTGCAACCATACTATTTCATTGAGGTGCTGGAGTCTGTCCAAAGAAAAAAAGCTTGTTGGTCAAAATCATCTGCAATCGATCATAACTGTGACATACTTAAAATTAAAATGACTCTATAAGTTCTGCAAGGGGAAGTTATTATTATTTTTTGGGCATTTTTCAAGCTTTATTGACAGATAGAGAGACAGAGATGAAATGGGGTAGAGAGGGGAATTACATCCAGAAACAACCCAGGCTGGACTCGAACCCGCATCCGCTGCTACAAGGGTTCATTCGGTGGAAAATGTAGTCTACAGTGGCTGTAATTAAGCAAAAGCAAGAAAGCATAAGTTTGATAGTCTTGCCCTGCTTGAATGATCTGAAGCTACTTTTTTGTTGACTGGCCTCTAGCTTATGGTGGCTAATGTAAGCAAACGGATATAACTGGACTAAGTTTATTTTTACATAGAGTACCAACTGTGTGAAGTTAATTGCCTGCATTTTAATAGACTGTGTTTATGTTATTAGAGTGCTTTTTTACACCCAGTACCTGAGATGATATATGTTATAGTGATCATAATTATCAGCATAATTTAGATATCAGGTTTAAATCTAGCTGATTTAGCCGTCTTAAGCTACACTCAGTATTAGCATGTTGTTGCAGCTTTTAAAAAAAAATCTCTTTCTGTCTGTCTTGTGCCAGGAGGCCCTGTGGAGAGAGGAAGCCGTGAAGAAGAAGCTAGCAGCCCTCCAGGAGAGCACGTCAAACCTTGTGAACTCCTCTAGCAAAATATGGACAGTAAGGCTCTCCATCCTTTACTTTACTACATACACTCCCCCCCCCCCCCACCCCAACACCCCCCACCCCAACTGCTGCTGCTGCCTCAGGAAGGCCTGTGCAGTCTGTGGTTTGGAACTTCCTGCTTCCGCTACAGCCTATACTGCACAGGACGAGTGCAAGCTGTCACTCTTACACAGCAAGGGTGTGCCAGACAGAAACCATTATAGCGGCTATGCATTATCATTAGGTCTCTTTGGCTTCACTGGCTGTAATGAATGAAAGGGGAAATATTCATGTTTCCCCTTTTCTTTGTTTTATTGCTTTTTAACTTTATTTCATTGCTTTGAAAAGCTTGGGATCTAGAAGTTTATTTAGTTTAAACAATTTTTGCTTTTTACATCAATGAAAATACTTTCTAACGCAGGTATGTTATTGTTAGGCATGCTTGTGTGTTATATTCCTACACACAGTAACAGTTGTAGCACATGGACACATTGTGATCTTACTAGAGGCTCACTGATGCTGCAAGTTCTCTCTGCGCACCAGTGAGCACAGACGGTTTAAGAAAATGCTGTCACAGATTTTGGTACATGAACCATTCATTTTCCATCTGCATGGTTCAACGTGTCAGTCATTTCCTCTCTAACCCACACAGGCTCGCTGCAGTGAAGACCTGCTAAGAAACCAGATCAAGGCTTTGGAGGCGCAGCTGCAAGCCTGTCTGCAGGTAAGAGCAGCAGCGGCCATGGGGAAGAAGCAGTCACAGAATGTTTTTTAATCATTCAATAATAGTCTTCTTCTATAAATGTATAATGTCTTTGCAACAATCCAAATATTGTTTTTTTTACCCTAAAACAGCCAACTTTCTACTTCACAATGTGATGGTGCAGTGTAGAGGCTTGCATCTGTAGGTTTAACTCTGCCGTGCTCTGTCCTTTCTTACAGAAGTTTCCAAAGGATGGAATGAAGAAACTGGTGCTACAGATGGAGAAGCAGAAACTGGTGTATGAGGAGAAGGCCCTGCTCGCCCTGCAGAAGGCAACACATGAGAAAACCGAGGCGATCATCAAGACTGAGACACTGCAGGTCAAATATCTATCAATAACAAAGCACAATGTTTTCTATTTCAATCTTGAAAGACACGTCATAGTCATTGACATTTGGGGTTTTCTGGAAATATATATGACCTGTTAGCGTATTAAATAGTCAAGTGTAATGCATGGTCAATATTGCAGCTGAATCTAAACCATACTTGGGATTATTGCCATCAGGAAGCGCTAATTACAGCAAAGGCAGAGGCACTTAGATGGCAGAGTCTGTATGAGGAGCTGAGGCTGAGCTCTGGACAACTCAGGGAGAACCAACACCTCAATAATGACCAGCTGCAACAACTGCACAACCAAGCAGAGGTACTGTATTGTCTGCGTTCATGTGGACTGTCACACGTTTCAAATGTCCAATTGTTATGAAAAACACATGTGTCCTTTGCAGTTGACCAGAGTCACAGAAGCCGAGCTGAGGGAGGAGGCGACGTCATTGAGACAAGAGAAGACGGACCTACAGTACAACATATCTCTGCTGGAAGAGGACAACCAGATGTTAAGAGAGGAAAATCAGCACCTTAGAGGCAAGGCACTGGGACTTAAGACTATTTTTTTTCCCTGAATCTGTAAAGATTCAACGTGAAGTCAACTGTCTGCTTTTTCTTGCTGTAATCCTGGAACTAAACACAGTTTACTATTTGCAGCATTTCAAACCGTGTATGTTATTAATTTTAACCGCTTCATATTTCCTAGAAGGCAGCAATGAGATCCAGGACTTCACGATGCTGGGGCGTGAAGCAGAGCCTCAGCTGACTGTCAAGAGAGACTGTCAGGTGGAGCAGGAGCTGTGTCACTCTCAGGAGAAACTCCGGCTCAAAGAGAGAGAGGTAAAGTGGAGATAAGGCAGTAGAGCATTCACAAGCTTCATGGTCTTTACATGTAACATTGTTATCATTTTGTGATACATGAATCCAAACTGGTGTTGTGCAGAGATGAATGTATAACGAGAATGTATAGTTACAAAAATGGTTAAAGCATTACTTACACATGTCATATTTTAGTAGATCATTTGTATTTTAGAAATAGTATCTTATTGATTTAAAGGAAGTCTCAATACATTGCTAATTTATTCAAATGAGTATCAACTCTATTGAAATAAAATTGACACCAAAACCCTTTAATTGTTTAGGGGACATTTTGACATCTATAGTTTTACACACATCTTGAAAAATGTATTTCTAAAGATCGACTGGATTGTAAATGTATTTAAATTAGGTTGCATCCAATCAAAATCTACATGCATGTCCCCTCCATATGGTGCGTGTGTGCGTGCGTGTGTGCGTGTGTGTGTGTGTGTGTGTGTGTGTGTGTGTGTGTGTGTGTGTGTGTGTGTGTGTGTGTGTGTGTGTGTGTGTGCAAAGTGCGAGGAGCTGCAAACAGAGCTGCATGCCATGGAGCAGGAGTGTCAGTCCAGCCAGGCCCGGCTGTCGCAGTGCAGAGACGAGCTCCGGCAACTCGGACACCGCCACAAGGGCCCGGTGAGCTGTGTTGCTGTGTGTGTGTGTGTGTGTGTGTGTGTGTGTGTGTGTGTGTGTGTGTGTGTGTGTGTGTGTGTGTGTGTGTGTGTGTGTGTGTGTGTGTGTGTGTGTGTGTGTGAGTGTATAAGGGCAATTTGATACTACATTATATGACCTACTATATGACCTTGCTATGCTCAAATACTCTCATTGCCCCTTACATCGACAGTTCTCATATTGACAGTTGTGTAGCATATTATTCTACACTCTCTTTACCAATGCCTTTACCCTACAGTGATGATCTAATGCTCACATGTACTTTACTGCAGCAAACGTAGATGACATTCGTTCCCTCTCTCTTTAGACGCAGTGTGGCTCCTGGTGGAAGGTGTGGGTGTTCTTCCTTCTATCCATCACTGTGGCACAGGTTGCCATGTTGTGGATGTGGCATCCCCCTTTTAGGGAGCAAGTTGAAGACCTGTATTCGGACATAGAAACACGCATCGAAAACTATCTCATGGAAATGGCCTCTCCTCAACACTCGGGCTGTTTTAGACCAATATGATAATGTCTCTGCCCTGACATTTTAGTTTTAGTTGCTTTTTCGTTTTAAAATAAGTCATTTTGTGACATGTGTTTTCTTGATATTTTTGTATTAATTTTAGACCTGGGACTCAGAAGTGTGTGTGAAGTTGAAATGTGTAGGAAATTTGCAGAAAGTTCAAATACAAGTGAATTATTCCAGTGTGAAAAATGCAACAATGCTTGTTTCTAATATTGTACCAATGAAAACATGTTTTAAGCACTATTAGCTCACAAGTGGGCTGACGTTTTAACAAAACTGTGTAGATAATATAAATAAAATAGTTAGGAACAGGAGGATGGGATGTATTCTTTGTACTGTAAACATCTGATTTTGTCAAAAGCACCAGCTTGAATGACTAAAAAGACATTAAATAAAGAGAAACGTCATAGAAATACTTTCAGCTAATGTAGCGATGGAATTGGCATAATTGATGTCATAATAAAATAAAAAATAAATGAAGTATTCCGTTAAAGAGCCATTACAGTTTGATATGTTAAGAAATAAAGGAATATTGTTACCATAGCAAATGTTATTATTTGTTAAGTTTTTTTAAAGACCATTTTGATCTTGTTGAAACTGAGTCGAAATGAAAGTGTCAGTGGTTATTGTATCAAGTTCATGGTGCCTTAGTTTAAGAGCAATGCAAAATCAGGATCACACTAATGTTGGTAAAAGAACATCTTTATCGTTCACACACTGTCTTACAAAATACCGTTTCAATGTCAATATATTGTAAACAAATACAAATGAAAAATGCTCAAGATAAACTAACCTCCTGACCTGAGCCACAGAACAATATTTTTAAGACACAGGGATGCTATTTAATATGAGTAAACAAGCATTAATCATATAATATTTTTAGGACATTTGTATTTGTCAAATAAATAAAACTAAACTGTGAAAATGCTCAATTGTAAATAAAAGTTTATAATCCTATTACAGTCCATGTATCATCAATAGAATGTACTTAAAGTAAAAAATTAAAAAGTACTCATTACGTAATATTTGTATATAAATACAATATTGGATCATTAATACTGATGGATAAATGTACATATAAGAAGCATCTTAATAAATGTAGCTTTTTCAGCTGAACCACATGTTAACTGTACTGATGGGCAGTTTAATCTTACAACAGTGCAACGTACATTAAGAATTCACTACTGCAAAGTACATAGCTGAAAAATAAATGTGGTTGTGTAAAACATACAATGTGTGACTCTGCAACATTTTGTCTTATGTATTAATACTGATCTAAATTTTAATCATGAGTCCATTAATTACACATTTCATGAGCAGACCCACTGTACACTTCGAATGGGCAATTTAAAAATAATTTTTTTGTAAATCTAATTACAGTATTTAATTTTTTCTCAGGTAGTACTGTACTATAGTTTGAAGTTCAGTACAGATTTTTTTTATTTTGTAAACAAATAAAAATAAAAATAAATTATTTTGTAAAAATACAGATAATATTCGTAGCAGATAGCCTATCTGATGCATCACATTGCAATTGAGAACTGTTGTTCAGCAGTAACTGTGTCAGTGATGTGGTGGCACTGTGTGGTAACTACCAGCTGCTTATGTCTATGCCACAATGCCGATATCAGTCCATTCTAAACAAATGTTCATGAAACTGACAGGCATGAGTGACACATGATACCGTCTATTGTCTGATAACACTCTAAAACACTCTCAAAGCTGAACACTCTTAGTGCTATGGAGCTATTGTTCATTGTATTCAGAAGGTTTTAACTGTTCCAGATAAAGCCCCATTCTCAACAGGCACTGACACAGCACGTCCACCACACACATCTGTCTTTCACCCACGTTTACCTGCATGTTCCCCAAAATACAACACAGGATGGAGAGATGGATCTTTGCCGGACTGAGGCTCAGTCTCCTGGTGAACCTGAAGGTAAGAGGCTGCTAAGGGGTGCTGTGGGTGCAGATGGGTGGGGAGGTTTTTTTGCAAAAATATGTCACAATAGGAAAAAGGGGATCTAACAAAACTCGCTTTTACTTACAGAGCGATAACCATCTTCAAGATGAGGACTGCAGGTCTGCTGTTTGTCGTGGGGTTGTGTGTGCTGAGCATCACATCTTCCCTGAAAATCTGCGCTTTCAACGTCCAGAGCTTTGGGGAATCAAAGGCAAATAACAAGAAGGTTATGGGGATTCTAATGAAGGTACTGTATTGTTTGTGTGTACAACAACTAGATAAATATCCACACCAAACCACAGTTTACAGATCTTTTTTCTTTTCTTCCCAAGATTCTTTCTCGGTGTGACTTGTGTCTCATCCAGGAGGTGCGGGACTCTAAAGGAGAAGCAATACAATCTTTGGTTAAGGATCTCAACAGGTACAAGCTGTTGTAGGTTCAAGAACATGACATTTAAAGGACCTGTTAAATCCTCATGAAATACCTACCTTCAACTTTGAACTGATCTCATGAATTTTTTTGTCAGCAGTTTCGACAATTCCAACTCGTACTCCTACGTGGAAAGTGAAAGGCTGGGCAGGAAGACCTACAAGGAGCAGTATGTCTACATTTACAGGTAAGAAAAAGTAGGTAAGGTAAATGTGACCCAGCGGTCGGTTTCACATTAAATCCTCAAAGTTGTATTTTTTCCTCTCTCAACACCCTCTGCAGGAACAATATGCTGGAGGTCAAAGAGCACTATCAGTATCCCAAACCAAAGGGAGACGCAGTCAATGAAACTGATGATTTCTCCAGAGAGCCTTTCATCGTTCGCTTTCACTCCCCCACTACATGTAAGAGGATGCAAAAGGCATATGTGGAATTCTAAAGAAGTATGCATAAGTGTCTGATCTGGAAACTTATCTGGGGCAGGTTTCACACAGACAGACATTTACTTTGATTTAGATCAAACTAATAGTCAGATGTCTAAATTCATCTGATGCACAAACATGGTACTTCTTGATGATTTAAGACTAATTTGCCATAAGTTCTGGGAAAATGTAGATTTAAAAAAAAAAACAGTTAAACATGACTTCTTAACAGTATATAATGAAATAGTTAGAGGACATTTTACTGTAATCATTTTACATACAATCTCAATGCAGTGCAGACGTGTAGCTGCATTGAAAAGCTGTGGCTTATTTTTCTAACTCATAAGTCAGCTGTAGGATTCAAACAAGCCATTCTCATTTCTCGTCCACACATTGTCAGCAAACCACAAATTACCAGCCATGTTTCAGTTTGAGACAACTTTGTGGTGGGGCGGCTAACTTTCAAAGGCTCACAACAAAGTCAGCCTTTTTTTGTGTGCAACTTTCCACTTACCATTAGAGCAACATTTAGACTGGCCTAATATTACAGAGCAGTCTGAATATAATCAAAAGAATAAGACACTATTCTGTATATGTTAACACATTCATTGAAGATGTGTCATAAATCTCTTGTTGTGTTTCTATTTTTTTGTTTTTTTGCAGTGGTAAAGGATTTTGTCCTGATCGGTCAGCACACCTGTCCCAAAAATGCCATGAAGGAGATTGACCTGCTGTATACTGTCTTCAAAGGAATTTACCAGAAGTGGAAGACTGATGTAAGTCAAACCATGTCAACTCATTTTGGTCATTTTTTAATCTACATCTTTGTCAGAGTTCCTCAACCCATGTTGGTTTCTCTTTTTCACATGTGACGACATTCATGAGAAAAAATCTCTTGACTTCCCTTTCTGCTTCCTTCCCTTCACGCATCGATCGGCCAGAACGTGATGATCTTGGGGGACCTGAACGCCGGCTGCAGCTACGTTACCATAAAGGGCTGGAGAGCTGTTCGCTTGAGGAGTGACCCCAAATTTAACTGGCTCATTGGAGATGACCAAGACACTACTGTCCGCGAGAAGACACGCTGTGCTTATGACAGGTTAGGGATGGCTGATAACTACATTACATTATTGAACTACATTACATTAGGGGACTGCTTACATATGTAGCACTCAAAGTTTACTGCATGTACTTTGTCTATAAGGAAGTCAAATGATTGATTATGGTTATTTTATCAGGGCTTTCTGCTGCATATGCCCATCGTGATAGACAGGGTTTTGCCTCACAGAATGGCTTTTACATTTTCAACAGGATCATAGTCCATGGACGTCAGATGATTTCTTGTATAGTCCCAGGATCAGCTCAACCATTCAACTTTAAAGAGAATTTCCATCTCACAGAGGAGGAGGTAAACATGTCAAAAACAGACCTTTCTTCAGTTTGTTTATGTACTTAAATTGAACACCAATTCTGTCCTTTTGATGCCACTTCAGGCTCTGGAGGTGAGTGACCATTTTCCTGTCGAAGTTGAGCTGAAGTCCAACCACCGCTACCTTCTCCGCAATGAGCTGTAGGCCACTCAGGACAACAATCAACAAACCAGGATGTCTTGACTTTAACTGTAATTTTATTTGATTTCATCTGTTAAAATAAACAAAGGTACCCATCAAAATATAAACTGATTACAAGTGTTTTTTTATAATGACTCAGACTCATTTAAGTGGCACAGCACTCATCTCAGTTTCATAGTAGGACACCCAATAAACATGAGCCGTTTCAGCAGGAAGGAACTGCGTGTTCGACTGTCAGAGTCTATATTGTGCATTAGAAAAACCACATCAAAGCTGACATCATTTCATGAGCTCATGAAGGTACGTTTTTGTAGAGACACACAACAACAAAAAACAATCTTTTTGTGATTTAATTTGTTAAAATACTTCTTTAAAACATTTTGATTATCCTCAGTTTTACGGTATGGCTTACACAATGTAGATGTTTGTGGTCATATGTATCTCACCAAATGTGTTCATTTTAATGCTTAACTTTTGCACCGTCTGTTTGACAGGAAGCCACTGGCAGCAGCAACAGATGAGAGTTACTTCGAACTTCCTTTCTGAGCAAAGACATCATCTGTGGCAATGCAGTAATGTTCGTCTTGTTGTAACTCCTACATAAACTTTCGCTTTTTTGCAAAGATGGAACAAAGTTTGGCTGATATCCTTGGTGATGCATTTTCAGGTAAGAAATATGTCATATAATTGTGGTTTTTATGTACTTTTTTTTCTTTCTTTTTTTTCTTTTTACGCAAGTATTTAATTTTCAAATTATTATGTATCACAGATACCTCTGTTCCTACATTCCATGAGGAAGATTTGGATTTTGAACATTTTGATTGTGATGAAAACTTTGAAGAGGACATAACAGGAATCTCTGAAGCCGCCCTGCACCAGGAAGCAACTACCGATATGTACATGGCTGAACATGTTGACAAGGATAAAAACGATGATGAGGCTTTTCAAAGTGTAGGGGCCATAAGCATGGACCAAACACTGGAGGAGGATTACACAAGCTCAGAAGTAGATTCTGAACAGGAAGGTTCTGACTCTGGAGACGATGAAGATGAGGAGGACGAGGAGAGGGGAACAGGAGAGAACCCAGAAGATTTGTTGATGTCGGTTCGCTGCAGCGATGAGTTTTGTGATGGTAATAAAGAGGACGGGATCTTTGCTGAGGGACAACCTCTGGGCCCAGAGGGTGCTGAAAAACCTCTAGTTAGAAACGAGGAGCAGGGTGAGAGTGAGAGTGACGAGGAGGTGTCCTATTTCAAGAGAGTCCCTGGACGTGGCAGTGAAATGATGATTAAAGGTGACAGCATTGAAGAGGATGGGCAAGAGGGAGAAGAAGAAAAGCGAGAGGACACGTTTGATTCCGAGTGTGGGGGCATGAAAGTCGAACGAGGAGAGAATGTCCTTGCTATGCACTTTGAGCAGGAGGTTGTTAATCCTTGCAGTGAGGGCCAGTTGAAAATCAGTTTGGAATTTCCAGAAATATCTGTTGAAAAACTGCAGGATCTCATCGCTGAAGTTGACAGGGAGGAATATTCGGAGAAAGTGAGGGAATTCTCAGGTGAGGAGCACCAAGAGGCGGGGGAGAGCTTTGCAGATTATCCCTCAGACTTTTCTTCATGTGAATATGTAGAAGATGGAGGAAAGGATCAAGAAAGTGATCGCCCGTCGAACGCCTCGGCTTGCACATCCGACAGCAGTTCCATTAAAAAGCAGGACGCCAGCCTGGACAGAGCTGTGGCAGATAAAGCGGGGACGGGAAGAGCTGCAGACTCCGATGAGGAAGGAGATGAGTATCTGTACAGCAAAGATTTAAAGGTGGATGCTGATAGGTTCAGGAGCTTGGATGTTGCGACTGGAGAAAGAGACAGAGGGAAAATAGAGACCAATGAGAACGTCATTGGCGATGCAGCCGTTTCCGGGAGTGATGACGAAGGTAAAATAAGTGATAGTGATTCTTACATCTCCAGTGACGATGAGGTCCAAGTAAAGAGGAGCGACGAGGAACTAGACATAGGTTTATGTGTGGACAGTATTTGCCAACAAGATCGTCAAAACAAGAAGCAGCTGGAGGAGATTCCTGGTGGGAGCGGTACAGCGTTTACCAGGCAGAGCGCATCTGAAGACTGCAACAGAGCAGATCCCACAGATCTCCACATAAACTGGAAGCCAGACGTGCTACCAACTGACACCCTTCTGTCTGAAGACCTGTTAACCACAGAGGACAGAGACGAAGAGGAAACACTGCTCTCAGATTTGACTCCTTCAGAAGATGTCAACAGCAACTTGTTGGTGCAGAGCGGAGACGCAAAATACACAAACACAAGCCCCTCTAACCAGGGATCCCTGGACGACAGCTTCTTCTTTACTGCTGAACCTGGATCCTCCGGGGCCGGCGAGCTTGGGCAGCTGGGAGACGACGAGTACGAAGAGGACAGGAACTGGGAACAAGAGCAGGAGAGAATCAAGGCTTTCTATGAGTTCTACGATGACAGCGACGGAGAGAACGACAGAGAAGGCAAGTGAAGATGCAAAGGTGCTTATATTTAGTTCTGAAGTGTTGTTTGCGTCCAGCAAATCATCGGTTTTCCTTTGTGCATCGTTACAGGGAGGCAGATAAGAGTTCAGTTTTCCTCAGATCCACTGTCTGAAGTCATTCACTACGAAACTGACAGGTAAGAAGAATGACTACAACCGGGGCTAAGACAGATCCCCATAAAATCTATATATTAACAAATGAATGTGTCTGCACGTTCCTTTCTCAGCAGTGAGAGAGATTCACTCAGCAGTTCCACAGATGGGGAGGAGGACTTGAGCTCTGCAGAAATATCTGAGGTTTGAATGCGGAACACATGAGCACACACGGAAACAGTTACACACAGACACACACACACAGACACACACACAAACAAATAATTGAGATTTGTTTTTTTATCTGCTAGGCATCTGCCCAGGAATTAAGGGAGCCGGATGACACCACGCAAATAGAACCTGCTTGTGGTCTGCCGAACACCCAGCTTCCAGAGAGAGAGACGGAATTTAAAAACAAACAAATTTGTACCAGAAAACACAAAGTGAGTACACAGTCGCCTTTACTGCACTTTCAATGTGTTCATTTGTTACTTAATTGTTTGGTGACCTTACCTCTCTGTCCCGTCCCTGATTTCTGCAGTGCCTCAATTTGCTGAAGCTGACACTGAAGATGTGTGTTGTGATTGTGATGGGACTGCTGATGTTCTGGTTGGCCACAGACCAAGCAGGCTGGTTCAGCCCATTGATGTAAAAGTTTAATGTTTTGGTCCTTAACAGTTGTTCACATGCCTGCCTATGATGGAAAAAAAATGCCAAATGACAGCTTTATCTGTTAAAGTGCTAACATTTAATCTTGTGTTTAGTTTTTGTATATACAGCTTTGTGCTTAATAAAGATGTATCTTTCTTTATAATTATGCTGGTGTGATTGTATGAACTTTAGATAGGCTAAGTCATATATCTGGCTAAAAAGGCCCACATCTAATCTTATTGTGATGGACAGTAACTCAGTCAAATTACAATTTTGAGATTATTGAACTTTACGCAGTATACTGTAGCCCAGGGGTGTCCAAACTTTTTTCACTAAGGGCCACATACAGAAAAATCTACGAAGGGCCGGGCCACTTCGCAAAAATAACACATATTTATCAGGACATGTAGCTGCTCTGATTTTTTGTTTCATAGTGTCTTCGTAAATTGTAATCCTTCTTCATGGCAACACTTTCCTTGCACATTAAACAGACACATTCCCCCTCTTGTTTATATGCCAATGATACACCCAGTGTTTTCTGCCTTTGTGTCCAATGTCCAGCAGGGTGAAAATAGTATCCAGCCGAGGTCCCGACTCTCCTAGGAGGGTCCGGGGGTATGCCCCCCCGGGAGATTTTTTTAAGTTTTTAAAGTGAAATGCATGAATCTGGTGCACTTTGAGAGGGAAATTAAGAGGCTAAATCTGAAGAATTTTGTATGAAAAAAAAATGGAGACACTGTGTCAGATGAATTAGAAGCTATTGGAGAAGGACACAGATTTTCCATAATAATATTAATTTAAAATAAAATATCATGCAGGGTCCTCTGGGATGGGCTTGTTGCTCTTTTTCTTTTATGGGACATATTTCTCTATAATATAATAAGTGCATTTAAATTATTTAAAAATTAAAAGCGCCATATTACATTATATTTTTAAAATGTGCCACGGGCCAATCAATCAGTGTTTGACACCCCTGCACTAGTGGGTTAACTAAGAAATGCAAAAAAAAAAAAAAAGGGCCATATTACATTACATTTTTAAAATCGGCTGCGGGCCAATAAAAAGCGCGGGCCGTAGTTTGGACACCCCTGCTGTAGCCTATATATATTTTTGATTCTGCCCGATATTATACGAGTGATGTTGTGTGTAATTTTGCTTTAAAATATCTGATACTAATAGTTAGTAGTAACTTTGCAGATATAGAAAATGTACAAACAGTTATAGATTAACTGAAACTACTTAATAAAGTGATTAAAAGTTGTGGGCGAATAGCCTACTTCAACAAAGTACAGCAATACAAATGCATCAGTATTCATATTCTATATGACATGACACAATGATAGACCATTCTTCATAATGATCCCCCCTTCTAATAGGCATGTGCAGATAAAAGGCCAACTGATGTAGGCTACTTTTACTTTAGTGCAATTTAGATGACGTGACTTTTCTTGTAATGTGGTATAGGATCTGAATACTTCTTCCGCTTAGTCGCCTAAATATATTATGTACATTAGTTTTACAGGTAGGCCTAGTATTTGTATTGTAGCCTAGATCTTTCTATGATTAGCCTGCTAGTGGCGCTGCTTCATTTCTGGGGGGGTGGAAATGGAAAAAGAAGGAAACATAGAAGAAGAATATATCTAACGGAAACGGAAAGGAAAGGAATGTTTTTAACCTAGATATCTATGATCTTTAGCCTACTCAAGCAAACGAGGGCGAGGTTGAGTCTCTTCGTGCTTCCAAGCTGCATTGTGACTCCACAAGGACAGTCCCGGTGTACCCCCGCGGCAAAACGAGCTCTCTGGTGTTATCGGAGTGAATAGTGAAGTTTGTCTTTCTCCCACCCGCATTCCGCGAAAGACCCGCCCTCCACTGCATCTGATTGGCTACGCCTTGTCTTCCGGGCGTCTTGTGATTGGATGTTGTGTGTGCCGCGCGAAATTAACCTCAACATTATTGATTAGGAGGATCAGACTGATGCTGAACATGGAGAGAGAAAGGTACTTGATAGACTTACGACGTTTATAAGTATTTTCAATAAAGTGTCTTCAAATATTTTCCCCCCAGCATTAATGTAGAGTAAATACAAATTAAAATGTTTTTATTGTGTTTTTTTTAACATTCAATAGTGGCTTTAAATTACACATTTATCCCCAATAACCTATTTTAGAGATTAGCCTAAAATATATCTTCATGTACTGCTGAATATGGGGAAACAATGGTAAAGGACCTCACATGTTTTTTTATTAGTCTTTCCACTCAATTGGGTGAATGTTTAGGCCTTCCTAATGCCTAAATCAAATGTAAAACTGAAGTCAAGTTAACTGTTACTTACATCAACCTTATTTTAAACAGATCAGCAAATCTGAAAACACGCCTCAGCAATGCTGAGCGGTTTCCCTGCACCGCTCCATCCATAAATATGGACCAACACTGTGAGCTGATGGTAAGAGCTACTTGGGTTTTATGGTGATAAATCCCATGTACATCAATGTTTTGCTCCAAAATCTTCAAAGCTTTTCACCTTACAAACTGAGGCTCATCTGACAAGAAAATGCATTACATCGTGGTTACTGTGATATACCTATAACCCTGTAGTTATAAAAACTTGAAAAGTGTAGTTATTTGGTTTATGAAAACAATATCTTGTTACCTTTTTGTTTTGAAGGACTTCTTACCAAAGGGTTATCAGTACCATGTATGTACATACAAAGCTGTAAGCCAATCCGGCAGCGACCATCCCAGTTTTGAGTCCACGGTACGGATGTCCCTTCAATCAAAGGAGGAGATCCTGGTGTGGCTGAAGTCCATGGCGGTCACATGGAGAGTGGCCTATACCAGGCCCTCTAAAGGCCAGAGGATCATCTTCAAAGTGTGTTCATTGTTTTGTTGTTTACAGATTTGTTATTGTGGCATTATTCCTGGGTATTGATTTAATTTCCATTCACTTTCGATATGTTCAGTGATGACTCTTTAAAACTCTTTAAGTAGGCTAACTCTGTTAATCACCAAAAATACTGTGGCTACCTACTCATGAGTCTGGACCCAGTAAGCATATCTGTCTAATTCTTTTAAACATTTCCAGACAAATGTAGACAATGCACGTCTTTGTTTTGGGTCAATGGCCAAGCATCCTGTTTTTTTCTTAATACTGTAGGCAGAATACCGGTGCCAGTATAACACCAAGCCAAGGGAAACGACACCAAAACCTGCCAGGGTATCCAAGAATACAGATTGCCCTGCTAAACTCAAAATTACCCTTGTGCGCACCCAGGTCTCCCATGGGCAACCAAGCAGGTCTAACACAAAAAACCCACTTCAATACCAAAGCAATTCTTGTTTTGATGTATATTGGAATATATTTGTTTAAAGTATGCTTTTTTCTCTCTCTTCCGCTTAGAAGCACTGATCCTCACATACCAAACTACCCGACACTAGTGGAGATCAGTAATATTCACAATCACAAGACGCATGCGGCTGTTGCTGTGCGTCACCGGGATGCATGCGGCGAGGCTGTGCAGAGGGACACAAAGCACTTGCCATCCTCAGTCCTGATGGGGAGTTCAGGTACATCGTGTGAGCACCAAGCTGACGTGATGAAGGCAATCCCTTGTGATAGTTGCTTTTTTTTACCTGTTAACTCCAGCATGAGGGCACGACTGTTTCAGATTGCCGCGGGA
The DNA here is from genome assembly GCF_949987685.1 of Ammodytes marinus. NCBI lineage: Eukaryota > Metazoa > Chordata > Actinopteri > Uranoscopiformes > Ammodytidae > Ammodytes > Ammodytes marinus. The sequence continues at coordinate 10,631,132 of NC_137211.1, read as the reverse complement.
AGTAAGTAAGCTAAGCAAAAACCTGTCTATATACACTGTAGTGTACACAGTCGTTAAATATAACATACACATTATACGTCATCAATGAATTACATGCTTACTTTTTCATGACTTTCCATTCTAGATGACCTCATCCTTGAGGACTCGGTGCAACGTTCTGTTGAAGTATCTGATGAGTCTCAACTCACTCCACAGATTCATGGTTCAGAAATATCCTCGACAGCTGCTGAAACACCAGAAGGTCTGTTTTAAATTGTAAGAACATGTATTCACAATGATACATATATACACTGCTAATTAAATACAAGATAATTCATTGCTCTTTTTTCAGATGTTTTAGACATTGAAGATTGGCACTCCATGATAAATGAGTTTTCGGCCATGGTGACGAGCAATGAAGGATTTAAAGGAGCAGCATCAGCAATGACTAAGACGTTCCACAGGCTGAAGGGGAACCCCTCCATGCTGCAGTCGGCGATGTACATGTTTGGCTGCTACAATGCCAATAGCACGGCTATGCAGCAAGCACCAGCTCGTCAGTGGGCCTCTAACCGTGCTGGGCCAAGTATACCTGCGCAGCACACCTCTGTTACCCACCAAAAGGTCAAGTTTAAGGGGAGACGGCGACTCGCTGCAGGGAGGCAGAAGAAAAGTCTTTCAACCATGGACCATCGCTACAGCTACTCAGAAGGGGCGAAGGCTGGCACTCACAGCTTCTCCCAAAATGTTGAGCATCACAGCAATCCATGATAAATATAGCTCCATGAAGGCACCCACTTATTCTCCCTTTTTCTCTCTCCATAGAGGCTGGACGCTCCGGCAGCAGTTACTTCTTATCAATAAAATCTCATCCTTATATCCTAAATTCCTATTACACAGTTTGTGTTCAACTTTAGTGAAACGATAAAAAGAAAAAAAAATTTAATATTGTGACAGTATGTTATTTGATTATTTTAAAACTGTTAATGGAAAAAGGCTTTGACAATGCTCTGGAAAACTGTTTGAAATGTAAATGGTCACAAATCAAAGAGCACAATGTCGGCCTACCTACAGGACAGGAGCTTGAATTGGTAAAATACATAAATAGTAATAGTGGAAATATCCGAAATATCCCTAAACGGACAAGGATTTCGACGCAGCTCCAGCATCCAATCACAAGACACCTGGAAGGCAATGATATCCAATCGGAGGCAGAGCAATGCGCGACTATCCAATCAGTTGTAGAGTTTGGCTCCACTAGCCAATGAGAGGGAGAGTGTGGGGCGGGTCTTCGCGGAATGCGGGTGTGAAACAAAAAACCTTTTTCTTTTTTTCCAACTGAAACCAGCGTTTACCGAAACAGGAACACTCCAGCACAACAATATACAACTCTGAACTATTGACTCGTTAAAACCATGACTTCGCTACAAGGTAAATCCGCGCAGGAATTAACCGACCTCCTGGATGAGTACGGGATAAAGCACGGGCCTGTGGTCGGTGAGTGGCTCAGATTTAACGATCTCTTTGCGCCCGTTTTTGAAAACACGTCAACGAAGATAACTTCACAGGCCTAAGGTTGACCATGTGCACTTGCTCGTCGTTTAATGTTCGTTGTTTGTGACTTTTCTGTTGTACTCAGACTCCACCAGAAGTCTGTATGAGAGGAAGCTGAAAGAGGCCATGGCCAAAGGGAAGAAAGCGAAACCAGCATCTGACAAAACCTACTACCGAGAAGAGGGTGACTGCCTTTTAGTGATTTGGTCTGTCATGAACAGTACTATACAAAGATATGTTTTCATAAGGTTAAAATGAATCAACAAGTGTGTCTGGACTCTTAGTCGCTTACTAGTGGTTTACATTGTAGGCTATAGACTACTAGTATACAATGGGACATTCCCCCCCAGTTTTAAGAGAAATTGAAGCAGTAGGCCTATGAAGAAAGTCATTCTGACATTTAAATCCCTTACTGAATCAACCTGGATACCACACTGTCTACAATGCAGTTACCACTTTGCCCACTTGTCCTGAGACCATCAGGTTTATGTGCTCAGGCTTTAGTAAAACTCCCTCCACAGTTAACAGCTGACACTATATGCAACAGTTTTCACAGGAGTAGCCTACTCCTCATGATGAGTGAAAGCATGTCTTAAAACTCTGGCTTGTCCTTTTTAAAATGCCAAAACATTTGTGGCAAGTCTTTAACAATGTATAACTGTGATATGTAGCCGTTAAAGTTTTGTTTAAAAAAAATATATATATGTGAATCTATACTAGTGTATGTACTTATGTTTGTGTTTTCATTACAGAAGAAGAAGTCACCTATGTTTACAGCAGGCCACCTGTGAGTATTTCTTACCCACCCCAAGATCCAAAAATACCACTAAACCCAATTGAAGTGCAGTCACAGTTAAAGCATGTGGGGTTATGCAGGCTTTATATGAAAATGTCACCACTTATTTTCTCTGCTTCCAACATTGCAGGTGAAGAGTGACGGTTCAGGAGACAGGTCAGTTCTCTGAGAAATCCTCCTGTTTTTCAAACATTCATCCCCTTCCTTCTCATCCCAACCCTCTTCCATTTTAGTCAATCCAATGAGCAAATACAGATAAGTGTAATTTACACATCTTTTATCTTGTCTATATAGTGGTACTTACACGAGGTCAAGACCAGATTGGAAAGAAAGAGAATTTGAGCAAGAGTAAGTTTGAATTTCACATATTTCTGCAGTATTTGTATCATTTGGTGAGGAGGAGTATACAAAACGTATGTTACATTATATTTTGTCCCTCTCTACAGTAAATCCTACTCAAACTACCAAAGGTCACAGCCTGAATATAGAGGAAGGCCTGTTGTTGATGAGTAAGTGTATTAATTCAAAGTCAAGTCATTCATTAATATTTTAGTCGACAATATATTAAACAAAATGCACAGTTTTCTGGAGCCCAAGGCAACAACTTCAAATTTTTTATTTTTTTTTATTTTTAATGAATCTTACCACTTTGTTGTTGTTGAGCGCCAGACATGCAGGTGATAACAAAGGCCAGATGTGGTTACCGCTAGGTTGTGATGGAGAATTTTTTATTCTGGGCTGTAGCATAACTCTTCCGGTTCTCTTTCAGGCCCCAAATGTACGATTCGCCGTCCACTTACAGAAGCACCTATCTGAACTCAACACCCGTGAAGCCTGCCCAAGAAGCTCCCATGGCCCCCAAGTCATCTCGCCTCATCCCGCTCTGGGTCCAGTTCATGTTCTTCCTTGCCGTGGCCGTCTTCCTTTATATAGTTTTCTCCAGTATGGAGACAAACGAATCCATCCAAGGAATAGAATGATTTAAAAAAATATATGTTTATTTTTTTTTTACTAATGCTCAGTTCATAGGGCAATTTTACCTTTTCTTTTTTTTTCATTTCAGTTTGAGGAATGTGTTTTTGGTGAATGCCTTTATTTTAGACATTGCTTAAATTGTGGTTTGTGCAATATTTGTGTGCGTTACGATTGCAGTTGATTTGGGTTGGGGTTATTTGTAAAACACATAATCATCATCCAGCTTTAGTAGAGCAGCACTAGAATAGACACGGGTGCCACTTTTGAAAAAAAAACAATCAAAATTACACAAAATGCTATTACTTTTCCTTTGACAGCAGCTGAATGGGTTCAGTGTGATGTTGAGGTTAGTAGAATAAGCCAAGAAATCACATAAAATTTAAAAAAAAACTTGCTCCAAATGTTATGCCACAATCAGTATCCGCCGATCTTGATGTCAGCAATTGAAGGTCAGTAAATTATCATAATTAATAAGATCATACAATTCATGTCCTATAATTTTCATTTTCAAAATTGGACAACACAAACATCTTATATTTAATACACTATTATCAAAAATGGATTTTAGTTTGCTTTTTTAACACTACAATATAATTGAACAGACTAGTCCAAATAAAATCAATTTGTGTTTCAAATCTGCAGTTAAGTATGAAAGGCATTGCAACGGATCCATTTGGCATCCAAAAATATTCCTTATCAAAAATCCAACCCTTTCATACTGTTTAGGTACAACAATGCTTCCATTTGTCAGATATATGGTATAGCTGAGACTGTTTTCAGACCAGCTGTGATGTAAGTGCCTCAGTGTTTTAGTATGAATACTGGTAATTGGGATATATTTGTTATGTTTTTTTCAGTGGGGGGTGTAAGTTGGTTGAACAATTTTATCTTTGGGTAAAAATATGGAGCTTAACTGTTCATATGAGCTTTAATGTCATGTGTATGCTTTGTTTCAGTCCACTAAATTCAGTGATCATACACTTTTGTACTAAATAATTCAAACTTGACATCCTACAGTTTGGTGTTGTGATACGTTTTGTATTGCTGTTCCACAATTCAAACTAAAAAGCACTTGATGTATGTAAAGATCTGAACTCTCAAGCAGAAATAAAAGATTTTTTTTTTAAATTGTGTATAAAAATAAATGAACAATATTATGTGTTTTGTTTGAAGCTTTTCTTTTCTTATGTAGCTTGATGTGATGTTTTTAATCAACCTACAGTATATGCAGTAACATACATACAGGAGACGAACTGAAGGAAAAAACAAACATGAACGCATATGCTTCCACAAAGGTGAACTGCATTGTACAATTAGCCAATTGCCTCGTTCTCTGTGACGTGTTCAGAAGGCCAAGTACATTTTTTTTCCTTTGTATCAAGAGGAATAGATATAATTGAATTTGAAGAGGTTTCATTTATTGTTGGGGCACTGATGTCAGGAGCATGAGTCACAATACTCCACATGCTCATGTTTCAATAGGAAAAGTACTTCTGCAACACTATCATCAAAAAGCAAATTGAGGGATTATCTTTTTGAAGACAGATTTCAATGCCACGGAGAATTGAAGCTGTTCTGGGAGGACATGTGGGAACCAACTCTTCAGTAAGACACTATGTTGGTTTTTCCCGAAATGTGTGGCTCGTGTGTACTGTAGATTGTCAAACAAAACTGACTGAACCCAGAAGCTCCAACAACAGCAGCATTTTAATCAACTACAGCTTCTATTTACACCCATTTTAGTGCAGGAATGTACACAATATAAATGAAATACAATGCATAGAACGGTTAGACCTAAAATATAAAAAACATCCTCTAATCATTGAAGGATCATTGATATGTAAAAGCGAGCACAAAATGAGCTTGGGGAGCCTTTCATTAGTGTTACCTGGTAATAAATACACTTTTTTTTTTTAAATGCAATCTTGGGTCAAGGCAACAGCAAAGTCAGAGTGAATGTGAAGTTGGGCTACAACCAAAACTGACTGAATGAGAAACAGTTTTCAGTGGCAGCTTTCATCACATCATATTCTTTCATCTTTCATCATGTTTACCAGCAGTAAAGGCTCTTGCACACCAAGTCCAAAATTGTCACACGCTAAAAAACAAAACGTGTCAAAAATGGTTTACTCATTGCCTTCGAAAAATGTGTCCCATCATTTAAGTTTTTGGATCAGATTCAATTTTCGTTTTTTCTCATCCTACTCGTGTATATGTGTGGGTTCCTACCTTACTGCCAACCACTGTTCAGAATCAATTAGGTTGTGGAAATTGGTAATCTTTTTAATATGTGGCTCTAGTTTTCCTTGCCCTTTAAGTGATCTCAGGTTTTGATGGACCCAATATTTCATTTTCATTAAACTTTTTTCACAAGTGCGTGGACCGCAAAAATATTGTCACTGCTTGATGGCTCAATTTTATTTGGTTTTGCAAACATTTCTCAATGAATAGAAAAAATAAGCAAAGGAGTCAGTGTGCAAGGTTACTTGCTTAAATAATTTGATCGGATTACAGATTTTAAAAAATGCAGACGAAAAATATAGACGTGGTGTGCAAGAGCCTTAACACTAGCCTGAAGTTTGGTCTGAAAGAAAAAATTGCAATGCAGTCTTAGACACGGATCTGTCAGTCTAATCCAAACTTTTTGCCTCATGGAAACGACACAGAGCTAGGTCCAGGTGGAGCCTTTCCCAAATGTGTGATGAATGACCAGCCACGACGTTTCGCTCTTTGTTACATCTCCTGCCGACTGAAACAATGGACACAGTGTGAGTCTTCTAACGGTCTGTCTATGGAAGAAGAAACGGAGAAGCTTTACTTTAATTCAAAAGTGGTGCACAATTAACATGGACACCGACGATGTACGATTAAATATTACAGCACCCATAAAACTGATTTACCTCCTTGGAAGTTTTCACTTTTCATACTTTCAAACACTGAAGGAATGATTTAAATGAAAACCTGTATTTTATTTTACCAAAGTAAAAGACACGTGGGAAAACCTCATACAATGAAGACAAAATAATTCTCCTAGGTACGGTGAAAGAAGGAGATTTAAGTTACAAGTTGGGGAATAGGGGAAGAAAATATCAAATCCCATTTAATTCATTGTTGCAAAACATGAAAACTTTTACAATTCTATTCTATAATCACTGTGCAAGAAAGATGACCTTCATTACCTTTAGTTATATGTTGCCTGCATCCCCTGTCATAGCTTGTTGATTGATAAGGCAACGTAAGTGTTGTCCACACCTGTAGGAAGAAACATCTATTACTCTGAGCACACATACATGGATGTTTTCTAAAATTAAAAAAATCACATTCTGTGTTAAGCATAATGGTTTATGGAGGGAAATTGTGCTTACAGGTTCTGGTCTCTCGCTCCAGTTCAGATGGCTTCTTCTGTTTGTTGCACAGCACCTTGGCCACGATGATTATAACGATGACAGCGACAATAAAGGTCAGTCCTGACACAATCCAGCTGATCACCATTGGACTCAGTACTGGATCTGGGTCTGAGGGTGACAGGAGTTAGCTGTTACACACAGGGTGGGTTTCATAGTTGAAATTTGATCTACAGCTTTGCATTTTTTGCAATTTAGGTACAGTTGCAAACAAGAGAAACATGAAAATCCAAATAAAAAATAGAAATATCTACATAGAATGTAGAATGTATTTGATGTATAATAAAACAATACAATTAAAAAGCATTCCAATGTAAGAATTAAAACAAATGTGTTTTCTCACACAAGTTTGCTATTCTTTACCTGTAACATCTACTTATCTATTTGTCTGTCTCTATATAAAATGTTGAGTTTCACCTCTGATGGCTATAGGCAGGGGCTGGCTTTCTCTGGAGACAAAGGTGCGTCCACCCATCTGGACTCGATACAGGCAGTAGTAGTAGCCCTCGTTGGAGCTCTGGGCGTTGGAGAAGGTGAAAGTGACGGAGGGTGTGAGGGCGGGCAGGGACTGGCGCACTGTGCCGTTGGAGCGGATCAGACGCAGCTGGAAGGAACCTCCGGCGTACTGCTGCGCCGTGGAGCAGGTGATGTTAAAACTGTGGCCTTTAAGGACGGAGCCAGCCGGGGCCTCGCTGGACGTGTTGTACCAGTGGTGGGGAGTCAGGAGTTCCACTGCGTTTAGTCAAAAGTGAATTAAATAGGTTACTATTTAATACAACGTTTTGATCAGGTTAGAAAAGATGTGGAAAGATGTGCCCTTAAAAATGTTCACATGCCAAAACGTGTGTGACCTACACATTATACTGTGCCTTATCTGAAAGAGGATTGAAGCTGCTGCTGCTGCTGTTCTTCTTCTATTATTATGTGTTTGTATCACCACAGTGACTTTTGTGCCTAGATTATTTTGTTACTATTCCAAAAAAGGTCCACAAGGAACTTCTGTGCTTAAAACCAAAATGTTTAGTGTGCTGTAATTTACTAGTAAAGAAATGGAATGAAATGAAATAAAACTTGAATCAAGATGATACACTATACAAAGATATGTTTTCATAAGGTTAAAATGAATCAACAAGTGTGTCTGGACTCTTAGTCGCTTACTAGTGGTTTACATTGTAGGCTATAGACTACTAGTATACAATGGGACATTCCCCCCCAGTTTTAAGAGAAATTGAAGCAGTAGGCCTATGAAGAAAGTCATTCTGACATTTAAATCCCTTACTGAATCAACCTGGATACCACACTGTCTACAATGCAGTTACCACTTTGCCCACTTGTCCTGAGACCATCAGGTTTATGTGCTCAGGCTTTAGTAAAACTCCCTCCACAGTTAACAGCTGACACTATATGCAACAGTTTTCACAGGAGTAGCCTACTCCTCATGATGAGTGAAAGCATGTCTTAAAACTCTGGCTTGTCCTTTTTAAAATGCCAAAACATTTGTGGCAAGTCTTTAACAATGTATAACTGTGATATGTAGCCGTTAAAGTTTTGTTTAAAAAATATATATATATGTGAATCTATACTAGTGTATGTACTTATGTTTGTGTTTTCATTACAGAAGAAGAAGTCACCTATGTTTACAGCAGGCCACCTGTGAGTATTTCTTACCCACCCCAAGATCCAAAAATACCACTAAACCCAATTGAAGTGCAGTCACAGTTAAAGCATGTGGGGTTATGCAGGCTTTATATGAAAATGTCACCACTTATTTTCTCTGCTTCCAACATTGCAGGTGAAGAGTGACGGTTCAGGAGACAGGTCAGTTCTCTGAGAAATCCTCCTGTTTTTCAAACATTCATCCCCTTCCTTCTCATCCCAACCCTCTTCCATTTTAGTCAATCCAATGAGCAAATACAGATAAGTGTAATTTACACATCTTTTATCTTGTCTATATAGTGGTACTTACACGAGGTCAAGACCAGATTGGAAACTTGGAACTTCTGTGCTTAAAACCAAAATGTTTAGTGTGCTGTAATTTACTAGTAAAGAAATGGAATGAAATGAAATAAAACTTGAATCAAGATGATACACTTTGGAGAAATTGGTGCAAATTCATCAGATTCATTTGGGCAGAGAATTAAACACCCAATATAGGTTACACAACAGAACAATATGCTATGAGAATGGGCATTGGTGCTAAAGAGTTTATAATATAAAAAAGACAATTCAGTTAAGACCCACCCACGGTGATGTTGATGGAGTTGCTGTGTGGAGAGGTGAGACGCTGATTGGGGAAGCCTCCTTTAAGCCTGTAGCCACAGCTGTAGCTGCCCTGGTGGAAAGTCTCTATGTCGGACAGTGTCAGCTCCACTGCGGCCTGGGTCTGTTCCGCCCTCTGTGTGACCAGCGGCGTGGACACTCCATGCTTGTACAGGTGGAAGTCACTGAGATGGTGACCCAGCCGAACACTGCAGCCGAAGCGAACAGCCTCCCCGGGACAGAACACAGTGTGAGGTGACAGCAGGGTTAGGGTGGGCATCAAAAGGATTTCTGTGAGTAAAAGACAGGACAATCACAAAATGTTACATATAAGGAGATGTTGAATGATCGGATGAACCACACTCTAAAGTTTTATCAGTCACCATGTTGGCATGCAGCTTGTGTCCCAAATAGCCAAATTAACTCATTGTACAAACGTTGTTTCTGTATTACCTAAAAAATGTGTCCCAGATAGTATCTGTCAATGCCAGGTATTTCGATTGTCATATTTGGGATATACAATTAACAGGTCACTCCAAACAGGATTTATTGTTTAAATGTAGCAAACTGCGTACTGAAAAATTCAGTACGCAGAAAATTTGCATATAATTGCGAATACCCACAGATGTGAATGTGGATGGGCTATTCTAGTCACTTGCCCTGTTTACGCTGCCTTCCCTGGATATTGATGGAACAACAATCCACCTACATGTCGGCTTTGAGCATGAAAGAGGGACGTGTGGGGCAACAGCGTGAGTAGCGTTGTCGTGCGTCAATTGTGCCGCATAACATTGTGCAGAGCCGGGCTTTTTTATCCTTTCTTTCTTCGTGTCCTAAATTGTTGCTTCTTGTCTTCGGCTGCTCCGTCAGAGATATTTAAATCCCCCAGCTTTACGCACGTCATGAAAACGTCACACTCGCAACGCCCTTGTTCCGTCACTGCAGGTTGACCCTGTTAAGCCTTTCCGTTGTCTGTCCTATTTAAACTGCAGGGCTAGGCAGAAAAAAAACTTAATATCCCCAGCTTTCAGTTAGCGTAAAAGTGACTCAAAACAGAATATGAATCCCCTCCGCAGATATCTCTCAGTCAACCATCTTGCACTGCTTTTTATTAAATGAAAATGTGCCTGGTCAGGCTGGTGTCTCACCTGAGCATTTCACCCCTACGTCATTGTCATGGGTGCAGTAGGAGTTACTGTGGAGGACAACAGCACAGCGTGTCAAACTGGACTCGTGTCCCGAGCACTGGACATGCCGCAGCCAGATCTCTCCCCTGCCTGGAGCGTATGCATGAGAGGCAGATTCAGCTAAGCCACAGCCCAGCTCCAAACACACCACAAAGGCCTCCCGATGGTCCCAGCCATGGTCACAAACAGTCCCCCACTGCTCATGGCGGAGCACCTCAACTCTGCCTGAACATTTGTTCTCCCCATCCACTAGTCGGACCCCACCTGTGGGTTAGAACAAAACTGAGGTAAGAGACGGGAGGGACAGAGGGATCAGCTCAGGATGCAGCAGCTTTATATCCAGCCAAGGCTTACCAAAAGCAGTAACTTCATCCCACAGAACACCAAACAGGCCTGTGAAGAGAGTACAAACATGGAATTATTTTCAGCCAATTACAGATTCAGATCCATGTACATGTAAAATGTCAACAATAGAAGCTTTTTATACTCAGATTATTGTCCATGTTTGTCAGTCAAACATATGTGGTCTAATACACAAGACCTGCATTGAAATTCCCCCCTTAACTGTGTTTTTTGTTTAGGCTGAACCTGTACAGGGTATAATACCATTACCATAATAGGTTTACACAGCTTAAGGCAAATTAGATGTGCTCATTTAAAGACCTTTTTAATTGGAACCAAATTGAAAACAAAACAAAACGACATCAATTAATTTGTGTTAGAAACTATGTTGGAAAAAAGGGAGACTTCTATGGTCCAGTGAAAGAGTAATGATCACCTTCAAATGTTGAAAAATACGTTTTTAATTTGATATGGCAATACTTAATTACAGAATGCAGATCATGCAGATCATAAAATACAAATCTATAAACCTATAATAATATCAAGGCATCACTTAAATGTTGCAAACATATCGGAAAATAAATTGCAAAATAAAATAAATAAAAATAAATAAAATAAATCTGCACGTGATGTTTATTCGAAAGGCGTAAGTCAATTATTTGAAAGTATAGGTGCTACCAATTATTTTGAAATGTTAAATAGAAATATCAGAAAAATGAGATAACCTACAATAATACTTCTCCTGTTCAGCGTTGTTATGACTTTTGAATTTTGGATTTAAAACATTTTACCACCAATAAATGCCTTATTTTTTAGGATGAACTTCTCAAAGCATTTTTAAGACTTTTTACGGATCTGTAGGTAGGAACCCCCTGCATAAACCACCTCACTGGTCCTGCTTCGAGCTAATTAGCTAGCGAGTAAACAAGCAGCCTCGGCTTACCTGTCAGAAGGATACGAAGGAACCTGAGCATCGTTCCCGTTACCCTTCCATCAGACGGCCGGGTGGGAAGGCCCGTCGTCGTGGTGATAACGCCAAAAGCCGATGAAAGCGAGCGATAGCGCTAGACATTAGCTAGCTCGCGTGCTACGACCATAGACTGTATAAAATGAGGCTAGGACGGTAGGGTGGGCTAATTTAACTGAGCGCCAACGGTTGAGCAACTTTCACCAACACACACTCACTGACTCACGGTTAGATAGAAAGAGACATGGTCGAGAATTGAGCGAAGCAAACTATTATTTCACCGTGTCGAGATGATATCCGTGCGGCTGTCACAATAATAATAATGAAAGCATGTCCATGAGAATCTTCGGGGCAACGTTATGGGAAGCTGCATGCAGTCGGGCCACCGTACTCACGTCAACAGTCATGGAGATTACCCCGGCGCTGAGCCGTTCTCCCTGCGGCAGACCGACAGAGGTCACCACAAGCCGCAGCGCTGCATTTAGCCTTCTCATCACGGAGGGTCACCTCTCCAGTCCAGACAGGGGCTTCGCTACAAATACCAGACCCTACAAAGTCATGGTACATAGGCCTACACAGTAATTTAAAAACAATATAAACCCGATTGATCCAACGAACCAACTTTGTGGGCTATACGTTCTGATTTAATAAGGTAGGCTTTGTAGTAGGCTAAATAGCCTATTGGGGTGAATTGCCCTAATGTGGAGTGGGACAATGTTTGCAATGTATGTGCGATATTACCATTACGTCGGTATAGTGCCTAGCCTATGAAAACAGAAGAAATTATTCAGATATCATACTCAGAGAAGAAATGGCACATATTGTTCCATGTGCAAAATTGCTAAAGAAAAAGTGTTTGCTCTAATCGGGGACAGTGTGCGCTCTAATCTGAGACAGTCTTCTTTATTATGCATAGAGAAACCTATAAAACAAACCAAACTTCATGCAACTGGGCCAACTTATACGATCATAGTTTGATGGTTTAAATAAGTAGCCTACGATATTTTTCTTGCCCTGGCTTCCTCCCTGCTCTGTGCTTTGCCATTATTGCCTATAACCTGTTATAGATCTACATTGCATTGAGTTAATATAGGAAATTCAGCTTTGATGCATAATTGTATCATAAAGATAATTTGATAACAAATGGGAACATTGTTTTGTTTAATAACAAATGTATGGCCTTATATTGATTTCCTTTAAAACCTTTGTCACTGACCTTTGTCTGAACTTCACATGGTGTACTTCCTCTTGCCCCTCCCCAATCTATATAATAAAAGTCATGTGATGTCATTGACAGGGAACCCCTGCTTAGAGTTGACAACAATATTATCTATCAACATGTGTCTGAAGAGGAGATAAATGTTCTGGACCTTAGCTGTCTCATATGAGGTAGTGTCCCACATTCGGGCAAACCACCCAATTAATATAGAAAATGTGTTTTTAATCTAATTCAAATTCATATATATATATATATATATATATATATATATATATATATATATATATATATATATATATATATATAAAATTAATTAAGTCTAACCAATATAAAGAAAGAACTGGAAATATATGAACATATATAATCTGTTTAAATGCCATTAAATTGCATCCTTTTCCTCTTTCTCAAAGAAACCACTGGTCTACTGTGACTGAGTAAGTCTAAAGAACTGAACACTGACTTCATAATTTTTGTGAAAACGTGTCAAATCTGTAGTTGACTTGTGAAGGCCTGATTACATCCATCCACTGTGGGTGTCTTTGAAAATCGCAGCCTTAATATAACAGAAAAACCTCTTTGTAATACTCCATGTGCCCTGGCTCAGCAAGGAAACACAAATGGGGTATTTCATACTAAAAATACAGATTGGTTGTTTTTGATTTAATTTATCATTCATTGACTATCATTTGAACCTGCAGAATTGTTAACGAACTAAAAACTTTAGACTCAGTTTGGAGAAACACAAGTGAAAAGGTTTTTTTCACAGCCTAGCAGCCCAAAGGTTGTTCGTTAATGGTTTATATAAAGCTTTTCTTAACAATGATGTATAGAAAGTGGTTCTCCTTGTTAGTATATGTCTCATTGTGGCACAGTTCTCCTGCTGCTTACCAACAACGTATTTGTCACTGGCCTGTTCTTCCCAGTTTGAGGGTTAATTTGGATCGAGTCAACCGAAACCGCAACAGGAAGACATTTTTTGCTGGTTCATGTCTGAGTTGTCAAACACCATCAAGTGACTAATGCATTTTTTGTTTCCTGCTGTAGATGACTATATGCTTTTGTGTGTCCAAAGGGTGGCTGTTTAAACTGTAACCAAATTGGTTGGCATTTTACATAGGCTACCTCACATTAGGACCAATTTGTATCTGTGATGCTCTTGTGGTCATCATGAACTGAGTCACTTCAATGAGGCACACCCGGCCAGGAGGGCTCGTTAAAGGCAGAGTGTAAAATGTATCCAGCAACATACAAACACATCCTATAAAACTGCTTCGGTCTGACAGAGAAAATTTATTTTCTGTGAAAGCCACAGAGGCTTCAAAACAGAAGTGTTTAAAAATATGGCAAACTCGTGAGTCTAGACCATAATCCAATCCATACTTTGTGGTAGCACTTGAAATGTGTTGACACCTTATTCCAATACAATTTGACATTTATGCAATGGTTGGGGACAAATTGCAGTTTATAACGGTGTAAAACTAATATAACCTATACCTATCACACACACACACACCGACTCAAGATTGTAATTGGTGCTTTTAGATTTAGTCTACTGACGAACTTCTATCGCAGTTTATATCAGAACATCTAGGCCACTGTATGCACTTTTGCTTTCACTTTGGCCTCCTGTAATCTTTTATGTTGACAAGGCTCACAAAAGCCCGATTTGATATACAGTGATTCCAGCTTGTCAAACATTAAAGCAGGAAAAAGTCCAAGGAGGAGGTGAATACTTTTTATAGTCATGATATGTTCAGACATAAATGTGGAATATTTGCTTCCATCTCTGTGGCTGCAGGTGAATCATGTATTACTAAAGAAATCAAGAAAAACATTGAGCAACTTCAATTCTGTAAGAAAACCATAAGAAAAACACACGTTGATGTCCAGACGTAGAATCCACAGACACCATTACGGTTTCAAGTGGAGAGCTTTTACTGTACATTTCAGTTATAACTGCTGAGGCTCGAGAAATGCAAGTCCCCAAAGTGAAATCAACTTCAATTATTTTACGAATGCTCTGACTAAAGAGACCCATTCAGTTTCTTTAAAAAAAAAAGTTTGTTCAGCCAAATATTGTCGTCACCTGGTACAAAATGAATGAATGAGAATATTTGGACTTAACAGAACCAGCTACCTAGTCCCTCGCATATTGGGATTTGTTAAGCTATCCTTCCAGTGAAAAAATTCTCCTCTACTCTTGTGCTTACAATAGAGTTAAGGTAGATTTTGTTTTTTCACAAGCATTCACACTCAGTATAATGGTCAACCACACAAAGATGTAGTTCAATGATGCATTTATTGAGCCACTTGTCAAATAAGCATCCAAGTTCTCATTATATTGTAAAAGGTGACTCTTTATCACAGAGGAAACATACAGATAAGCCTGTATGTGTTTATGTGTGGATATTTACATTCATGAAAAATTGTCTCTGTAATTCAAACTTCAAAACGCTCACCCTGTCCTTTCGATACAGAAATCTCTAAGGTCTTTACAATCCAAGGTACAACAGTAGAACAAGCACTTTCTCTGAATTACTTTTCATCAATACCTAAATGAGTCAACCTGTAGTACTTTGTGTTGGTACATTTACCACTGATAAAAGAGAACAAACACACCTTTATAAAATAACAAAACATAAAATAATTTAGTTAACTTAACACTAGTCCTCTAGGAAGATGACCTCTTTTTTTCACAGGTTTGGATAAATAATAGTACCACGACCTCCTGCGTTATTCTGATAAACTCCTAACGACAAGCTTTCAATAACATAATGTGTTGAGCTCTTTGGATAACAGTACAACCTGCTTCATTTCCACCATAAAAGTCTCTGTAGCACAACATTTAATAAAAATAAAAAAAATAGATGTGATGCATTTTCAAATGTCTCTTGCCCATTAGGTTTTGTGGGGCATCCATTGTTCTTCAGGAAAAAACCTGACTTTCAAGCACTTCTTCACTTGGATTCTCCCAGCAGATGGACAATCAGTTCATACGAGGAGAGGACGATGGCCGTGTTAGGGATTTGTCTAATTAGTTGTGGAATGAGTCCTCTATAAAAAGCTGCATAGCCCTCCTCCAACGCTACCAACCGCCCAGTCTGGAAGAAATACTTGTACTTGCTGCCCTCCTCTCGCAGCCTCGTCCGAATGACCTCTGTGGAGACACAACAAAAAACCAGATGAGTTATTTAAAGAAATAAGTCTCTCAGACACTTGGCTATTGTTTTGCAAAAGACAAACAGTGAATGTGAATGTTTACCATGTGGGTAGGCTATGCATGACGCACAACCCTTTGAAAAAGCAGCTGCCATCATCAGGCCCAGAAAGTCTGACGCTCTTTTCTCCCCCTCATTATTTGGGGAAGAGTATTTGCTCTTGGCGAGGTGTTTCTTCAGTGTCTCGTAGATGAGGAAGCAGATCATGGTCTCCGAGATGCCGGCATAAGATGCAGTCAAGCCTCGGTAGAAGCCCCGAATCCCTTCTGTTTTGTGAACATAGCGGGCACACTGCAGTGCGTTCATCTTCTTCTCTCCTTTGGCTCTAAAAAAGTCAAATAGGTCCAGCTTAGTGCCAAAATTCACATTCTTCTATTAAAGGAATAGTAACAGTTTTCATTTGAAGCTTTTTTGCCACGTTATGTTGCACTCTTTACTTTTACACTTTGTCATTTCCTTATCAAATACATACTGGAAGGAAACCGGGGACTGCCAGTGACAGCTCTCTAATACGAAACCGCAATGGAGTTAGTTTGAAGTTGGATATTCGACAGATGTTCATCAGCTACAGTAGGTCTTCTCGTCTCAACTTCAAACTAACTTCACTGTCACTGGCAGTCCCCAGTTTCCTTCCAGTATGTATTTTGTTATGAAATGACAAGTGTAAAACTGTGGAGTGCAACATGACGTGGCAAAAAACATAACGTCTCAACAAGCATACAGGAGTGTTTAGTGATCAGTTTAGGTTATCTTCTAACTGTTAGCAGAGGCAGGCTAACATTCCCCTTGTCTACTAGTATTTGAGCTAAATTAACCTGAATGAGTGACCTTTGCCCATTTCTTCATAAAAAATGCACGCAGTTAGAGGGATGGTTTCAGTCGCCTTTTCTTGAGCAGGAGATTGAGGCAAAAAGCTACTCCTTTAATCAATAAACCATTAAGTCTACGAAGTGCCAAAAAATAATGAATGCCCGAGATACCAGAGCCCAAAAAGCCCCACAACCAGTTTCAGTCATAGTATACAGTTTAAAAAAAGCAAACAGTTTTCCCTAAGTGTCTTGGTATTTTCTATTTGATTAATAATCAAAAATGGAACCTGTTAATTTTTTACCGAGTCGACTTTGAACCCTATAAAAAGGAAGCACGTAACAAACTGGGGTTTCCTTATTGATTTAAATGAGTGACTAGTATAAACTTAACTGAATTTAATTTGAACTTATTCAACCTTTTCCCCCAATCATTTTTAAAGTGTTGGGTGTGTTTTAAAAGACGGGGTGAACAGACTTGTTCTTCTGGTCTCAAATGAGACTTCTGCCCTGTACTTGGTAAGGTAAATATAGACTCTTCTTCTGCAAGCACGACAGTGCGTCACTACCACTGTGTATTTATGGAGCCAGGTCACACGCTCAGCCCAACACTGCAAAACCCAAGGACAGTGCTATAAAGGCGGGCTCCATTAAAGGTCACACTAGACTGGATACCTTCCCATCTGCTAAGTCCCTAAAAGAAGTCAGATTGTTTTACACAGCTCAAAAACAGAATCTGATCTATGGTCAGTCTAGAGCTGATAATCTAATTACAAATGGGGCAGGTGAAATTATGAGTGTACACACTTTTTTTCCAACTGCATCCTGGTCTTGACCATCCAGACGGGATTCATCAGGGAGTTGGTAAAGAAAGCTGAGGAAGGCGGACACAAGAAGCATGTTCAGTTTATGAGATTCACTTCATCCCCTCAATGTTATTCAAAGTTTTAACGATAAAAGTGTTTTCTCAACCTCACTAAAAGGAATTAAAGTGCAATCACACAGCCAACATCATAAATATCTGCAAAGTATTAAAATGCAGTCTGATATGCCACATAGTAAATACAGACTTTCTAAGCACACAATTTTCACTTCATAGACTTCAAAATATTCATGTTGGCATTCTGTTATTTTATTCCCACGTAGACAAAGCCAATAAGCTTAAGAAATACTATTTTTGCAGGGCACAGGATTGCCTTACGATTTACAGCCTTTTATGTCCATAAAAAAACTAACATGCAGACAGCTCACCTGCAACACCAGCAGAGGACATGTGCACCGGTCCACTATTAGGGACAAACAGCCCATTGAACACCTCTTTAGATTTCGAGTATGCAGCAAAGTAAATGGCTCTGAAACAGAGAACAAACTGGTAAGACCTTCAAACAAATGCAAATGTAAAAAGTAACACACAGGGCTTAAACAGGAATGCATTTTCAATATGTGAATGTGGCTTTATGACAGTGGGGCGATTATGAAAACGATTCTATTTGGACTTGTGTTGTCCTTTGACAGAATGTGTCCAGATCAGTCAGTTCACCGGTGCCTGCTCTCTCAACTTGGCTTCTGGAACACACTGTCAGTGCACCAGAATGGGCTGAATAAGCATTGGGCACCACGTATGCCCACAGTGCTGCACTGAAGTTGAGCCAGTCAAAGTTGGCCGGTCGAATGCAGGGGCAGTTGAATTACTGAGCAACGGATCGCCACTGCAGATACTCATTAACTATTGGGAATGTAACCAATGACCTTTTAAACATCCTAAAGTCTAATCAACATATTTTTGTAAAATGGAACTACTCTTTTTATGTTATACTTCTGTCGTATCAAAGGCTTTACTTTGGAGATTACCAAACATGAGGACATGGGGCAAAGTACTGATGATTTGTTGACACTTAAAACAGGACAAAGGTGAAATAGAAAAGTCACCAGGTGTACCAGTAAGACTGAAGAACCATCTGTTGTGACTCGGTGTTAAAGTTTCACACACAAATTAAAAAACAGATCAATTATTATCCCTGAGCACTTTGCTTTGTTAAACCATGTGAATCAAAAACTCAGTTCTTGTTCTTGTCTTGAGTTAAGAAAGTTTGATAATAATAGAACAGCTGACTTAAAGAGAACTCTGTAAGCCTGGATGGGTGGGGTGGCGGGCATGGGGAAGTTGTTGTCATGACATCGGCTTCCTGTTTATAGAGTCAGTTAAAGCTTTCAACCATTAAAGTGAAAAATATAAACACAGCCACCTCCTTTTCGGTTTATTTGGTTAGTGGCCGTGATATGCACTGTGTGAAAGAGACAGGCATTCTTAGCAGCTACTTTTTTTTTGTGTTTTTGAAAACAAAGGCACTTTATTGTGTGCCATCACTTACATGGACAGGCAAGTATCATTAACTACGAGATTGCCACATGATTCCAGGACTTTGTTAAACAAATCTGCACTAGGTAAGGATGGCGGGGAGAAGGACAAGGAAGATAAAACTGAGCAACTCAAATTTGTAGATGCAAATTTTACTGTAGGCCTACCTTGAGGGAGCCACGCCAACGAGGTTGGGACCCAGACCACGGAAAAGCGATCGGGGTCCTTCTTTTTCTAGAATTGATCTGAAACAAAATAAGACACCAAATCAATCATTAATATATTCATTCAACAGAGTTTCATTCCTACACAGATATCTTGCAGCAAAATGTCTGTGTAGGATTTTCCCTAGAACTAATAGGGGGATGAGTTTGCAACTCCCTCCTGCAATCATCTTACGTATAAAACCAGTCCTGTTCACTCAAGCTGCTGTTGCTTCTTTTTTTTTAAACCAGGAACCCAGTTCCCTCTGCAGTGCTTCACTTGTCACGTCAGCCACGTCCCAAGACCGTTTTTTTTTTCAAGCTCTTTGGTTAGTAACAACTTTCTCCAGATGACCAGAGCCGAGCCAAGCCAAGGGGGAGGGTACAACTGCAATGTCTTGGTTTCTGTAATGCACACCTCACCTCACCCCTCAGGACGTGTTCAAGCTATTGCCCCCCTCCCCCTAAAAAAACACAATAATTACCTCTTTTTAGCTCAAATTAGTATCCAATAACAATGGCTTTCTTGAATGCAGAAGGGGTTTAATGATCCATGATGAATATCACATAACGCTTATCTAAAATCTATTTGTGTCAGCTTAAGTATGTTGAAAAACTAGCGTGGGAGCATGACAGACTGAGGCATGTGAAACTTTTAAAACCTGTTACAGCTACAGCTGACACCAGGCCAGACCGATTCAATCCATGTACCCAGTCATATGAGTGTAACATAACCCCTCACGCAGCCCCCCTCGTTAAAGCTGTCCCGCCTTCATGGGCTCACTGGGGCTACTTCTAGTCTTCCCCAACCTAAGCAGAGTCATATAAGGGCTACCTTCAATGGCCATCACAAAAAACTTATATATAATATACAGCAGGAATTCAAAAAAGATACTGTGAACTTAATCCTCACTTTATGTAGAACTGGAATAGAGGCCTTCATTTTAAGCAGTTACACAGGCTGTGTGAAGTATTTACATGGACTGAAATCACGTCTCGACTCGACTCTCCCCATATACAGGTCCTTCTCAAAAAATTAGCATATTGTGATAAAGTTCAATATTTTCTGTAATGTACTGATAAACATTAGACTTTCATATATTTTAGATTCATTACACACAACTGAAGTAGTTTATTGTTTTAATATTGATGATTTTGGCAAAAAAGTAAAGAAAAACCAAAAATCCCTATCTCAAAATTAGCATATTTCATCCGATCAATAAAAGAAAAGTGTTTTTAATACAAAAAAGTCAACCTTCAAATAATTATGTTCAGTTATGCACTCAATACTTGGTCGGGAATCCTTTCGCAGAAATGACTGCTTCAATGCGGCGTGGCATGGAGGCAATCAGCCTGTGGCACTGCTGAGGTGTTATGGAGGCCCAGGATGCTTCGATAGCGGCCTTAAGCTCATCCACAGTGTTGGGTCTGGTGTCTCTCAACTTCCTCTTCACAATATCCCACAGATTCTCTATGGGGTTCAGGTCAGGAGAGTTGGCAGGCCAATTGAGCACAGTAATACCATGGTCAGTAAACCATTTACCAGTGGTTTTGGCACTGTGAGCAGGTGCCAGGTCTTGTTGAAAAATGAAATCTTCATCTCCATAAAGCTTTTCAGCAGATGGAAGCATGAAGTGCTCCAAAATCTCCTGATAGCTAGCTGCATTGACCCTGCCTTTGATAAAACACAGCGGACCAACACCAGCAGCTGACATGGCACCCCAGACCATCACTGACTGTGGGTACTTGACACTGGACTTCAGGCATTTTGGCATTTCCTTCTCCACAGTCTTCCTCCAGACTCTGGCACCTTGATTTCCGAATGACATGCAAAATTTGCTTTCATCCGAAAAAAGTACTTTGGACCACTGAGCAACAGTCCAGTGCTTCTTCTCTGTAGCCCAGGTCAGGCGCTTCTGCCGCTGTTTCTGGTTCAAAAGTGGCTTGACCTGGGGAATGCGGCACCTGTAGCCCATTTCCTGCACACGCCTGTGCACGGTGGCTCTGGATGTTTCTACTCCAGACTCAGTCCACTGCTTCCGCAGGTCCCCCAAGGTCTGGAATCGGCCCTTCTCCACAATCCTCCTCAGGGTCCGGTCACCTCTTCTGGTTGTGCAGCGTTTTCTGCCACACTTTTTCCTTCCCACAGACTTCCCACTGAGGTGCCTTGATACAGCACTCTGGGAACAGCCTATTCGCTCAGAAATTTATTTCTGTGTCTTACCCTCTTGCTTGAGGGTGTCAATGATAGCCTTCTGGACAGCAGTCAGGTCGGCAGTCTTACCCATGATTGCGGTTTTGAGTAATGAACCAGGCTGGGAGTTTTTAAAAGCCTCAGGAATCTTTTGCAGGTGTTTAGAGTTAATTAGTTGATTCAGATGATTAGGTTAAGAGCTCGTTTAGAGTACCTTTTCATGATATGCTAATTTTTTGAGATAGAAATTTGGGGTTTTCATGAGCTGTATGCCAAAATCATCAGTATTAAAACAACAAAAGACCTGAAATATTTCAGTTGGTGTGCAATGAATCTAAAATATATGAAAGTTCAATTATTATCATTACATTATGGAAAATAATCAATATGCTAATTTTTTGAGAAGGACCTGTAGATCTATAAGTACTTGCCTTATACAACTAAGCCAAACAAAAATCAGACACAAAAAGAGAGGTATTTGCAGAGTAATACTCAAAGGTTCATGTAACTACAAAAGTCAGCAGCTAACAATTATGCCAGTCCCTACATGGCAGGTCTCATTAGCAGGTCTCATTAGCTTGGAGGTAGGGAATACTTTGTTTGCAGGTAGAAAAATACCAATGCCTAAGGGACAGCCCACACAGCGTGCTGCATCAACAGCTACCTGACATCAACATAAAAAAACATCTTACCGTAGGACCTGCAGCAGCCCTGGTGTAACAGTTCCCGGTCGGATAACCCCGGTGCCGCTAAGGGTGCCCAGCTGGACCTGGAAGACAGGTCTGAGAGCACCAAGGCTCGAGGACTGCAACCGTGTCTTCAACACCTCCAGGGGGCAGGTCACGATGGCTCCCACCGTACCACTACACCTGCAAATTGATCACACAAAAATGAGGATTACAGGCTTTAGGATTTTTAAGATCTTGCAAATGTAGGCAGTGTGGATGAGATGCCTACTGTTATAACACAACTTAGGAGGTACTGGCCAAGTGTAATGAATAATTATGGTCAATGGACCAATCTCTTGCTCTGCAATGGAAATACTCAGGGTTAACCCAGCACATCTGGTGCACGGTCATTCTTTTTGCTCAGACACTGTAATTGCTCTTGGAAAGAGTTGTTTGCCAGACGAAAGGCAGCCTTTAAATACCAGCTAACATTCACAATTAATTTGTTTATACTTCTTTACAAATCTCACTCGCTGGTAAATCCTCTATTGACTAGATCTATAACCTGATCAGACAGTGACAAATTAGAAGTCTGGAACAGATTAGACTAACCTCAGTGTCTAACTGTGTCTGAAGGACAGTCAAACATCCTAGTAAAAGCAATCCACCTGACCCAGCTGTCCATAGTGAGAAGATCTTACTCTGGTTTTTAGACATTGCATAACTTACTTTGACAAACAAATAGACGTGCTGCAGTGTTGTTGACATAATGTGTTGTTGTGGCCATGACCACAGACCACAAGAGATAAGAAATCCAGGGGAATGGTTAAATGACAGGTGTGTTAAAAAAAAATAAAAAGAAGACAGTTCACACAGTTCGACCAAAGGCAGTCTTACAAGCACAGCTGGTTTTCAGGAATTGCTTCCTGGAAAATTAGACATAATTTCTTCCTCGAAAAAGGTTCAAGACTGCCAAAAACGAAGTGATCAACATAGTTCCACCTTGACTGATTTCGCATTCATCTTTGTTTAGAGCTAAAATGGGGCAATAACCTCACTTCAAGGGTATAATGGCGTCATTCTGAATAAGCCAATGCTGTATAAATGTGACGTGACCTTAACGTGGACTGCGGGTCATCCAGGTCTAATTTTTATTTTACAGTGCTGGAAAATAATTATTCGGAGTATACAAATAGCATTCCTCGATCAGGTGGTGGGTTTTGAATGGTCGGTATTGCTGGCTTGGAGCCTGCGATACCGTGTGCTCCAGTGTTACATAACAACCGAAGGACATCACGTACCCAAAGGCTAACGACTCCGGTGACTGCGACACGGCCAGCAGTAAAAAAAAACCCGCTAACTCACATTCTAGTAGCGTCAGGTTTGAGTGCATTGTTGTTATTATTTGGCGTATTATTCGAAACATAACGCTGTTGTTCACTGCAGTGCGGAAAACAGACAGCTTTCAGTGATATGTTGCTAGCTAACGGCAGCTACCAAGCATTAGCGAACTTCCGTTGATGGAAACAAATACTGAGCTGTAACACCGGCCGGTTTCTTGTTCTCGACATTAGCTCGGTTATTGGTTTGAAATGTAACAGTTAACACAAATATACGTGTTTATATTCCCCCAGTCATTTCACAGCTTTAATTAGTCAGAATAAGGGGAAATAAACGCATATCTAACACAACTACACTCGACAGCCCGTGCTGTGCTAACACGACCTAGCTCTCATTAATATTAGCATGCCGGCTAGCGGCTCTTTAAATGCCGAAAGTGCGTTAAATTGACTTGCTTTTTTCAAAAAGACTCTTCAGCGTGGTTATGTAACACACACCGTGTGAACCCCAATGCCACCTCACAACCTAATATGCTTTGGGTTATTAATAAATTGTAAAGAGACTCACCCCCCAGCGAAGAGATGCAGTAACGTGTCTCTCTGCGCCATCTTCTCTCTTTCTCAGACAATTACCATACTCTTCTTAAAGTTAAAATGTACAAAATGCTTTTGAATGGAAGAGGAGGAAAAGCAAAGCGACTACTTTATGATTCCACTGTGCTGCGGTTGGCCTAACCCTCTGCCGGTGGCACGGTGGAGCTGCTGTCAGCGGAGCGCCGAGCCGAAGGGTGACCTGCTGCTCACGTTACGTCAGAGCGAGGGCTGGTCGGGGGTGTTGTCCGTGACGTAGGCAAGGCGCAGATGTCAGCCACCTGACCGTGTCCTTTTCCTCAAAGTTGTTGCACAATGATTAGCCTACGCTGCCAGCAAGAAAAAACTCCTGAACACTGACACTTTGAACTGTTGTTGTCACTTCTGACCTTTACTTGTTTCAGCGTAAAATGTGTGAAAAATATTGACATTGTTGCATTTGTGCGAAATGGGAGTTTGAGTTGTAATCGCAATGCGTTGAGCACATGGTTAAGCACGAGAATACATTACGTAACCAGTGTAAAAACCATGGTCCTAATTAGGTAAAAACAGAGCAGCGCAAAAGTATTGTTAAAACAGATATTACAAATCAGATGTCTGCAACAAAACAAAACATGTTTGACCAAAAACTAAATTATATCTGCAAAAAAATAAATAGGCCATTGTCTTTTATCTACAATGCTTTTTTAGTTTTAGTTTTTACCTTATTCAATTTAACTTAGTAAAACACAAGATTGTACATGGGTTAAAATGCCAGAATTAGCCAAAGACTAGTTTGCATCTAGTCCCCTGGCCTTGATGTTAAAATGATATTTCTCGCACAACTGAGCATCCACTTCATATATCTGCATGTTTTCCTTTTTTCTATCTCTGTGCAATAATGTGCAATATAATCTGTTGCACCCCCCATTTTACCGCCACCCCCTGCCTCACTCTCCTTTGAACCTTAAACTTTAAAGGCAAACTACACTTACTTACATTTTTTATAGCTGTTTGTTCAGAACTTCTGTCAAAATATTTGTCCAACTTTATTTAGGTTGTTGTTCCTACTCTGATAAGAATCGGAAGTAGCCTATGTAGATAAGAATCAAGATAAACAACCAAATCTCATTTAGAGGAGACTTTGAAGAATAACATCACCTTGTTTGTAACCAGAGATAACATATGGATGCATGCCTGCACTGTGCCAAAGAGGACATGTGATATTATGGTATGTACTGACTGTGTACGAGTAGCATGCTGTGCCGTAAAAGCTGGAATGACACTCCCACTGTCAATCATAGTAGATCCAACCATAGGATCAGTAATCAGTCACCTTGATTGTCTGTACAATAACATCCGGGCCGATGTTGTGTCAAAACAGTCTTGTCGGACCAGCCACACTCGCTTTTGTCCTGTAACCCCTGAATTGACAGTGTGCATATACAAACAAAATAAGGGGTGGTTCATCTTTACTTGTTCTTTTTAAGAGGTCTGAATTTCATTTGTTCAAATGGATTTATTGTAATGCCTTCGCTGTTTTAATAGTTACATATTTTCATGTATTATATAACAAGGTTTGGGTGTCCCTTGACCTGCCAACTTGAACGGTCTAATTGACGCTTATTATAAATGAACTGACCTCTGAGGTGGGTCAAGTAAAACATTTTCAAATATGTTTTTCATTTGTCAAAAGTTCTAAGTACACTTTAAAGATAATTATACTGTTCTTTCCATTTAATGTCCATGAACTCTACTTGATACTTTTTTTCTATTACATTTAAGAAGGAAATATTGTACTTTTTTTTCTGCAAAACATTCATCTGATGGCTGTGGTATACTTTAAATAATAACATATGATATATTGTTAAATACTATACCAGTAGTTTAGGACTCATGAGACTTTATTGGACAGCAGTGTCTGGTTGGTGAACCTTTTCACAGATCAGATCTTAGCCATTCAAAGAGAGAGACAATTCCATTTTAGGTCCAAAGAGGACAAATTGTCCAACATTTCAGAATGCAGGACATGTTTTGAAGCACTTCTACATTTCTCACCACTAAATCAGTCAGTCACATTTGGGATCCATGTTGAGCTCAATGATGACACCTTATGATCTTGACTGCTCTTTGAGATTACAGTATAAATTGGAAATGCTGACACCAAGTGACCAAATATGAAACGTACAGCTACAGGATGGTTTCCTAACAGCTCTGCCTACGGAAAAGTGTTTTTCTCTCTCTCTCTCTCTCTCTCTATCAGCTGGGTCTAGTTTTATTTGCCTTGATTTTCCTCACTTTCTTTTATTTTTAATGGTAACTGCCAGGTGCAGCTTAGATCCGATTGTTCTGTTTTTTTAAGAAATCTCTGGGTTTCCTTGAATCCTCTGCCGAACATGACGCACAAGTGTGTGTGTATACACATGTGCAAATGAACTTAGTTGAACCTGTCGTGATAGAAAGCAGATGTTACAGTGTTAAAAGCAAACGGTTTATTTCAAACTAGCAAGGGTTCCTCTTGAGGGGTCACTAGTGGCCATATACACGAGGGCAAGGGCGTAACTTTGATGTTCATATTGGTGGGGACACATTTTGGTGAAACGTCACACAATTTGGCGAAACGCCCTCGCCACAGACCCAGTATCCAACCGCTCACTAGTTTAATAACCAAACCAGTTTAATCATGTATCTATGTACAGTTTAGTCAAGAGTTGAGCGGCTATCAATCGTTTTGCCCTAAAAAACTTATTATATTCATACATCCTTGGCTGCTTATGTTTCACAGACACTACTTTTTCGTTGAAACATCAATTGTTTACATTATATTATTCTTTCAAGACCTGAGTATTATGCCACCATCTGCACTTTTATTATTATTTGTTGCTATTGTATTGTTTTGTTGTTAATAATGGTAGTTAGATCATTTATGTTTACTTTACTAATTGTGTGTTGTGTTGGTCTTGTCTAGTCTATGCATTGGATAGCGAGAAACGCTATTTAAATTCCTTGTATGTCCTGTACATATGAACAATTGACCACAAAGCAGACTTTGACTTTGAGTTCACTTATATTATATATATATATATATAATATATATATATATATTATATTACCAACAGGTTGTGTTACCCTATGGTAGGAAATGGGTCAGTTGACTTGATAAGGGCTCCTTTGACTGATGCCAACCAGAGGTTGAAAAGGAATAGACAAAAGAGAAAAGTCTGAGACCCTGGGATGCTTGTTAAAGTCTCCAATGAGAGATCATATTCTAACACTTATTATACTGTACATAATTACTCATAAATACTCATGTTTAATCTCTTGGTTACAATTACAATTAGTTTATTAAAGAAAAATATCACTCCATTCAAAACAGAAATAAATCACATGGCAAAGTTTTTCTATCAGATTGGGTTATAATAACACAGATGAACTACCAAGATATTTCTTAAAACAAATGATTCTCAAGTACAGTTTATAGTCATAGTTGTGGCATAACATAAGCATATCAGAAATATATAATGTATAACAGACAGGATCCCCTGCCCAATGATGCCATTTATCCTATTGAAATAACACATGATGTCTGGCTTTGAAATAACATGTAGCCTAGGACTAGCCTATGATGTATTCGCCATATGCATTAACAGTCAAATATAGCCTACATTAACCCTTCAGTGCTCTTGGGGACGTTTTTGTCCTTTCACACTTTTTTTTAACTCTCTTTTTTGTGTATAACTTTGGCTGTGCTTATGTTAACTGAACACATTTTTTTTTCAAATATTTTGTGAATTTCTACTCAGCAACTTTGTACCATCTATTATAAAGACTGGACACTTTTATGTTACACATGTCCCTAAGGACGTTTTTGTCCCCTATTGACTCCCATTCAAAATGGCCTCTTTTTTTACCAATTTGATCCTGCTGTCATTACAGCATAAAATATTTTTTTCAATTTTATGCTTTCATCCTCGACATAAAGCATCAAAATTTATAATTTTCAACACCATCACCATTTTGAGCCATTTCCCTATATTTGGCTTTGGGTTGAATTACAAGCAATTTTCCAGGTTGTCGGTCCTGCCCCCCACATTGCAATAGAAAAAAAATTCAACCTAAATGGTGTGAGTGTGTTGGTAGGGATGCTAGTGTGTGGTGCATATATATATGTATCGAGAAAATATAGTGTGTGTACACACAGCCAAACTTTACAAACTCAAACTTGTATGGAAAAAATGGAAGCAACATTTACTGAAATAAAATCACTGGATTTCTTTTATGCAATAATCATGTTATTAATTAGCTATCTCTCTAATGTTATACTTACCCTTAAAATATACAATAAAATTAAAAGTGCTGATAGTGTGAGTCCAGGTCTAAACCTGCAAGTTATCCCACAGGGTCCACTTTATACTATTCTAACAATGGATATTAAGAGCGGTTTAAGACTTTTGCATAGGAAGTAGCCTACTTTGTGTGTATGTTTGGATTCACTCATGTTTTCTATCAGTTTCTGTAAGCTGTAAAACTGACCTAAAACTCCACCATCCCACTGCTGGTAGATTCCTGGTTTGTCTTTGGTGTCTTTACAGGTCTCTCTAAAAAGTCGACAAACAGTTGAGTCCTCACAAAGGCATCATAGGAAGTGGTTACCGTCAGTCCACATCAGATCTTTACACTAGCTTTCTGTTTGTACCGTTGGTTTATGAGGCACTCAGTGGTTTTAGTGCCAAAGTACACTTGTGATCTGCTGCCCCATTATGAGCCATCAAGACGTCTCAGATCGGATTGATCACTTCTGCCTCCAGTCAAAACTAAGCATGGAGAAGCAGCCATAGGTTTCTTGCACCAAACATAAACATTAGCCTGGAAATCCATACCCTGTAACCCTGATATCATTTAATTTGCCAGCGCCTAGTGGCAGGTCTGGGAATGCCAGGCTACATAAACATGGGATCTGGTCAAACTCTATCCATCTATATCTACCCTTTACATCTTCTGTGAAAAACTCTGAATTGCCTTGTTGAACAACACTAGCACTAAATTGCATGACAAATCAAGGCCCTGCACCTCCACACAGGTGTTTAAATTATTCTGGTTGATTAGACCACTGGTTAGCTCGGTTGAGCTAGTTCAACAAACACCATGTGCTGATTGCAAAAGTGCAAGCTGAACTGCAATAATTGGCCTTTTTTGACAAATTGAGTTGTCGTAACAGGAGCAGCACTGGTGTAACTAATAATGATAAACAAGTTTGTTCTGTTAAATGTCCCAGTAAAGCCTGACAGAGCAACAGCATGTACAATAATAAGACCTTGAGAAACCCGTGGGAGCATCAAAACTGAAGAGAATTTTAAATGTTGATTCTGCTCTACAGTAGCTTTTTGAAGTCATCTTTCTCAGGATTTAATAATATTGCCTATACAGCAGCTAATATCTTGTGTTCTTTGCAGGCTGTTGACTTTTTCCCCACAGTAAATACAGGTTCATCACAGAATACACAAATAGATCATTTGAAATAAACTTTAATATATACTTACAAACAAATCTACAACAAGGAATACAAATAAAAATGGAAGCTGCAAGCAAGGAAAAGTAAGGTGTGGCACAGTGTGTCCATATCAGCTGAGTGCTGAATAAGGTCCACATCTGCACATTTAAAAATACTAGGAGTCAACAGGTCTATGACATGGCATTTTGACAACAGGTTGGCAATCTGACCTTTATTTTATTACATTTGTGCAGCACTTTGTGGATTGTCTTTTAGAGTAATTGTGGTGCCTTTCATGTGATGTTTCAGGTACAATGCTGTTCAACAGTTAGTTACCTGAACCCCCACCTTCTTTACATGTCTTAAAATACAATCACTACATCAATGGTTCTCATATGTGCCAGGGAGACCCAAGAGAGTAATGGTTTGCATTCCCTGGCTGAATATGTGCACACCAGTGAATCAGATGATTGGATTAAAAACAAAAAAAAAGCTCTCTTGGAGCCTCGCCAGCATGTGATTGAAAACTACTGCACTACAAAAAGCAGGAGTGACAGAAAAAAAATAAGTTGTTGTATCGTATTGAGAAAGTTTTCCTGCAGATGCATGCTACAAATAATCACAGTGACTTTATCATTCCGCAGACAATGTTTCTGTCTGATGAATTGGTGGTAAGCAATGGGAAACATGCCCATAGAGTAACCTGATAGTGCAGTGTGTGATCGGAGCTGCTCTTCAGCTGCCTCACAGTGCATTCATCCACACTGCACTACAAGGTCACCATGGAGTGGTTGGCATCTCCTGTCTGTGTTGGGTTATCCATAATTTATCAAACATGATTATTTGTTTATTTAAAAACCATAATTTCTAAAAACAACTAGGATTTCATGTTATAAATCTCAAATTTGATAGAAAGCACAGGTCAACATGTATATGTGCTGCCACCTTGTGGTCAGATACTGACAGTGCACTTCTGCACCAACAACACTCAAAGTCTCATTTCCATCATACAGTTTTTGTTTTAGAACAACCAATGACATTTCAATTTAAAAAGGCTACGAGATAGAAAATTCATTATCCTACAGTCTGGAAGTCACAGCAGAGACACCGACCACATGTGCCACCGCCTCACCTTACAATTTGGAGGAGGTACACCAACGTGGTGACTGTCAGGGCATAGTGGGGATCAGCGTGTGCATAGTGCTCAGTGATTCCTGATTTTATAAAGTTAGATAGTACATTGGCAAAAAAGTTATAAAAACAGGATAAGAAACTCAACATAGGAGTCCAGACACAGAAACATACTTGTTGAAGGAAGAGTCAGTCCTGGAGGCTTGGAGTAATGTCGTTGAACGGGTTCAACCCAAGAAGGATCCCAGAGAAACATGAGAAAGAGACGAGGGTGTGTCGAGTAAGTGTGTTGTGACCGTGAGCGCAGTCATTGGTAGAGCAGGTAGTTCTTGAGAGAGGCCGGCAGTGGCAGTCTATGGATTTCACTCAGGCGTTCTCTTCCTAATGCCACCCTCACCGAGCGCCTAGACAGGTCCATCAGAGAGAGGGGTTCAGCTGGGGAGGGACAAGAGGGCGGAGAAGGGGTGAGGCAGAGCAAGGTTTATGTCTTCACAATGGCTGAACTACATTACAGGAGTGAATAAATGTCAAGCCTTAACTCAGATCTGAGAGGCACATTGAATAATGCGTCATCATATCTATTAAATGACTCTAGCATACAATAAAAACTCAGAGGGGCAGTGACCTGCTATAAAAGTGGGAACAGTATTATAACCTTAATCTTATATCTCACAATAAGAGTTTTTGTGGCCGATGAAGTAATTTGTGTGCGTGATGCAAATGCACCAAAATACTCTCAATTGCAAAACAGTTTTGTCTCCATCATCAATCAATTTGATATTAAACATTTGAACGATTTTGTTTTTTGAAATACAGGAAACCCAACTCAAGATAATGACCTCTGAGTATGCAGGCTCCATCAGTGGAAGGATATTCAAGGAGGTGGTACACACTGATAAAAAAAAGTCTACTCTACAGAAATGAAATGATTACACCCAGAGGTGGCAGAAGGGCAGTAGATTTTTCACTCCTGACTATGGGGAATACAGGAAATCAACAAAAAAAATGCAGCAAATTCCCGTCCTGCGGTGCTCTATTGATCATTTCAAACATTTGTCAAGGAAAATATTTTCTTTTAGACCGTCTAAAAACCAACATAGTTTTGACTTTATTGTGAGTGACATTTAACGATAAATGAGTTTCAGGATCTATAACCAGGGTATTTTATTTAATACTTTAGCCCCACAACAACTTAAAATGCAGTTTGTAAATCAATGCCAAGAAGATTTAATATTCTGTGCCAAATTTTGCTACTCGAAAGTTTTTAATATGTGCAACCGAGAGATTTTCTTTACCGTGTTCAATATCCAGCCCAATAGGGGTTTACACTTACTTTTACATTTTGTATGTGTCAAAACTGAGCCAGAAAGCGGATAAAATACATATATTTATGCGCAGTGCCGACACTGCATACCAAAAGGGTCACATTATTAACTGCATATTTTGAGACAAACTGCCTTTAAATCAATGTCTACTGGGGATGTTGCCTAACAATAAAAGGAATATATCAGTTTAAAACTGGCTTTTATTCATATCACTGCGACTGTAGTGCTTCTTTTACACAAGCCTAAACTAGGTCGAGGGATCCAAAATGAACATAAAAATCTAATGAGCACAGAGCACTTGGGACATAATGGAAGTATAACATGTTTTGGTTAAGCACCTATGTTTCCTCATTTGCAACACATGATCCTTCCACTGTGAAATAATTGGGAATTAATCCAATTGGAAACCATTTCACTATTTGTCCGGGGGGGGACATAAATAGCCTGTTTTTGTTCCGTTTTGTGTACTAAGGACAACTGGTTTATAAAAAGGGATACACACTAAAACATGCCAAGTTACACCTTTTCCTGCTAACTCCTTACTGAGATCAGGGCAGCATGAGGTAAACAACAATTATCTGGACTGTGGCAAGTAAACACATTTTTTTTGTACATGTCATCACATGTTCTGCTTAATAAAAAAAACTGATGTAACCAAAGACAGTAATGTTGCTCTACAGTTAACCCGTCTGCAATAATATGTCCTGATTGTACAGTATGTCAGGCCCTGAACTGTCACACCTTTGTTTATTGCAACAATAAATGCTGCCACTGGTTTTGTAAGAGCTGTACGTAAGACATAGTTATGGATGACGCAACACTGTTGCTCCTCCTGAGAGAAGAATAGCAGAGATATTTAAAAACTTTAACGTTTGCACTTACGATCAAGTCCATTTATGTACCGGATTCGTATTTCACAGTGTCCCCATACAGCGCTCACCATGGGGTACAACTTCCTGCCCTTAAGTCCTCTGAACGCCACCCCTAGATAATGTCCATCCACTATGTAACCCAGAGTCCCCTCGTCCATGTCCAAGACAACTAAGAGGGAGTCTGGTATTATAAAGGAGTCGTCTGGCTCCAGGAAGGCTGGGTAGCTTTTTCCTGGTTGATTCTTGCCGTCATGGTAGAGTTTACTCCTGCACAGGTCCCAGCCCCAGGACTCTGCGTTGCTGCCTACCAAGGCCGTGTAGCCCACCGAGTGGAGGGGGGCGTCACTTGTGGCCACCCCGACCACCGCGTGCGTCCCCCTCTGACGCATAGCCCAGCTGACCTCCCACACATGCAGTCCCCTAGTATAGCCCACACGTGCCCGGATGGCGTCTGTGCTCTGCGCCACAGGATGCCTGTGAAAAACCAGCTTGTTGTCGTCCTTGACGAAGATGTTGAGCGAGCGGTCGTCATTGTTCCACGAGTGCTGGACCTGGACGTCCGGGCTGGCATGTGGCATGTCCAGCAGCAGATCCAGTCGAGAGGGCTTGGTGTGACTCAGGGCCTGGAGCTCTAGCTTCAGGGGGCTGAACGCCGGATCCCGCATATCAATGGTTTTAATGCCACCTGGGACTTTTTGCCCCATGCTCTGGGCGGTTATGACAGCTCCTTCTTCGTCCTCCACCTCCTACTCCCCCCCTCCTCAAAGCCTTATGGGGGGAGTAATCTGCCTCAAACCCTCTCCTCCACTGTGCTCCTGCACCCTAAACAGCTCCTGTGTCACCAGACGCAGACAGCCAAGGTCAGACCAGGTGTTGATTAAAGTCTACCTGGACAAATGAGAGGAAATGAAAGCAGATAAGATAAACAAGTTCATCATTTACTAAACTAATTAGCCAGCTTCATGTTTGGAAACAGGCAACATTAGCATCAGATCTTACAAAGAAAAAAGGTTAACAAAAGGCCTAGTGTATCGTATGTCAATCTACAACATGCCATTTGATTAAGACAAAATGGCACATATGCTGTAATCACATCATACAGCATTTCCTATAAATGTTACGGTGCATGTTTACATTTAATGGGAAATTCCCTCGCTTTAAACCCAATTAATTTGGTAATCAGTGGACGACAAATGAAGGGGCTGTTAAGCAGCATCAAAAGGTGGCTTTGTTATCATGTGATACCTAATGTCAAAAGCATAAAGAAGTCCCATGACCGAGGAAATCTAAGATGCAAACCTAAATACAGATTTGGACAACAAATGCAGGAAAACTTGCATCTGTTGGCGATGGCCTTGTTTCAGGTGGTAAAATTGTCACCATCTATCACTGACCTTTTTAACCACAACCAAATCTGAAGTCAGGAGCAAATCAGGACTGTATGGCCTCGTTTTTTTCCCCTCCCAATCACTTCACTAAAATGTTGAGCCAACCAAGAAAGACAAGACCAACAAGTTTCTGCTGCTCAACAGTCATGCGTGTAATTGTTAAGACTGGAAAGATTACGTATA
Source organism: Ammodytes marinus (assembly GCF_949987685.1). NCBI lineage: Eukaryota > Metazoa > Chordata > Actinopteri > Uranoscopiformes > Ammodytidae > Ammodytes > Ammodytes marinus. The sequence continues at coordinate 10,596,702 of NC_137211.1, read as the reverse complement.
ATGGATTGGACCATTTACAGAGAATAGACTGACGAAAGATTGAAACAGTTCAACATTTAATAACCAACACGTTTTAGCTTCTGTGAACAGTCTTTCTACACACATGGCTTACTAGGTTTGGACAATGTGACATAATATAAAGTATCTACACCACTAGACAATATACATTTGTCAAACATCAGACTTCCGCCATCCTGTTTGAACCATGACATTGATCACTTTAATGTATTTGGTTATACTGAGTGAACATTTGTAGGCAATAGTGCATATGACTCATATGCACTATTGCCAACAAATGTTATGAGGCTGAGCAGGACTTATTTATGGATTCATTTTTTTTCTTCTCATTTTTGTATTTATTTGTTTATTGATTTGTTTGTTTATTTGACAGGGACAGTGCATATTAATAAACATTTCTGTAAATATGCCAGATTTAGCCAGAAGGCTAGTTTCCATCTGCAGTCCTTGGCCAGATGTAACAATAGGATCCCTAAAAAGCAAATAACAGAAAGAGTTTAAAAAAAAACAAAAAAAAACATATCAGCTTGGAATCTGCATTTTCATCTGGAGTTTGTTTGAACTCGACACCATTGAAAATGAGGGTCACTCCTCAATTGGTCTCTCGAGGACAAATAAAAGTTAAATTAAATGAAATGAAAAATCTTTTCTGCCTGTGCTCAGCTGTAATTAGCCAGGACAAATAATTCCACATGTGCACTTGTTCACATTAGACAGATTGAGTTATCAACTATGCAAAATACTTTTGCAATGTTGCATCCTCTGTAGAAATAACTGTAGACTTCAAAAAGACAAATTATAATAGTGAGCCGTTTGAACGTTAATTTAAATGTACCGGATCTATAAATCCAGGAGCAGTACAAAACCTAGATGCATAATTAAAGTATGTTCATAATTGTAATACATGCTACATTGATTCTAATATTATCATAAGTTGTTATACAGTAAATAAAACAATAATTGCCATATAGGGTTCTGATCTCCATGTGCGTGACGGGTAAACACCCATGTTATTATGTGCTCCTTTTGCTAAGTGACTCATTAAGGACTAGGGCTCACAAACAACATGAAAAATCACTCAAACCTTATTTGATTAGTTGTTCTCAATTTTACGCATTACTTCTCCAACTTTTCTTGATAAAAACAGAGGAAATCCAAGAATTGGGATAGCATGACATTTCAACCACTTATCCTGCAGAAAGTGACACACTGACTTAGAGGACAACTTGGGATTCTTTCTTCCCGCTGTGTGTTCACATTCATAATTAACCTTATTTGTTAGTTATGGTTAAAAAACGGTTGCATTATGATTTTCATTCAATAATGATGGTTCTTAGCTAATGAACATTTAAAAAATTAAAAAAGCAGCGCATAGCACAACCAAAGTAGATCCCAGGCCCTCCATGGTTACTCCGCTACTATTCCCACAATCTGCAAAAATAGGAGGAAAACCTCCAGCCATTTCTTATTACATGGTTGTCTAGTCAGAGGGAACAGGAAAAGCAGTAATAAAACGTCTGGCTTAAAGAAATACGAAATGTTCTGTCATGTTTGAGAAAGACACTGCTGGACCACAGCTCTTTTGAAGCGGTTTCAGGAACGCAGAAACTTGACAATAAAAGCCTGATGAATACCTGCTGTGCTTCAGTTCACTGACTCCATTACAACAAAACCCAACAGTAATGTTGCACTTACTTTGGAGCCTGAATCTTAAACAAAGTATATACCAACGTTTGTTTTATCTGAAACCAAACACCTAAAAATACTTCTTTAGTTGATGGTCTAACCATTATTTTATTTAGAAAACCACTTGGTGTGCCCTACACTAAAACATCATTATCAATCAATATCTCAAAAACATAGTGTGACTTTTTGTGGGTGCAGGTGGGAAAGTGAAAAGCTCTTTGGTCTTCGTACTCCTGCTTGTGTTGCAGCGCGGCTGAAGAGAGCATTGTGTAATGTGGAAAACTGTGCTGCTGGGAAGGCCACTCTAATTGAATTGTAGACAAGAGTTCATTGAGAAGTGCTTTGGCTCTTTTTCTAATGCAAGTAAACAACCATTTAAATGGGTCATGTCTCTTCAGTCATTGGAAAACAGAAGGGAAGAAAAAGCAAGCAGCGGGTGGCCAGCATCTGAATGTAAACAATCTCCTTTTCAATGCCTGTCCAGCATTCAGGGAGAGTGAAACATGTTAATTTGCACACTCACCGGGCCAGGAGTTTACCATTCCCTCTCCCTCTTGGCAAACGGCCACGTTACAATGCACACAACATGCACAAGTAATTCAAAACTCACAGAACAATAAAATGTCTTTGCATGATAACCTTGGACTTTAATACATACCGATTAAGCAGTATAAAAAGGTGGTTTGTGGTATATATTTGGACTGGGATCCTGGCCTGGGCCACTTGGGGGGGTCCCTGGGCCCCAGGGTTGGTTGGGGCTTATTAATATGCAAGAGGAAGTGCTTGCTGGATTTGCTGAGCCAAGGAAACACTTGTCTCTAATGTAATGCCAAATTTTAAGACCAAAAATAAATAACAGCTTACTATTGACTTGAAAATGAGTCAAATTGTCTGTTGTAGGCATATTAGAGTGCATTCCAAGGAGGAAAAAAACTGACAACCGAGTGCAAGCAGGCCTTCTGGACAGTTAACCCATAAAAGCTGGTCATGCTAGCAAACGTAAAAGCAGCCTAATCTTCAAATAAGCTCTCGTTGGCCAGGCAGCCGTGTGCTCCCACCTCACTGAGCTTTCACCATGGACTTATTAAGAGGGCTTCCACGCGCGACCACGGACAGGAGCAGCGCGTGAACCGGAACCGAGCGGTACCGAACGTATTGTTTCTGTTTACCTGAAGCTCGGTTGCTTGCGATAACGTTCGTTACACAACAACCAGTGCGAGTGGCGTTAGCACAAACAAGGACTACAAACCGGCTATTGTTAACGCGGGGCAAAGACCGAACTACCCATTAGTGCTTCTAAACGGAGTGTCGGGGAAGTGGCGACACTTCGCAGGTGTTGGATTTGGTAGCAATTACGTACAAAAGTGATGTAAAGATGAGTACAGGAACCGAAACAAGAGGCAGCCACCGTATGAGCAGAAAACGGGATGAAAGGCGCACGGCAAGAACAGACCTTTATAAGTTGCGAGGCAGTAACAGGAGAGTGGATGAGACAGGGGAGAGGCTTCCTTCATCGCCTACTTCATCGTAGTTTTTCGTTTCCCTGTCGTCTTACCTTTTACCAATTCAGGCTGGACATGAATTAGGTGAAATGATGATGGCTGCTCTCTAACATCTCTCGCATCACGTGGTAAAATGCTCCCAGCTGCTATGCTAGATTAGGACCTCCCTACTGACGGTCTGCAGCCCGAACGAAGTTGGATTCACGTTGGTATTGCTGTTTATGCAGATGCTACGTTTTTTTCAGTGGTTGTGATTGTGAATAGCCTACATTTATTCAAATACTGTATGTTCAAGCGCAATGATGCACACATTTGAGATTAACTGCACATTAAATCCCATTGAAAAAATGTCAATTGAAAACAAAATTTAACTGTTGACATGTTGCCTAGCTTTAACTTGTATTATGTAGCCTAAATAAAATACAATTAAAAAAAAATCACAAGACTTATTCACAAGCACTTCCTATGGAGAAGTCCCCACACTACCATGTTTTATATTTAAACAATTCATTAGAAAATATTTATCAAATGTTTTTTTTTCAGTTGTTCATATTATATATATTGTATTATTATTATTACTTTGGGTCTAACTGAGTACTTAAGGTCGACACACAAAGTAAAGGCCTGTAGTAAACATATATCATGTACATACTGGGGGGGGGGGGGATACAAAAATGTATTGGGTTAAGAGTAAAACAATGAATATGTAAACAATAATAATATATGTGCATTGACCGAAAAGGTGTGGGCTAAAGCTTAATCATAGTATCAAAGTAGAAAGTATTACTGAAAGCCTGGATCCCAGTCACATTTAAATATTTAATTGTTTTAAACTCTTCATGACTGAAATCCACATGTTTTCCGAGGATGGAAACCCCTCAACAATATCAAACTGACTTCAGTCCAGTGCATCAACACCAAATGATTCTTTTTACTGTGATGTCAATGGCAGACTCCACTGGGCTCTCACATGCTGAGCAAGTCAGGTAGGACACCACACTTCAATGTTCATTCACTTCTTTGTTAGTTTGACAGTAAGCTAAGACATTTTACATTGATATAAATTGGAAATATAATAAACTGCTCTGGGCTTATACCTTATCTTTACATTCACTGTGAGTGCCTTGTGTCTTGGCCATTAAAAAAAATACACACACTCCATACAACCAACCTAAGCAGAGGCATGATGGCCTTATCGACAGCACCAGTGAACCATTATTGTTCACACAGTGGGAGTACTTTGTTGTTCAACTTGATGTTCAGGTCACTCAGTCCCTCACTGATGGGTTTTGAGCTCTTTTGACACTGCATGTAAGGTCCATTCTTAGAAAGGAATGGAAACAAGCACAGTAAACAAATAAAATTCCATAATAATGTCCCTAGTTTATGATTATCCACTCCTGTTTAGTTTAATTTTGTGAAATTATTATATAAACGCCTGCTCAGAGTTTCCTCTAGATCTGCAGCCCTGTGCGAGTGGTGACAGCATACAAGTGCACCAAATTTCACCTGAGTGTTGGGAAATACAAGGAACTGTTGCCATCTAGTGGTTCCTCTGGACACATTCTGTTTCGAGGTTGAGAGGCTCACACTAGGTTATCAACTCAGTCTTCATATAAGCCGTGACCTCATTTGTTTATCCCTTATTCAGAAATACATTCATTCCTTGCAGGATCACAGATTGCAAAGAGGCAAATGATGGCACGTGTGCTTAAGCAGAAACATGTGCTAAAATATGTGAAGATGAACATTTGAATAGAATACCAAATGAATGTCCTCCTATTATTTACATCCTTCTTCACTACAGACATTTTCCGCCATATGGCATAAGATTTCTCTGTGACAGGGAATGGAATTAATAGGACATTTAAATGACCTTATTTGTCCACCTTGTGAGGCTGTCTGAAGGTAAAATGGCTCATTTTACATCCTTGGTGGGGAACATAGTTTGGCGACTTGAATTACCTTCCCCTCAGCTCGTCTCCCATTGAAAATCCCATTTTCCCATCGGTGATGGTGCAATGTGCTGAGCTTGGTGATATCTCAGGGCCCCTCCATGGTGGAGGAGGGGAATGCAGACATGCTTACTGCCTCCCTTTTAGAAACCATCATTTCAGCAGGATCGATAGTACGTCCCACTCCACGGCTGGCAGAGTGCACTGCCTCTCTAAAGGGGGAGAGGGGGGGTGTAGGGGGGAAGGGAGGTGGGGGTGACGGTATGTGCGGACAGCTGCACCAAGGCAAGTCCGAGCGGCACACGCAGCCAAGGTGAATGATCGCATGCTGCGTCAGACACTCAGCTCCTCACTTGCTCCGAGATGCAGTTTCCAAGGAGGACCAGTGGGTGGATGCTGTCCTCAAGTGGTGGTAGCAGTTTTAGGCAACATACTGATTAAGCTTCAGAACTAGTTCAGCCGTCAGGTACTTCTTGTGCTGAGTTTGTTTGCCTCTTAGCTGACTCACAAACAAAAGTAAAGATCTGCAGCCTATGCAGCTTGCATAAAACTCTCCTGATGCTAGTGATTTTTTTTTGAAATCATCCCACACCTCTTTGACAGTATTGGAGGTTGAGCACTCAAATAGATGCATGCTGTACTTGAGAAGACATCTCATGTTTCAGTGGGCGACTTGCAATGTAATGCATTTCTGCTTTGTGACGCAGAAATCTTTAAAAAGCGACGAAAATAATCTTTACGGGTTGTTGTGTGCATGGAAACCATCCACTCTGAGAATACTAATACTAGTTTTACTTCTACTGTATATATTCCAATAGGCCCAATGAGGATTTTTTTTTACACTTTTCTTTTAATTTACTTTTAGAATTCCTGTTTTTGGTTTCTTAATAATTTTTATGCAGGAATCTTTTTATTTATTTAACCTTTATTTAATCAGGCAGGTCATTAAGAACAAATTCTTAGTTACAAAGATGGCCTGGCAAAAGACAAAAGCCTTTTTGAGGGGGGTTAAAAGGAAAAACAGCAAACAGGACAGCTTATCCAAGTATTATGAGGATAGAGTATGGTTATTTGTGCGACTTATTTGCATTTACAATACAAATTTAACATTATTTAAAGGCGCAGCACAAGAAATGTACAGGCTTGTGCTTACTTGCTCCCTCCGCGTGTCTGTAAGCACATGCGTCGGCGAGAGTGTGTTAAGCGTGTTGTGTACTTGTATGACTTTGAGAGGGGCGCTTGCTGGTTTGGAGTAAGGAAAGGGCATCAGTGAGGAGAGGTGCACCACTGCGGGACAGGGGGGATGTGGATGGGACAGGATGTGTGGTGCAGTACAAGCATCCCCTCTGCTCAGATCGCTGTTCATTTTTCAAGAAGCCTGCAGACTTGAATGGTGCATTGCTGTTAAAACACAGAGAGGCAATCAGCAGTGGAACAGCACACCTCCAGGGAGGGGCCCTCAGGTGGATGTGAGCCTCCTTGGGTGATTTGCAGATCAGGGAGTTTTTTTTCTTTCTCAAGAAAAGCTGATCATCACAAGCAAAAGGGTCAAACTGAAGACGAATTTGTATTGTTCTTACTAAATGCTTTCCTATTGAGGGATAGCCTAATTATATACAGTACCTTCTTTGTTCTTTAACAGTGAGTAAAAATGATCAGACCAAAGAACATTTTATTTTTAAGTTGGCTGTCAGAAATGGACTTTGCTGTCAGAAATTGACTGATCTGTCTAAAGTGCATCCCCTGAATACTGCAGGGAAACACATCACAGATCAAGGAAACAATTGTTAAATGGTTTCACTTTAACAATATAACCCTCACTTTGCCATGTCGGACCATCAACAGACTTTATTGTTGCAAGTTTGGCTTACTCATGACTCCTGTCCTTGCATATTAGCATCACTGAGATGTTCTCCATACCGGTGAAGCCCAGTGCGTTCATAGTGTTAATGCTGGCCTGGTTCTCCCGGTTGACGTGGCAGTAGAAGGGCAGACCTGCAGAGCTCATCCTGTGTATCAGAGCCAGAGACAGAGCCATGAGGTAACCGGCCCGTCTGTACTCCGGTAAGGTGTGTAGGCCATCCTCAGCTCACACAGCTCGTCAGACAGCATCAAGGACAAGGGCCGGCCCGTGTAGGTAAGAGAGTGTCCACAAGCTCAGCGTGGGACTCCTGCAGAATGGAAATTGGCAGCCGCAACACCTTTCTGGTCCACAGAGAAAAGAAATGTGAGCAAAAAAAAATATGAACATGAATCAAGGGAACGTATATATATCATATTTTTCCAATCTTATTGGTCAGTTGCAGGAAAATAATGGTGCTGCCTTGAATATATTTCAGAAACTCACTCTTGCAGGTCAATATTCATCGGGCTGTGGTGGATGAAGGTGTGATAACCACCATATTCTGTGATATCCAACCTTTTAGGAGAGGCCAGTTCTTTGACGAGATGACAATGTGAGCTTGATATACCTATCATAGACACAATGGAAAAATATTGATATATAGAAATTGTTTTGTTGTAAAATTGTTTAATTTACCTTTTTCGCTTTGCATGCTACAACTAAGGGTATTAAGGTAATGCTGGTGCACTAAAACCTGCCAGCTCTGACTGAAAGAGTGTGAACTGATAGCAGAGACACACATTTTCAAAAAGACATTACCAAAGACACTGCATGTAATGTAGATAAATCACTTCATGGCCAATATCCAATGCGCTTTATAAGATCAGTATCGGCACAAATAGCATTTAAGCAAATCAGATCAGTGTAATGCTAATCATGGGCCAACAGAATGACATGCAGTTGTTTCAATCTTGGGGTGCAGACAATAATCGATCCAAAATATATTCTATTCTATTGCTCTGATAAATGAAGTGATGCTTTCAAATACATATGTATTTTGTATTATATGATCAAAAAAACACATACTTATTTATTAAAAAAGACTCAACATCTTTATTTGAAACAGTATACTATATGGTAATATATTGCTCTATTCTTTCACTCTACCTCAACACAAGTCCGTCCCTCCAGTTTACGGCTCTCTCATTAAGCAGCAGACCTCTCAGAGCTGCTGGGTTCTTGGTGAAGACGGTGCACATGTCAGAAATCACCTCGTAGCTGCTGCTGCTCAAACACTAGACAGACATAGACATCAGAAGGCCGCTCAAGAGGAGCCTATAAGTCATCTTTTGGTCCCTGTGTGCCATCCCTTTTTCTGACGGTAACATATGGCAGCAGTAAATGTAGGCCAAGAGTCAACTCGCATCTCCAGACGACAAGGGTTGTTGTAGAGGATATGCAACACTCCTCCAAGAACCTGGAAACGCAGAACACAATGCAGCAGGGAGAAAGACCAAAATAACAAGCTCCTCGACATCGCCAGAGATGAAAATGGCCCAATATTAACACAGGAGACTATGTTCCGTGGAGTGGAATTTCCTTTGGAAGAACATAGAGTGGTATGCACATTTTCTATTAAAAACAAACTTATTTTCTCCCATACTATAACGCAAAAATAATAAAAATAAAAATATGAAAGCATTATGGACTGTGGCAGCTCCCTATAAAGGAATTTTTTCATCAACACGAGGTCCTTGAGTGCTTTCAAGATGATTATTTTGTTATGTTTTGGATTCTGCTTTGAACTTGACCAGAGTTAAGAATGAACTGTTAAATATGTACAGGTGTAATGAAGCTGGTTTACAGGTTAATGGGCATATACAGTACAAACTACTGCAACAGATAAGATGAACACAAAGTCCAAAGTCTTTACTCTCTATACAGCGAAACATTCACTTGACCTACTCTACAGTGTATGCATGTTGCTGCTGTCGTCTTACATACACAAAATACTGAATAGATGTTCCAGATAAAGACATGCCTAATGCTTCAAATGTATATTATAGGATTGTTATATTATAGGTCTGTGACAGCCTAATCAAGGATTCCCAGCTGGAGTAATCTTTTGCTACAACACAGCTGTAGGCAGCAAACTGCTGCTGACAGTGACAGAGCCGCTGCTCATTCACCACAACAGAGCAGCCGGCTGTCCGAAGTTCAACCCCTCACCCTAATGTCAATCAATCACATCTATCCATCAAATACCTTTTACTACCATTGCCCTCCTACTGAGAAAGAAACTGATGACTCCTTGCACTTCCTAAATTTCACATATCAAGCTCTGCCCTTTCAAAATGGGTATATTTGATATTCCGGAGAGGGAAGTCGTAAGTGCATTTTTTTTCTTTTCTTTTGTACAACCACATATGACCTGTTTTGATGTTGATTGCATGTCTTTTTCACTCCACTTGGTCTTGGGAGAGATCTGTTCAACATCGCAAAATGAGGTCAACTAAGAAGCATTGGCGCAGTGAAACCACACAGCTACTTTTACAAAATGAGGATCCCACCGTTCAGTCCTTCGCCGTGCCAGACTGCCTAAATTGAGCAGAGAGTGAAAGGTTTTTGTGAAGTAAATTTATTGCAAGCTAGCCTCTAGCTCTTTGACTCTATTTTTCAGTGAAAACGTCAGATTTCCCGATGCGCACCACAATCCTTCTTTTATTTTACATCTGGTCAGATTTTTAGGAAAGAAGTTCAGCTATGCTGAGCAACCAAAAAGTTGCACACTCCCTTAGGAGTCGGTCGTCAGTCAAGGGAATTCTCCTGCTTGACTGAGGACTGTTGAGAATGAGTCTGAATTGATGTGTAAACCAAGCAAGCTGCTGAGCTTTTGAATCAATGTGTCTATTATCTTTTCCGGACAGATCAATGGAGACAAGGAATGGGCGTTAACTGCAAAAAAACAAATACAAACAAAAAAACAGGTAAACTCGCAATCCGACAGTTCGACTAAACTCCATTATCTGCCTGTGTCAAGAATGGCCATTATTGACACATAATCTATTTTTTCCCTCAGATGAGCATTATGTCGGTTTCGTTGCAGGTAGCGTCTGATAAGACGTAAAGGATTGACGATGGCCTATTATGATACCGGGCACACAAAAAACACCTAGCAACTATTTAGGAAATCATTTCCTTACAACTGCGAAAACTATATCAGTCAGGCAGTCTTCCCACACCTTAAGGCAAATCATAAACATGAGTCAGAGCCATGTATTTTCACATTTCGATTAACTACATAGATGACTCTGACCCTCTATACTAATATGAGTATATGATCTATATGAGCCTTGACGCACATTTACACATTCTTCCCTTGGCTGGGCTAACAAGGGAGAACATTAAGAAGAGTGGAGGGCCAGAGGCGATGAGGTGACAGTGGCCAGGTAAAGCATAGCGAGGTAATCTAATAGGACATGTAAAAAGGCCCCTCCTCATGGCTTATTCATCGCAGGGGATGCCATTACTGAGAATGGTGTGGGCTATGTGAGGGATATGCATGCGGGGGCATTTTCCCTGGTGTCACAGAGTACAGAGGAGAGGACAGATGCTGCAAGGCAACGGCAGACTGATGCAGTAGCAGCGCTGCATGCAGATGGTACATGCAGGCAAAGATGCTTTGCCCTTAGCGATAGCTGAACAGTTTTTGCATGATGCAAACCTATGACTTTCCTGACGCTGCTTGATATGGATGGCCTCATGTAACAGATGCCCAGGAGTCAGAAATGCTCCGTTATGTGAGCATTGCAGATTCAGCAATCTCTATTTAGCAGTGGTGTATCTTATAAGGACAGAGATACAAGCAAATAAGGGAAAACCATTATAATTGTTAGACTTACTGGTATAACACTCAGAATGTGCCTAAAATAAGCAAGCATAGACCTTGACTTGACAGTTGATATGAGATGCATGCACCAGAGGACGAATTATCACATGGTTTAACATGGGAGCCCAGAAAAAAAAACAAGGCATGCAAAAAAAAAAAAAAAAAAGAAGCCTTGCTCTTGCAGTGAGAAGCAGAGAGCGCTGCAATGCTGCAAAAAGCAGCTAAGACGCTGATGCTAAAAATGCACCGAATGTATAATGGAGCCACCATTGCAGTGCACGACAAACGTCATATCTTAAAGCTTAGAAAGTGTGTTTTTAAGTAAAGATATTGCAGAAAAGAGAAGTTCAACCTTATTGGTTGGCTAAGTGATGGATGATCTCACTCTCACAGAGTTGTGCAACGTGCAAAAGACAAATTTGGTTGGTCAAGATATTTCTATATTTTAGCGCACTGCAGAATAGCACCAGTATAGCAGTGCATTTTGGGTAATGTAAGGCAGGTAATGGGGATTGCAGATTAAGGTCATCTCACTTTACTGAGGGGGATCTTCTTTTTCCTGTGAGGATTGTGAAACTGTAGCGTGTTGAGACAGCAGCTTTTAGATAGTAACATTCACTACTGATTGCATGATTGTCAAAATGTGTGGTGAACTGTGTGCAATAATACAGTGGTGTGCCTTGTACTTTGTTGACCTACTTGAATAAATAGTTTATAACAATTGCATAAGAGAATAACAAATCAAATCCTTTTCTTTCTTTTTTTTACTGTGTCACCATATTAGAAATAATTCATTTTGATTTGAATGTGGATACCAAGTTTTTGACTTTCTTAAGTCAGCTTGAGACAATGTCACATTTTCTTACTTTACACTTACATTTTTCAGCTAAGCGATCTTAAATATCATATCCCTGTAGCAATCCTTCCGGGCATCTTCAGAGGAAATTAGTTTCAGAGATTTTGTGACAAGTTTCACAGCACGCCAGGGAGGATGGCCTCCCATTGGAGCGAACCGTTCCTTATCTCAAAACAGCTTTTGCTGTAGTGTAAAAAATGAATAAAAGGGGGATGAAGAGTTATGTGTGCATGGAGGGGGTCTCTCTTGTAAGGAGTCCTATGCACTGATGATTCTCAGGGGGGCGTTGGGGGAGGGTGCAGGAGGACAGGGCAGACTGAGGATGTGCACACACGCACTGACCCTGGAGGTTGCGTTCCCCTTTAAAAGTCCCATCCCACTCAGATACGCAGAGCTCATGCAGGATCTGCTGCGGCAGTGGGGGAACACTGCTGAGCTGTGCAGTTTATGCTGCCAGCAAGCGTGCAAAGGAGAGGAGGGGGAGCGAGAGCGTACAGGAGGAGGAGGAGTGAGGGAGAGAGAGAGAGAGGGGGGGTAGAGAGAGAGAGCAAACAATGTCATTCTGTTCAGGAGGCAATGCTGCAGTCAACTTTAGCGCGCCATGGAAGCACATCACTACCAGCAACCGTGAGGGCTCAGAGTGAGTGCAGAGAAGTTTTCCTCCATCACCGCCCCGTGAGTGATGCCCTCCGAGGCTCATCCGTAGGTATACATTTGATTTCCTCTTCAGTCTTCTTTTCTTGTATTACGTGTCTTTTGTGTCTATGTCTTTGCATAGGATGGTATACTTCTTATATCAGCCTTACGGAAGTTTTTTTTTACGTATGTTGGTGTGTGTGTGCATGCCTGCATTGTTGAAGCTCCTGGCTGCTTCGGTCTCATCAGTGTCAGCCTCCTCTGCACCAGTAATAACCAGCCAGCCAGCCAAGCATCCAGTTAGCAGTCAGCGGTCAGGCTCCGCTGCTCTCTCATCCATGTTTAACACATTGTACGCGCTAAAAAAAAAGCTGCCGGCGTGTCAGATAGCGTCTGGTGGAGAGGACTCGCCATTTGACACAGGACAAGGACAAAAAATATATACTAATAATCTGGATGGCAAGAGTTTCCTCAACTAGACTAGACTTTTATCTTTGCTGACTAAGCTTTTAGGGGAGTACAGATAGTCCCAGCTCCCTACTTTATAGTTGTGGCTTTACGTGACATTTAAGCAGCATGTATTATCTGTGAATACGATGCTGGAAACTGGTGCGAAGGATCTACTGTATCAGTGGTGGTGCCCTGTCAGTGTCTGAGTGCTGAAATGCGGAAATGAGAATGAGGCTACAGTGGCCTGCATGGGACAGGGGAGCTGTGGTGCAGTCATGAAGTTCTGCAAAACGTCTGACTTTTCTGCAGTACTCAAAGTGGATATCAGGGCAGAGTGCAGTTCTGTAGGACTCTTTTTGGAGTTTAGCGAAATAAACAATTTGAATTTTTTTTTTTTTTATTAAAGCTGACCCGCTCTTACACAAGGCAATATGTATTCAGCAGCAGTATCACAGCAGCTCTCTTGTCCAAAAAAGTCGGTGTTATTTTGTGCCAAATTGCACTACCTACGCTCAACGGGCTACGTAAACATTAGTTTATAGACAAGAAAACTTCATTGCGAGTTGATATTCATAATATGCTCTGAAAGCTGTCTGGGAGGTCTGGATAATGAATCCGACTAGGTCAGTTCTTCTGCCTGCAAGCTGGGTCAGCTCTGAGTTCACCTCAGGTAACTGTGCTAAGACCTTGAGAAAGGCGGCCCTGCGTAGTCAGCGCGCTCTTTATGAGGCAGAGGTCTGAAGCGTCTCTCAGGCCTTTGGATTTTGCGCCATCGCAGAAGGGCAGTAGCATGGGGTCCTTGCCACATCCAGAGACTGACATCATCTTGGAACATCTGCAGTTCTCCTGCATGTACTTTTAACTGAGGGTGGGTGTTGCACTGCCAGAAAAGGAAATTGCCGCACTCACCTGATGTTCCTTGTAACTCTCTCCTGCCCTCCCCCCCACCTCCCACCATCTCTCCTCTTCTTCTTCCCTCCTCCTCCTCCTCCTCCCTCCCTCGTCTCCAATTTCTCTACTGTAGTCTCTCTCAGAGGTACAGTTGTCCAGCACAAAGCCTCAGAGGCATGCTTTGCACCTCTGTGATTCTACCCCCCCCCTTTCTCCTCCACTCAATCCCCCCCCAACCCTCCTGAAAAAGTATGCAGCACATGCTCTCACCGTTCTCCTTGAGCAATTTGCCTGAGTGAATAGAGAGAGAAATAGAGAGAGTGAGAGGGAGAGAGAGAGAGACAGAGTGAGAGGGAGAGAGAGAGAGAGAGAGAGAGAGAGAGAGAGAGAGAGAGAGAAAAAAGTGCCAGTGAGCCAGCAGCAGAACAGCAATCCTGCAGTGTCCTGCAGCAGCTGAGTTCCTGCAGTGCTGGCCCCTAATAGCTCAATATGCACACGCAGACATGCACACACACATACACACACACACACACGCAGGGATCCACATTGAGACTATCATTCTCTCTCAGACAGTCCATTGGTCATGTGACACAGTGGTGGTAAATGTGAGGGAGAGCATGCCGTCTCGCTCTGGACCGGACTAGGCCGAGTTCAGAGCAGAAAAAAAAGACACACTCACACACACACACACACACACACACACACACACACACACACACACACACACACACACACACACACACTGCTCCACAGGGAGGCAGTGGAGAGATTAGACATTTGCAACCCCCCCCCCCTCCCCCCTCCCGCGATGGTGCATTGTCCCGTTTCAGCACTCCAGTTCCGATGATGTAATCAATGCAGCAAGCTTTGAACTTGCTGGGCTTGGGGTACCCCCCCTTTCCAAACTAACACAGACACAAGCATTAGGCCTGAGCTGCAGTCTTTGTCCCAGGTAGGAAGAACAATAAATTACAGTTTTATGTGATAATTTTGCTGTTGAACTTCAGCAAATTTCCTGTGAGGGAGCTTTAGCTCAATGACTCTCCATATTTCATACTTGTGCAAACGGATAATTCCTACTACTATAAATTATGAAGTTGATGAAACTACTGCTGGCACATTGTCAGGATGCTGCTGTGCAGTGCAGTGCCGCATCACCACTTCTAATAAACTAAAGCAACTACGTGCAGGCATTTATGTCTATTCTGCTCCTTAAGAAAGTTGCACTGCTTTTTCTAGTTTCTTTCAGCGGGAAAAAAGACAAAGCAGACCTGACAGTGCTTTCAGTTCATTTTCGTGGAGCATCATAGTGACTTTGCTCTTTCATTGATAAGGTCATCAGTCTGGTGAAGGGCTGCAGTGAAGAGCGGCACCAGTGATGTACAGTAGGCTGCTTTAGAGACGCTCAGGCAGCCAGACTGGGACCAGATTGTAGCAGGTGAGTTTTGCTGAGCTGGTTCCTGCTGCTGCAGCCACAATCTGCCTAGTGATCAACTTCAACTACAGTAATGATGAACCCGCATTACCCCTCCTTCAGTAAAAAAAAAAAAAAAAGAAAAAAGGGGGAAGAAAAGAGCAGCTCAGAGCAGCTCTGCATAATTAGATCATGATGGTGATGATTCTGCTCCTCTCATACGGTTGCATGTGTGAGTAGCTACACAGAATGAGATGTCCATTGTGTACATCTCTCTATGATCCTATGATATACATAGAATCATTACTGATGGCCTTCATCTCTAATTGATATGACCTACTGTTGGTTACTGTGTAAGATGATTTGATGATTCAGCAGCTTTCACAATAGCAGGATGTGATGGTGCCCGGTTACAGCTTCTATATAAACTATTCATTCTGCTGAGTTGAAGATAAATCAGGACTACTTCCTATTAAAAAGTATGAATGATTAGCATTGATGGAGCATGGATTTAAGGTGTTCATTTTACTTTCAATTCAGCTTCCACACAGTGACGACTGAGGTTTTAGCATTAGCTGGGCAGACAAGGTGAAAAGAGAAAGAGGTCCGTGCCTGCAGGCAAACTGAAATCTTTATGATCTATCATGTAACAAAGATGATCTGACATGTCAGTCCGATTCAAAAATTATCTTCTCTCAAGGACAACTTTTTAGTGAGTTGCCATCGACTCTGCTTTTGTAAAGAAATGTATTTATCCGTGTCACACAGGGAATCAATCCTAATGTATGTTCAAACAATAATCCTTTCATGTGTTAAAGAATTCAAAGTAAAAGTTGAGTATAAATGCTAACCTACTGAAGCAGGCTGAGTCATGCTGCTGGGGGTTTTCTGGGTTTCCCCCCCTCTCTTTCTGATCCTCTGCTCCTCCCCCTCTGTTCTAGGAGCAGGCTCATACACCCTGCCTGGCTGTTGGTGGCGTGTTGGAACATGTCTTGACTTGTTGTACGGCCTGAGTGGAGCAAAAGGACAGACAGCCAGAGAGAGAGAGAGAGAGGAGAAGTGTGTGGTCAACAGCTTGCCAGAGTGGAGTGGCCCACTGGGTGAGCCCTGCAGCAGACTCCCGTTGATGTCAACACCAGGGTGCACACACTCGCTGGAGATGAACTGGATGGAGGACCTCCACCGCTGCCTCGCTACTTGGTGAGTGTCAAAATTATGTGTGTGAATAAAAACCTCTCACATGTAATATTATTACCGGGTACCTCAGTGAGACTCTAGGTTAATTTGTTAGAGGAAAGAGGAGCAGGGCCTACCTCCACTTTGAGTCAAACCTCAGGAAGACTAATTAGTGTGGGGAAATGAAAATATGCCAGGTTGAGGTCTTGGATCTGCTGCATAAGGCCTGTAATTAATTAGGTATAAATGAAACAATGTCAGTTTGAAGTGTGCGGCTCTTTAAGTGTTGCGAAAAGCGTCCACGCCGAGTCCTGATGCTGATACGACGCTATGGTAACTATACACAAGGTAACTGAATGCAGACAACTGTAATACACACCCAAACACACGGGTTACCAAGCGCATAGTGGCACAGTAACCTCGGCACAGACAGATCACCGCCATCCACCAGTGACCCTTTCACAAGACCCCGGGACTCCTCCGACCACAGTTGGATCCTCACAGAGAGGGACAGCAGTTTTTATTATTGTTTTTCTCCTATGTTCACAATGACCACCTCTCCTTCCCCGAAAAGCAGAGACCAGAGATAGATTGATAGTTCAAGTGGCTTTGAATGAATCTGTGTTAGTGTCATGAATGCGCCACAGCGTTACATGCACTATAAATAGAAAAACGGATGTTGTCACACATAATTGCGACATGTAACTGACTAGCTCTACAATAATAACTCATATGGGCATATCAAAACTCAAACACATTAATCACTCAAGTGACTCAACAACAATCATGTATTGTCTTATGTACTATGATCTTTCTATTTTCCTGTGGGTGGTCAGACCTGCAGATAATTACTGGGGCAACTCTTGTTTTCTTGTAACCAGGGGTAGTGCGTATTCTGTAAGACTAAAAACCATTGACTTATTAACAGATTGCATTTTGACATACCATTCTGATACACTGATGATGAAACCGCAAAAGTTCAAAAACGTACTACAAAAGGTAGAGAATAAATATCACGACCAGGATTTTATTGTCTAATAATTTTTTATCGACTGAAAAATGCCTCTAATGGTGTTTTGGAATTGTTCATTTGGAATGAAATCATCTAATATACACACTTGTACTGCATAAACCTCAAGAGAGGCTAAGCCCCGGCATCGGGCATGCCATCAGTGTGCGCGTGTCATGTGTAGCATTGTTCTGAAACATAGCTCTACAGTAAATTCTTATGTCGTAAGCCATAAGATGATTAGGTTTGTGGAAAGGGACTGGAGCAGGGGAGCTTGACTGTTTGAGCGTTGTTAGCTGACACTCGGAACAACCAAGCAATGTACCGCAGAGAGGGGGGACGGGGGTGAGGTACAGGGGATGTTGGGTGACTTGGTGAATTTTGATTTTGTTTTTTTTACCATCCAGAGGGATCCAGCATATTCAGGAAGTATAGTTGGGTCTGGTATACTATAAGTGTGTGTCTTTGTGTTTTAATAATGTGATGATTAATCTACTTTAATCAATGAAAATAAGCCAATCATACTTTGCCCTAATGTTTAAGGTCATCTTAATGCAAGAATTCTGCTTCAGAAAATAACATGAAAATATATAAATGACTTAAATGCTGTTAATTAAAATCAAAGAAAATAGGGAATATCTGATTGAATAATAATAGATGAAGGAACGTGAACAAATATTTAGTATCACTTCTGGTACTTTTCTAAAATACTGGTACTTACTTAAAATATTCAATTTATAAAACTTTTATAATTTTTTTTTTAGAGCTCAGTTGACACGATTTGACAAATGGTAAAAAAAAATGACTCTGCAGCTATTCCGTTGATCAATTGTTTGTTATTTTGCAAGTAAAAAATACACATTTGGTTCCAGCTTCTCTATTGTGGGGTTTTTCCTTGAATGTCTTAGTGTTCGAACACTTGGCCAGGCTATTTCAGGGAAGACGATTTATAGGTTATTTGACAAAATAATTGGAAGATTAATCACTAATCAATGGTTTAACGCCATAATCATGGTGTTTCATCTAGTATCTCTCTAGCTCTCAATACTATGTTTACAACATGTATACACACATTTCCCATTACTTTTTAGTTTTTTGTCTGGTTATTAGTACAGGAATAAGATGACATCATTCTGACAGTAAAGGTGAACCCAGCCTGAGGCCACATTACGTATATTTGTTGACAGGTTTGTGATTCAAGGCTCCTTGCTACTGCTGCTGTTTGCTGTGTGATGCAGTGAGGCAGCCAGTCATTCATTTAGCAAGCAGCGTTTTGTTTTCACTGGCATTCCTCAATCCTGTATTAGGGATTACATCAAGCTCTGAGCAGGAAGGAATTCCTGTCATCATGTGCTCAGTGAAGGCAGCCTCTGGCTCGCCACAAAGACACACAGATGCAGCTGTTTGGCAAATGAATGCAGGTCAAGCTGTGTTTCTGTGTTTGTCAGTGGGCATCACTTGTGTCTATGTGTGTAACACAGGGCCCATGAATAAAGAATACGCTTTGGTATCAATGGGCATTAAAAGTGTCAAAAAACTGGTATCAGAGCATTACAATATTTATAAAAAAGGAATCTTAATTCTGTCTTCGACATCAGATGTGATCAAAATGCTCCAACCACCAATTGAAGAATGTTCTGTTATACAACAAAACATGCGTCATCAAATATACCAAAAGCAAACACAGAGAGCTACAAATAGCCTTTCTGCGGATTCCGACAGTGAAGATACACCAGATAGAGGACGTTCATCCAACTGTACTTTTTCCAAACATCCCTCCCGACGCCTCTCTATCTCCTTCACAATTCCCTGTGTTCGTATGCTAGTGACTGCGGATCGCTCTCTACAACCCATGGTGTTCAGTCAGCATAGCAGAGTCCACATGGAGAGGACGCTATGGGATGGTCAGCTGGCCCAAAAATAGCACTGCAGCAAGTAAAACGCAATGCATAGCTAGGGGATTTTAGCCGTTGTCCCTAATAACCAGACAGCCACTTGCATTACATGGTTTTGGTGACGTGTGAATAGAAAGCCCCACACACACACACACACACACACACACACACACACCCACACACAAGAGCTAAATCAAACTGCACTTTTGTTGCAAAATCATGAGTCATGGTAAGTCTATTCTTAGGTTGGGGGGGTTTCTGTTTGCCCAAGTTCTGTGCACTTAAAGTGATGCTGCACAAAAGACTAAAGGAGTATCAAGAATCTGTTCGGGAACAAGCTTTGGGGTCACTTTGGGTACTGGAGCATAGATCAATGCATCGCAGTTATATAAAAATGAGTAGGGCACAGGAGGCTGCTTCTTTAAATATTCATTTAAGATTTCTAAAAAGATCTGACAAGATGTTCCTTCTATTTTAAACGTATCAGGCCGAATTAAGTTTATTCCACGAACCGGTGTGTTACTTAATCCTTATGTCCTACTTCCTTTGCAGAGCATCCGGCTATTGGCATGGGACCATGGCACCCCTGGAGGCTTTTAGTGTGTGCCCGTTGCCTTCCAACAACCACCACTTTCAAGCTGCTCATGAAAAGTGTCCACGGTGCCAGACTCACCAGTGGAGGTGCCCAGCTTCAGGATCCTGCTGGGGGGAGAGGCAGGCGGACGGACATGGCTCCTGTGGGTGTTTCTCTGGCAGTGTCTTAGCTGGTTGTTGTGAGGAGTGAGAACGAAGCAATCAGCAAGTATACTGCCGCAGAAATTCTTCGCAATAAGAGGCCCTGGGATCACAGGAACGAGAGAAAGAGGGAGGGGAAAAAATCGCATATCAGCACTGTAGCAAACAAGGGTCCTGCTGCTACTGTAAGTTTGTACAAGTGTGCTGACACTGCAGGAATTAAGAAAAGCTCAGGACCAGATACAAATTCACCTGACGATAGATTGACTAGTAGTTTATAAAACCTTTTGTTAACAGCCTCTGCAATATGTAATATTAGATCAAAGCATCAAACTTCAACATTGTTATCCTCAAATCTTCCTCTGCTGCCATCTTGTGACTAAGAACAGCCTCTGAGCACACTTTTGTTCATTGCAGCAATTGGTCAAAACAACATAGAATTGTTTTCCTCATTGAGACAGTCCTAAATTCCATTCATTCAGAAAATATAGCTGTCCTTATTTTTTCAGTTGCATGTTGTTGTTTTCTGCCTAAATTAAATTGTCTGAAAAATTACAAGTATTTTTTTGTGGATGCTAAAACTGCTTATTAATAGTGGATATAATTGAATCCTGAATTATCAGGTGCAGTCAAATGTATCCATGCAATGGATTTTATATGTAAAAAAAAACGGTGAATAAAAGTTACATAAAGTCTGATTTGTTTTGTTTTTTGCCTGTTTGTTTGCACAATACACAAGCATTTCAGTATCATGGAACACTTTACCACTTTGCACTTTGAGACCTTTGGAATAAAAATGGTGCCAACTTTCAAACACGGAGTGGAGTGCAGATGAGGCAGGATGGCCCTGATGCCAGGTGTGCAATAATTTAGGATTTCACAGAACCACGCAGCAAATGCAGACACACGTAAATAGAGTGCTTCTGATTAAAGATTTTTTAGTAAAAAAAAGGTTTAACCTACAGGGACACTGATTCTAGCTTATTATATTAACACTAGATTAACAATGTTGTGTTTTTTAATGGTTTTTGATCATACATCTTTAAAAAAAAAGACAAGGTGCCACTGCATTGCTGCACACAGGAAGACAGGTCGCAGTTTTTTCTGGGCTGCAGCAATGCAGAAGGATTAAATTCCTGTTCTCACACAAGGTCACAGCTTTATGGCTTTAGAGTCTTTGGTGTAGCACAATGACAAGGCCACCAAAGAATGACCAGCTATTTGACACAAAGCACGGAATAACTCAAAACTCAAACATGTTTACATAATTGTTATGCTTACTTCTTAAATTATTTTTCATTTAAAATGTATATTATAGAGTCTATAACATAATATAATTATACTACGAATTTAGGAAGTAGTCAAAGTTCACCAAAGGTACCAATCCTAGGTTTGCCTGCAATGAAAATGTTACATGTTGCATGGGTTACACTAGCCTGCACCGCCCACCTACGTACTTCTGCTCAATTTATGATTATTGGTGCTCTCAGAACATATAACACAAATATACAACAATGTCCTGTTTATGGCACATGGCAAAAAAAACTAAACAATATAATATCACCTTATCTAATTGATCCTTGCTTCCCTTTAAAAAAAACTATTGATAAATTCAAGCATTGTGCATTTAAGGGATTAAAACAAATATTATTTTACTGTAGCCTACTTTACATTACTTTATTTTTTTTTTTAAATCTGTCATTAGTTTCAGAAATAAAATCAGATGTAAGATGTCAGATACTTGTTAATGGCTGCTTAATTACCTGACTCCTAACGTGTTTGTTGTTATGCTTGAAACAGGTGGCATAACATATTTTATAGGAAACTGTGCCTCGATTGGGAACAATGACAGGTCGTCATTTGTTTTTATGCGACAAACTTGTCACAGCTTTACTAGGGTCACACCATAGATAGTATAATAAAACACAAGTCACACAAGCGAAGACCATTAGCCATAAATAGCCCCGCATGAGTAGGCCCCTTACCAGCTGACTGACTTCTGCTTGTGGGTTCCGGTTGTTGCAACTTGTGGAGTGAGGGAAGAGGAGGCGGCGTCCACTGAAGGGTTAAAAACAACGAGGAAAGTTGTGCTACCCTGAAAAGCACCAGCGAAGTTTATTAAGTCACATGGGTAGACTCGAGCCTGTGTATTGAATGTCGCCCGGATTCAGAGAAATAACAAACATGCAGAAGGAGAAAGACTAGTTTGCTCGACGGAGGAGTGTTTGCAAACATTGACACACGTTCAGACAGTGATAGCTTGCTCGTATCCATGAGGTGATCGAGGCTTACCTAATCGGTCTGAACGATGGCTAATGAAAATCAGACAGTCGTGTACTTTTCTGAGCAGGTGGTGGTTTTGTGTTCGTGCGCGCTGTCATTTCTGGGTTCATCGCTGATCATCCTCACCTACATCATTTGGTCAGACTTGAGGACAACTCCGAGGAAACTGTTGGTCTTCCTCTCAGTTTCCGACTGGCTGTCCGCCGTCTCCTACGCCTTCGGAGTGTGGAGAGTTTTCCACACCGACTCGCTGGACTGCGTCGTTCAGGGCGCGATATCCACGTTCGCCAACACCAGCTCCTTTTTCTGGACCGTGGCCATCGCCGTTTACCTGTACGTGTTCATTGTGAGGTCGAGCAAAATAGTCGCCGACAGCCTTGTGTTGTTCTTCCACCTTGTCAGGTGAGTGAGCGGTTGCAGCCTGTGCTTGATGAACAAGCTATTGGCCTATTATTAAGAATTCGCTGTAAGCAGTTAGACAACACAAATAGCTGTCGTCTAACCAGGACACCTGGTATGTGGACTGCATGCTAAAAATTGAATTTAGCCTACGTCGTTATATTCCAGTTTTGGGCAGCAAACGTTAGCGACCTAACTCCTGTCAAAACAATACCAGCGTTGTTGTTTTGTTTTTTTTAAGTTTAGTTAATGTGTTAAACTTATACTTTGCTCATAGAAAAATAAAAAAATACCAATTTAAGCTAAAGTTGTAAGCCTGGCTGACACACTGGCTAGTAGCTACCCCCAGACTTTAGCGTAACTAGGGCACTAGCTACGTTTCCATGGTAACACGATGGACTAGTTCACTATGGACTCACTAACCAAAATAAAGAAAAAAAAGAAAAGTGATGAGGTCACAGGGTGTATAGTCCTATGCTAATAAAAAAGGTGGTTTTCATAAGGCAATAATATTTAAAAAGCTTAAGACATAAACATAAATTATACAACAACAACATAAGGCTATGTAAACAGACACATTGTAATAATGCAAGCCCATTTTAAAATTGAAGATGAAGAACAAAGCTACAATTTAAATAGGCTAAACAAAACAAACATGGATAATAAAACATTAATTGACATCACAGCACAATGTGGATGGATGAATAATCCCAAATGGCATTTAAAATTAAAAGTTTCAATTCCAAAGCACAGGGAGTCAAGCTATGCTCCACTAGTAGGCAGGAAATGCTCTGCAATTCATTTCTGCGGCTATCTCAAGTCTGACTGTTGTTTTAATCTTAGCAAATCAAAGTTTGTCCAACCAGGAAAATACTACACTGTACTGTGTCTGCAACTGCCAAAGGAGATGAGCACCACTTGTGTCCCTCAAATGTAGATTGAAAATGTAGCCTAACATTTATTTTGACAATTACATTTTTATTTACACATCTTTCAAATCTCAGCCACACAACTCTAAGTCAAAGTTTCTCAGGAAAAACAGGATAATATGCAGATATGGTTCTCCTTTGTGTCAACTTTACATCTGCAAGTTGATGAGCCTTCTATGTTGTTGATTGTTAGAGTTGATTCACTGCGCTGTATAATTGATCTATTTTTGGAGGCACAAACATTTTCACCCTTGGGTACGCCTCACCACAGTGTCTGTGATTGTCGTTCTTTCAAATTTTGTCTCTGGGAATTCTTAAAAAAAAAATGCTCCATTGAATTGATGATCACACAACAGAGTCATTCATCGAGGCTTGTATACATAACACACATACAACAAGGCCTGAAGGATAATGGTATTTATGATAACTGGGTCATGTATTGCCATGAAAGTAGGCCTATAGTTGGCTTTTATTTTAAAATGTTCTTTTTGAGAGAAGCTGTGACGGTTCAGGGAGTAAACATGGCACACATCCCTCTAGTACTGTAACCATTTAGTGGTTTTATGATGCACTAGGCTAGAGTAACACAACTGGTATGACTAGATGCAGTGTCAAGCAACCTCGATCACATGGGGTCAAATGTCAATCAATGCAATATTTTTGGGCGTATAAAGCAGTGCATCACATATGTACACCCTTTTTGAGGAGGCGTCTGAAGCCAAAGAAGTTTGCCTTTTGAGGAAGTTATGTTTCATCCAATGTAACCCTCTTGTTTTATGGCCTAGTTGGGGTGTTCCTCTGGCTATCACTGTTGCAGCCGTGTCCCTGAACAAGATTGGCTACGATGCGTCAGAAGTGTCGGTGGGCTGGTGCTGGGTCAGCATCCATGCTCCGGACCGGGTGCTGTGGATGCTGCTGACTGGAAAGATCTGGGAGTTCTTGGCTTACCTCACCCTCCCTGTCCTCTACATCTTGATCAAGAGGCATATCCACATAGCGGTGAGGACCACGCCAGCTTATTTTCTACCAGCCATACATGCTGGCTTTTATGACACCAATCGCAAAGGTGATGACAGCAGTGGAATAATTTCTTAAGGATTTATAGATAGAAAGATAGACATGCACTTTATTCATCCAAATCATAATATACATTCATATACAAAACACAATTCAAACTAGAAAGCACATTCTGTATCTTCAACATTTGTTGTTTCAAGATGAAGTATCTAAATACATACACTGATAGATCAAGCAAGCAAATAGCACTTGAAAATAAAGATCAAAATCTAAACCTCCTTGGCGGAAGCATTTCTAATGTTATTTAATCTACCCCACTGAAACACTTCTTCCTGAAAAAGCAGCCAGGCTGTGAGAAAATGCTCCGTTGTCCTTGACGGCACAATCTCATTGTTTTTTTATTTATTTATATTCTTATTTTCGTTGTTTTTGTTCATGTTTTTTCGTGTTTTTAAAACAATTCTGTCTGACGCAGCATGCCGCCCTGTCCGAGTACCGTCCCATCTTGGCCAACAGGCCCCAATCAAACTCATTCACCTCCATGGCTGATAAGAAGCTAACCCTCATTCCCATTATCTTCATCGTCCTGCGCATTTGGAGCACAGTGCGCTTCATACTGCTGCTCGCCGGCTCTCCAGCCAGACAGAACCCAGTGCTGGTCACGCTACATGTGAGTTTGAGGTTTCTTTTACACAACTGATGTCCATTGTAGAAGATGTTAACTCTTCCCCCTTTTTTAAATCAACTTTTCAACTAGAGTTTCCTGCCCTGAAAATACCGCTTCATCCTTTTAGATTTTGTGCGTGTATATGCGTTGTTTTGTTTCTTTGTTGGGACATAAGTGGGTGTTAATGCGCTCTATAATTAGTACATGTGTTGTTAAACTTGTGATGGTGTGTGATTGATTGCGTGCTGGCAAGCCTGTGAATCATCCTGCATTCATCATGAATAGTTCCCAAAATGCAATGCTGTGCTTTTTTCTACATGGATGGCATTTTATTTTTTACATGTATTGTGTTATAAGGTCTTGGGCCATTTTTGTGACATCATAACATATGTTTTGAACCCTTTTTAAGGGGAATTTTATTACAATGTTACCATCTCTTACTGCTACAGTCCCCTAAACGCTTTTGTTTGGACCCAACAGGGCATTGGCAACACCTCACAGGGAGCAGCCAACTGCATCATGTTTGTACTGTTAACTCAGCCAATCCGCACACGCCTCTGCACCGCGCTCTGCTGCTGCACCAAGTGTCGAGTGGAGGGGCAGCAATCGCATGGCGCCCCCCACAGGCTGCTACAGGAACAGGACACCTCCACGGCTCAGAGGGAAGAGGACAGCACCAGTCGAGTTGGGATGGATAGATGATACTGATTTCTGGGATGTGAAGTGGGAGTTCTCTGTTCATAGATTGTCTTTACCGAGAAGGTTGGAGATTGTGCAGGCGCAGTTACGGTAGTGAGGATAGTGCTGCCAGACAGTACACCAGCATTTTGAATGCTGCAGACTGAATATGTTGCACATGAATATATTGTAGATTTTAAGACGTTCTGTACACCAAACTTTAAAAGTGCCTTTTCCTCTTTTTAAGTTGTTCTTTACACACATTTCTCTTTTCTAATTGCATTTGGGAGTTAAGCAGCTTTATTTATCATGTACTGTGTGGATTCTGTTACATCCTGAGGTTATCACTGTGAAATAAATATTCAGTCTTCCCCCTGTTCCACTGAGTATTCAAGTTTGGTATTTATAGTTATGCTAACCCAAATAAGAAGACCCAAAGAAGAAAATAATAACTGTAAAACATTATCACTTTAATTCCTCACTGCTCACTTACTTTCACACCAAGCTTTATAAGCCACCCACAATCTCCTCTTTCCACTATCAAAAGCCTTGTCTTAGAAAATGGCTGTGAAAAGCTTGCAAATGCAGTCAGCTTAAGTTCATGTCAGTTAGAGTGGACTTGTAGCAGAGAGAAAAAAGTTAATCTCTTATGTCATTGTTCCAGTGCTGCTTTATTATCTTCCTTGGCGTAGTTTTCATTGTTTTTCCAAAATATTGCTCATTTACACTTCCTGTTACAGAGCTGTGGAGCACAACAAAGAATCCACACATTTAGAGGAAAAGCATGATGCTGGTATGAATTGAGAAGTTTCTATGAATATTTTCACTCTTGCTTGACCTCACTTGCTGATCTGTTAGTGCGGAAGCTTTAAAAAAGAACAATTACAATTTTGCACCTGAAAGTGACCTTTTAATATACTACAATAAGTTCAGTTCAACTTTGGGTGTGTTCAAACGATTTGCGTGCAACATGAATCTGACCACCTCTCTTTTAAAATATAGTAAATAAAATGACTCTATGGTGAGTTTGCTCCTCCTCCTCATATCAGGGATTGATGCCATATACAGTATATTCTTGCTTCTCTTTTCTCAAGTATTGCCTAAATTCATTGTTGCAACATTTCTCAGACAGTAGTTGTGAAAGCCCCTCAGTTTTTGACATGTCCCCAGAATTAACTCGAAATCACTACTGTCACTGTGGTCACGATGCATGACCTACCATCACATGTCATCCTTCCTCCTCAAAACCCAGAGTCCTGTAGGCCTCACTTCTCCTTTGACCCCTGCTGTTGTTGGTTCCTGTCTGAGGGGACTGAGCTGCAGGCTAAACGCCAACCAACGAGGAGAATAAACTCACTCAACTGCTCGGGGCTACGACCTGGTTGTGCACTCATCATGCCACTATCAATAGTTGCTCTAGCTTTTCATAATATATTATATATTGAGTCTTAATGAGCCTGCCTCAGAGGTCTTGATCTACATTCTAATTAGATTTATTGCTTTGTTGATTGTTGTGAAAGGTGAGGACGGAGAAAGCCCGCCATATTGACAGCCAATTTTCTCATTTCCCCAAGTGATTGTTGTTTTTTGACTCTCACAGAGGACGAGCGCTTCTTTTGAAAGTCCCGTATTGTCTCTGTTGGTCTGTTTGACGAACGACGCAATGCAGAAGTGGATGA
Organism: Ammodytes marinus; assembly: GCF_949987685.1. NCBI lineage: Eukaryota > Metazoa > Chordata > Actinopteri > Uranoscopiformes > Ammodytidae > Ammodytes > Ammodytes marinus. The sequence continues at coordinate 10,569,095 of NC_137211.1, read as the reverse complement.
TGCTGTTGTAACCAGTCTTTATATCAGATCAAACAGACTCATCGTTACCCTCATATGAGGTCAGTCAGTTCTCATACATTTTTCCCAGAACATGGGGACTTTATACTGTTTACACTGAAAATATTCAACACATAAATAGGCTACACATGTTTTTTTTATGATGCAAAGAGTTTTCCTTTAATCTGTGGTCGAAAAACTAATGGGACACAGTGCAGAGTTCATTCTCTCCGGACCATCAGTAACAGTGACAGAGCACTCAACATCATGCCTGGGAAAATGGAAGAGGTGGATGCTGTTTATGCTGATGACATCCAAAACAGCCAGCTGACAGTTTTTTTGTCCTTCAGCACAGAGGCAGAGGACCGACACTTGCTGTATTTCCTGCAGGAATTAATCCATTTTGTCGGATCAGAGATTTGGCTGACATTGAGGTAACTGGAGAGCCTGTGTGAAACACTTAAGGAAGGGTTTTCTGCACTCTCCTCTGCTGGCTCCCCGCCCACCTAATTCATTAAGTTAAAGAGCACCACCAGAGGGTCGTACTACACCGCATGGGTTCACCATTCACAAGTCAAGTTAATCAAAGTCCTTTTTTTGTCACAACACAGGTTGTTGAGTGAGATTTTTATTGTCCATCAGAGACAGTAGAGCAGAACTGCAGCATGACATTTTAATTAGAGGCGACACACGTTATAGAAAACATCCTAAAGGTTTGATATTGGATTTGAAATTCTGAAATGTAGCAGCTCACTCCGCAGTGTTCTGAAAACGTAACAATACCTTCAAAGTTCTTCCTTCAAAAGTCACAGTTTACTCTAGTTCTCCCATGAGATGACACATCATTTCAATGTGACCACCATGAGGTTTCACTAACCCAGAATAGCTGATATCATCCTACGTTACGGAACACTATATTCTTTGTGATCTTTTGCTCTCAGCATACATAGTTCTGACTTCTTATATATATATATTATCATTATCTACTCACAGGCATGCATGTTAGGATTGTTTTTGCAGTTAGGCATCCTTTGGGCAACCTCCATTTTAAGAGCCAACAGCCTCGAGCCCGTCATATTGACAAACGAACTCAGCTTTAAAGATGAGGGCAACGCAGCATGTGAATAACACAAGAAAAGGCAAACATAACAAGAAATATTAGCGTGATCAGCATGAGAACAGATAAATCCCTCAAACTGAACAAATCAACACCGAAGTCTTTATGGTGGAGTCAGCGATTCTTGAGACTGCTTGTTGTCAATATCACTTTTTGTCAAAAGCAGCAATCCAGCCTAGGCTCTGTAAACGGGCATAATGCTAGCTATGGTGTGCCCCCCTTGTTTAAATGCAGGTTTACAGAATATAGGCTGTGTATTAACACTAGATTTTTTTCCATCTAACACACAGTACAGACAGGTAGCAAATCATGGGGAGATGTTCACTGATATTGACAAAAAAGTGATTTTAACTACAAGCATTCTCCAGAATCGCTAACTCCACCTTTAACTTGCAAACTGTTTGTGTTTTCAGCAATGGGTAATCCAGCCTGCAGGTGGGTAAGTAATAAAAGACGCTTGTGTGTCTTTTATCATCTTGATGATAACATACTTCCACCCTTTAATGACAGCTGTAGATTCCATCAATTGAACCATTTTATATGAAGCTACAGCACAATAAAAGTAGCAGATATCTATGAAGGTATATGTGGTGCATAAGTCTTTAGCACATGTAACTGCAGATTTCGAATGCGTAAACTGAAGTCACAAATGTGTAACAGTAGATTTGAAGTCGTAAATATTTGTTTTGCATGTGTACTCCAAAGTCACAAATGTGTAACAGTAAATTTGAAGTCGTAAATATTTTTTCTACCATTGTGGACACAAAATAGGGGCTACGAGTTCACAAATCGTTGTTACGGGTGCACAAATCCTATCCTGTGCATCGCAACTTCAAAGAGTCATGCGCTTGACACTTTTGCTACAATCATTGCAGCACAGTTGGTGCAAAACACATTTGCACACCCGTGTTTTATAATGTGAGAACATGCCCCCAATTTGTGCATTCGTAAACCCAAATGTGAACTAACGCATCAGAAGTTGCACATCTGTGAAAAATGTCCTCTCAAATAAAATGATATCGAGCACAGCATTTTAATGAGCGAGCACAAATCGATGATACAACTGCTCAAATCTGTTCCTACAAGTCTCAGCTGAGGGTTTTCTCTGCTCGAATCTGCTCCTGCAAGTCTCGGCTGTGGGTTTTTTTGCAGGTAGATTTGCACCACGCCCAGGTGGTAAATGTGGTGCAAAAGTGTTTCGTATGCGTAGAACCATGGACATATAAAGAAATGGACACCGTATTGAAACATGGCGCCCATTCATTCCTATGAAAGCTGCTCATAGGCGCAGAGAAGCAACAAGGAAGTATAATCCGGAAATTCCATACGGCCCAAAGCATGACGTAGCATCGACGTAGCTGCATTATGGACCTATCAAGAAAGAGGGCGGCAAGCGTAGCGGACTGGAGGCGGGAGTAGAATCATTCTCGTTCTGTAGCATCTAGCCTGGCGAAAACAAACTGAAAGCCGTTAAAAGCCGTTGGGCTAATAAAACGCTTGAGGTGGCGTTTTGAAATGAGAAAACTTCAGTTTTAATAGTATATGGTCTAAAGATAAGTATGAGCCTATGATTGATATCCAGAAAAATTTTGCAGAGACACAATCTTGTTCGCCGCTTGTACTGTGTGGACAGGGAAATCTGCCTACGGGCCGTATGAAAATAAGCTCCACCCCTCACCATGCAATACTAATGGGTTGGCCACATGTCCATGCTGGTTGCTCGGAGAAGGCACAGTCCTGGGGGCCTGCGTAGAACAGATTTGTATCCGTAGAAGGTGGGCGGGACAACATTGTCGCATCATCCAATGAAAGCGCCGGTTGGGACCCGTGACATCAGCATGTGAACAAACGGAGGAAAAGCCTTTTTCCTTCGTCCCTTTTCACCAGAAATTGTAGGAAATGACTAAATGAGCAACAACAACTATCAAACTAATGCGAAGTAGTAGGTAGTAGTGAATTGAACTCTTTTTCTGTAGTTTTACATTGCATTTTTTAAGTAATGGAGAATTACATTATATGTACTCCAGCCTTTGAGGAAAAGTAGTCCAAGGTGTCTGTAACAGTAAATAAGCCGCGTTAGCTAGCTTTGAGGTGGTTTCCCGATCATTTTAAACAGGACAGGAGGCTTATTATGTGACACGGTGACGTTGAGGAGGGGATACCCATTAAACACCAGGACCTGCGGTGGTTTAATAAACAATTGAGCTGCTTCACAATCTCTGTCCGGAGCCGCAGCAGTGTCTGGACTGACGGTCACGGACACACGGTCGGACACAGACCTAGGGTTTAGCTAGAGCCTACAGGACACGGAGCCATCCCACGGAAACTATGAACTGTAAGTCTGGTTTTCTTATGTTTTTAAACTTCAAAGTTGGTCGGTATAATACGTTCAATGATGAGAAGCAACGTGTGGTTATAATGTATTGCAGGCAGCATAGCTAACCACTAGCTAACAAGTCATAATGGGTATAACAGCTAATGTTCGTTAGCATATTCTTTTAAAGGATGTACCGTTTTTTAAGGCATTTGGTCACTTCTAAGGATGTTAATAATTAACTGTTAACGTAAAATAAGAAGGCTGACCAATGAATCCTTCCGTTAATCAGTTAAAATAATCCCGGCGCTAGCCAGGGAAATATGAGTCAGCTGAATACTGGAGTCTTGTTGCTATAATAATAATCAGCGTGTCTGTATGTCTGCTTTTCTGGGACATCGGCACCTTCATACATAGCCTACTAGTTTTACATCAGGATGTAATGTTAGCATGTGTCGACCTCATATAGAGCGTTTTCTGTCTTAATAGTGGCTATGAAGATCCAAATAAACACATGTGAGCAGTATACTATTCTGCTCAGCCCGTCTCAACATCATGTTGCTGTTTCTGAATAAAAACAGGTAGACAAGCGTCCCATTATGCAAAGGATTTTTTTTAATTGTGCAGCTCCATCGTGTTTAAATCATATTTTATATCTGTTTTTCCAGCCTGAAAAAAAACATTTACAACTAATTTTAAAAGTCACTAATGACAAGATACCCCCCACGAAGAGAATGAATTGCAGGGCTGTTATAATAAACTATATTGATTAGTTTTTAGCTTTGTGTTCTTCATCAACTCGAACCTACATGTATTTTATTTATTTTATAAATCTTAACATTATCTTAACATCTGAATGGCACAATCTGCTTTTCCACAGACTCATCTTGGCTGTCCTGCACAAGGCCTGCACAAGTGTCTGGGATTTCCATCCTGTCAGGGAGAAGCCATTGTACAGTGAGCAGCTACAGTCAGTCCTAACTATTATCCGTCATGTGTTTACTATAACATCACTAATGGGATCTAACAATTGTTTCCGTCCCCAGTGTATGCATTGCTGAGGGAAGGACACTCCAGATAACTGAAGACTTCACTGCTCCTGCTGCCTTGAGAAGATCTCCGAAGATGGAGCAGCGTGGAACTCACCTGGCAGTCACAGCACATCAGTCTGACTCTACACTCTACACACAATTTGTTTTCAATTTTTAGATTGTGATTATTATAAATCTAGACAAAGTCAGATCATACTCAATTCATAATCATATTGATTGCAGTAAATGAGGTGACATACTCAGTCATGTTTATTTGTTTGACATATTAAAAAGGTAGGGGAGATTTTGATTAAATATGGTAAACAGTTGGGCTACAGACCAAGGACTAAGTTACTAGTTTTATGTTTTGTTTTATAAAGTCTTGTTCCGGCACATGCCAGAGCATTTTGGGTATTTTGTTCATTTTCTCTTAATAAAATAACGCCATACAAAACTTTACTTGGAGGTATGCAATTGTGAGTGCATTATAGTTTTAAACTGGTTGATTTGTATTTTTCATTTTGACCGTATGTATATGTTTAGTAAATCCACAAATATTTTAAAAAGTCCAAATCTTGTGATTTGTTTGTGGGGTAAGCTTTTACTATACATTTGTACTGATTGTGCTTTGATGTGATAACTGCAAATCATAAATATAATTGATATAGGGCATTTATTAGTCTTGCTTTAGCAGCATGCAGACCTACTTATTAATGCAGCACGTGATCTGAATTAACATGTTCTAAACTGCATAAAATGTTATGGTGTGACACTTTGTGATTGTGATTAATTAAAGTAATCACTGAAATGAGGTTATATGAAGCTTTGTACCCTGTTCTTCTGGACACGTCACATGAGGTAAGGTGTATAGCAGAACTGTCTGGGGATAAGCACACAGTTAAACCTGATCATCTAATTATCAGTTTGTGATACAAGTAGTGATAATTTCACATGGAAAATGTGAGATAGAGGAACAATTATTCCAATTCAGTTTTAATGTGTCCTCTATACTTTTCTATTGCCTTGTAGAGTAGGTTACTTATTCACTTCACTATTCACACGTTTAAATTAATTAAGCTTACTACATTTAGAAGACTAAGGGCCAGTTTCACAGACATGGATTAAGACTAGTCCTGGACTAAATGGAATTTTGAATGGAGATTGTCCATTGAAAGTACAATTTAGTCCAAAACTAGGCTTAATCCATGTCTGCGAAACCGGCCCTATGTGTATGATTTATAAGCATATTTCTGGATTTAGATACATGCTGAATACTCTGCAGCAAGATATGTAGGCCTACTTTATTTACTTTGGTCCTCAATGCCTGCAACGTCCTCCTCACCCCCTGCGTGTGGTGTGTTTTAACTTTTAACCATAGATAGTTTTAACAGCCAGGAGCCTTGACAGCGGCTACGGGACAATAAACTATTGTCGATACCTGCTATCGGTGTATGAATGTGTGTGAATGGTAACGTGTAAATGGGAACAGGTCTCCCTTGCAAAAGAGTCTTCGGACTCAATGGGATATACCTGTATAAATAAAGGTTAAAAAAATATATAATGGAAATTCATTCTCTATTTAATAAAACTACTTTTATTAAAATGTAAAGGTTTTAAAGAGAAAAACAGCAGGTTTAAACAGTTACACCAGTGCCAATCACACAGCAGACGTTAACTGACGTCGACGCTGGCCCTTATATCTGCTAAAGTAAACTTGTTTATGACTTTCACTACTGGCATAAGGCTCCGCTGTAGTTCCCTCTTATTCAATTCCCTTATTATTACATTTCCTACATTTTCTGGTGAAAAGAGACGACCATGGACCAGCCATGGACATATGAGGGAGACGACGGAAACAGGCTTTCCCTCAGTCTGTTTAAATGCTGACGTCACAGGTCCCAACCGGCGTTTTCATTGGATGATAGGACAATGTTGTCCCGCCCACCTTCTACGGATACAACTCTGTTCTACAGGTACGAAATACTTTTGCACCAAACATAGCAGCTGGACGTGGTGCAAATCTACCTGCAAAAAACCCACTGCTGAGACTTGCAGGAGCAGATTCGAGCAGAGAAAACCCTCAGTTTAGACTTGTAGGAACAGATTCGAGCAGTTGTATCGATGGATTTGTGCTCGCTCATTAAAATGCTGTGCTCGATATAATTTTATTTGTGAGGACATTTTTCACAGATGTGCAACTTCTGATGCGTTAGTTCACATTTGGGTTTACGAATGCACAAATTTTGGGCATGTTCTCACATTATGAAACACGGGTGTGCAAATGTGTTTTGCACGAACTGTGCTGCAATGATTGTAGCAAAAGTGTCAATCGCATGACTCTTTGAAGTTGCGATGCACAGGATAGGATCTGTGCACCCGTAACAACGATTTGTGAACTCGTAGCCCCTATTTTGTGTCCACAATGGTAGAAAAAATATTTACGACTTCAAATTTACTGTTACACATTTGTGACTTTGGAGTACACATGCAAAACAAATATTTACGACTTCAAATCTACTGTTACACATTTGTGACTTCAGTTTACGCATTCGAAATCTGCAGTTACATGTGCTAAAGACTTATGCACCACATATACCTTCATAGATATCAACTGTAGAGGCAGAATTAGAGTTTGTGATAGAAATACAGTTCATATGATTAAAAGGTGTTAAGAAGATGCATAATTCAATAATATACAAGTATACAGGATTTAATGATTAATAATTTCATTTACAAGTTTATATAGTGGTTAAAAATGTTAAAAGCATATTGGTATTCATGTTTTACGTGATTCAGTATATATTGGTAAAATGTGTACTTCCCCTTTAAGAACGCTTGTGGGTGTGTGTTTTGCCCTGTGGATATGTGAGCAGGCAGTCAGAGCTTGAGAGCAGGATAAGCAAACGGTTTTCTTACCTGCCTTTTAGTAATTAGTTGCTACAAGTGTGTTAGCTAGCCACTGTGTTTTGTAATCCTGTGGAATAAACCTGGCGATTTTTTATATTTTTCTTCACAACAAAAAACGTTGTCAGAGTGGATTTTGTTGACCTGCATAGCTGGGCTAGCTACAGACACTGCCTGTGGAAAGCAACTTCTTGCTAACAATAGAGTTGAGTAAGCCACTGCAAGATCTCATGCTCACATTATTTAAACCTCTACATTAGTAAGAAAACCAGCTTGACATTGGACAAGAAGCCTTTGGAGAGGTTTGTGGATTGATTGATTCAAGATTCAACGAGGGACCTGAAAGAATATTCTCTATCATCCTGCCGAGGCTGCAAGTGAGTAGTTGGCTAATGTACTAGCTAGCAAGTGGATCTCAATGAGCCTCGTCTTTGCCGTTTTGTGACTGTTGGTTAGCAAATGGAACCTGTATAATTACTGGAAGTACCAACTGCAAAACAATCATGGCGGGGAGCAGAACGTAGGACTAACTGAGGAAAAAGAAAAGAGAGTTGTTAAACTAACGCCTAAAGGATTGGAACATAATCTGCAAATGAAAATATCCTCAAGAAGAGCCATACTAGGCCAACTTACTGATAAAAAGAATGAACTGCATGCTTTAATGGATGATGATGCAAATGCGGAAAACATTGGAAAAGAACTGTTGGCCGAATATGTGGAACTGATAAAGGACTTCAGTGAAATAAATGAGCAGGTTAAAGACCTATTTTGCCAGACAGGATATGAAGCGAATATGATCGCAGATCAAAGGGATTGGTTCGAGCCAAGAGATAGTGAGCACACAGACTTTGCACGAGAAGTGAATTCATGGACACGGGTGGCTAAGATACGTCAAGAAGAAGCTAAAAAGTTTAGTGATGAGATAAACCCAGAAGATAGCGTGTCAGTCACATCCAAGAAATCAAAAAAATCCAAATCTGTCAGTGCTGTGTCAGCAACATCGTCAGCTCGTTCTGAACGCTTAAAGGTGGAGTTAGAAAAAGCCGCTCTGTTAGCCAAGTCAGCTACATTGAAGAAGAAACAGGCTTTAGAAAAACATGAACTACAGCTCAAGGCTGAAAAAGAAGAGTTTGAGATACAAGCCGAGCTCGCTGCAGCTGATGCTCAACTGGCCGTGTTAAAAAAATATGAAGGCTCAGAAGTGTCTGGCAGATCTGGCAAAGGAAGTAGGATGGATGTTCTACAGTCTACTTCAGTGAAGAACGATGTCAACTACAGTAAAAGTGATAACAGTGGCGGTCGGCATAGCCACACAGCAAGAAGAGATGCAGGCGACCATGTCATACAAGCTCCTGTATACTCAGTGGACAATTCTGTGAGTACAGATAATCTGGTTATTGTCATGCAACGCCAAAACGACATCACCGAAAACCTAATAAGGCAACAGAAGCTCTCTACATTGCCACCACAGAACATCCCTGTTTTCAAAGGAGATCCAATAGAATATCGTCTCTTCATGAGAGCTTTTGAACACAGCGTAGAGAGTAAGACTGAAAATAGCAAAGATCGTCTTTACTATTTAGAACAACACACTATTGGACCGCCGAATGATTTAGTGCGCAGTTGCTTTCATATGGACTCAGAACAGGGCTATCCCGAAGCCAAGAGACTTCTGAAAGAACGCTTTGGGGATAAATACAAGATATCCATGGCCTACCTGGACAAAGCTTTAAACTGGCCTATCATAAAAACAGAAGACAGCAAGGCACTTGAATCATACGCCCTCTTTCTCACAAGCTGCAGTAATGCAATGGCAGACCTCGAGTACTTAGATGAGATGGAAAATGCTACTAATATGCGCACAATCATTGCTAAGCTCCCCTACAGGCTGAGAGAGAGATTCAGGAGCGTCGCCATAGACATTCAGAAAAGGCAAGATCGACGGACAAAGTTTAAAGACTTAGTAACGTTCATCACCAGGCAAGCAGAAATAGCATCACACCCCGTGTTTGGCGAAATACCAGGACAAACAAGACGCCAGACAGACAGTAAGACAGACAGTAAGACTGAAAGGACAGGTGGAAAGAAAAACATCACGACACTGGCCACTGAAGTAAAAGCACAGAAAGCCGAGAAAGGTGTTTGGGACGGAAACAAGAAAACTCAGGAGAAAGGAACAAACGTGGATAAGGCCTTTAATAAACCTTGTATCTTTTGTCAGGGAGACCATACCATGGAACAATGCAAAAAACTTCAAAAAATGCTGCACAAGGAAAAGTTGGAGTTCCTCAAGGGCAAAGGACTTTGCTTCAGTTGTCTTGCTGCAGGACATATGAGTAAGGCCTGTGAAGAAAAGAAGAGCTGTCAGATATGTTCAGCAACACACCCTACACTCTTACACATAAAACAGAAACCCAAAGACTCACCAAAGGAAGAGGCTTCGAGGGAGGAGCCTAAGGACGAGTCTGCGAAGGTGGTCAGTGGATTTGTGGACGCAGGGGACACAAGCACCCAGACTGGGGCCGGGGGTACTGATAGCGTCCTCGCCATCGTTCCTGTGAGAGTAAAGGCAAAGAGAGGTAACAAGGTGCTGACTTGTTATGCATTCCTGGATCCAGGAAGTAACGCTTCCTTCTGCACTAACAAGCTGGCGAATGACCTTCATCTGCAAGGAAAAAACGTGAACATCCTACTCACCACAATGGGAGAACAAAAGGCAGTCTCCTGCAAAGCTGTACCAGACCTTGAAGTGAGCAGCCTAGAAGGCGATGACTTCATCGGGCTCACAGACGTTTTTGCACAAAAGGCTATCCCCGTGAGCAAGGAGAACATTCCTACTCAAGAAGACGTGGATAAGTGGCCACATCTGCAAGGTGTACGAATCCCTTCCATCAATGCAGATGTCGATCTTCTGATTGGAACCAATGTGGCGAAAGCCCTTGAACCAGAGGAAGTAATCCGCAGCATCAAAGATGGGCCGTATGCAGTACGTACAGCCTTGGGATGGACTGTAAACGGACCGCTGCGTGAGAACATTGGATGTCGGACGAAACATGGATGCCCACAGATTAAGATAAATCGCATCTCAGTGGCTCGGCTGGAAGAATTATGGGCTCAGCAATTCAAGTGTGATTTTCCAGAGAACGCTCAATCAGAGCATTTGGAAATGTCCAAGGAAGACCAGCTTTTCATGGATCGAGTCTCGGAATCAGCCAAGCTGGTCAACGGCCACTATTCAATTGGGTTGCCGTTGAAGAACAAAGATGTGAAAATGCCCAGCAATAGAGCAGTGGCAGAGCAACGAGCGCTCAACATGAAGAAGAAGCTTCAGAGAAACCAGACATTCAAAGAAGACTACGTCAGCTTCATGAAAAAGGTGATCAGCGAGGGCTACGCTGTAAAAGTACCAATTGAAGACTTAAACCGGAGCGATGGAAAGGTGTGGTTTATCCCGCATCACGGTGTTTACCACCCTAAAAAGCAAAAAATACGAGTGGTATTCGACTGTGGGGCTTCTTACCAAGGAACCACACTCAATGAACAACTACTGCAAGGGCCTGACATGACAAGCAGTCTCATCGGCGTCTTAACAAGGTTCCGTCAAGAGCAGGTTGCGATAATGGCGGATGTGGAATCCATGTTTCATCAAGTTAAAGTACCACCAGAACACGCCGACCTTCTCAGGTTCCTGTGGTGGCCGGATGGCGACGTCTCACAAGAGCTGCAAGAATACAGGATGGAAGTTCACTTGTTTGGCGCCACCTCCTCACCAAGCTGCGCGAGTTACGCTTTGAGAAGGTGTGCTGAAGATAACAAGAGCAGTTTTGATGCGGCAGTAGTGGATACAGTTTTATGCAACTTCTATGTCGACGACTGTTTGAGATCAGTTGCATCCGAACAAGAAGCAGTCCAGCTATACAAAGACCTGAAGGCCATCTGTCTAACAGGAGGATTCAGACTAACGAAATGGATGACCAACAACCGGGATGTGTTGGCAAGTATTCCACAAGAGGACCGGGCAACAGAAGTCAAAACCCTCGACTTTGACCAGGAATCACTCGCCATCGAGAGGGCTTTAGGGGTCCAGTGGTGTATCCGGTCGGATCAGTTTAAGTTCCACGTGAACATCCAGCAGAGGCCTCTCACCCGACGGGGAATCTTGTCAATGATTAGTTCAGTCTACGACCCACTGGGGATGTTGTCTCCAGTCATACTGCCTGCCAAGAACATCCTGCAGGAACTGTGCAGACTGAGAACAGGATGGGACGACGCTGTGCCAGACCATTTTGCACAACAATGGTCGAAGTGGATGGAAGAGCTTCAGCAGCTCACCAACATTGGAGTGGAGCGGTGCTTCAAGCCGCCTGAGTTTGGAGAAACAGTGGAGGCTCGACTACATCACTTTAGTGACGCGAGCGAAACAGGCTATGGTACCGTGACTTACCTGGTTCAGAAGAACAGCAGCAACAAGTTACACTGCTCATTTGTCTTGGGAAAGGCAAGAGTTACCCCCCTTAAACCCACGACTATTCCGCGGCTGGAGCTGACGGCGGCTACCTTAGCTGTGAAGGTGGACATTATGCTAAAGAAAGAACTGCAGCTTCCGCTGTCAGATTCCAAGTTCTGGACAGACAGCACCGCCGTGCTTAAGTACATAGCAAACGAGAACATGAGATTTAAGACATTTGTGGCAAACAGGGTCGCTACAATCTTACAAGCAACAAAAGTGGAGCAATGGAGCTACATCAACTCACGGTTGAATCCAGCTGATTACGCTTCCAGGGGACAAAGAGTGAGTGTCTTCATGCAGAACGAGGTATGGATCTCAGGGCCCGCCTTTCTCAGCAAGCCAGAAAGAGAATGGCCGGACAAGCGTGTTCAGTTGGAGGAGCTTACAGTGGCAGATCCTGAGGTTAAGAAAGGCATACTCGTTAATGCTACTACAGTAGAAGAAAGCACTGATGTAATGCAACAACTAACAGAATACTTCTCTTCCTGGATACGGCTAAAGAAGGCGGTGGCGTGGCTCATTCGAGTCAAAGGAACTCTGGTAAATCTGTCAAAGAAGAAAAAAGAAATGAATGAACTATACAAGGACCAAGAACAAGTAAACAAATACATGACAAGATACAAGAAGAGTCTCAAACAGACTTACCTGACTCTGGATGATCTGCGACAAGCTGAGCTGGATATCATCCGCCATTGTCAGCAAAGGAAGTTCCAAGAGGAAGTATCTGCTCTTCAGAGAAAAGAGCCCGTCAAGAAAAGTAGTCGAATCTGCAGACTGAATCCGCAACTTCAGGAGGGAATCCTTCGTGTCGGAGGCAGGCTCAGTCGAGCATCCATGCCGGCCGAAGCCAAGCACCCGATGCTCCTGCCTAAAGACCATCGTGTGGCTGATCTGATTCTCCAGGATGCACATGAGCGACTGGGACACAGCGGACGCAATCATGTCTTGTCTCATGTACGTCAACGATACTGGATTATCGACGCCCCATCAGCAATCAGGAAAATGCTGTCTCGCTGTACTACCTGTCGAAGACTTCATGGTGCATCAGGCACACAAATGATGGCGGACTTACCAAGAAACAGAGTGATACCGGACGAACCACCTTTTACCAGAAGTGGAGTTGATCTGTTTGGACCATTCAATGTAAAAAGAGGAAGATCATATGTAAAAAGGTACGGGGTTATATTTACCTGTCTCGCAAGTCGTGCAGTCCACATCGAAATGGCGACATCACTGGAAACAGACTCCTTTATTCATGCTCTGCGTCGCTTCATCGCAAGGAGGGGTCAAGTGAAGGAAATGCGATCCGATAATGGGACTAATTTCGTCGGAGCCGACCGCGAGCTCAGAAAGGCTGTAAAGGAGTGGAATACTTCACAAATTGAGGACAGCTTGCTCCAGCGTGACATCAAATGGATATTCAATCCTCCATCCGGATCACACCACGGAGGGGTGTGGGAGAGAATCATCCGCTCCATCAGAAAGATCATGGTTGCTACGCTGAGAGAACAAAGCTTGGATGAAGAAGGTCTTCAAACGTTCTTTTGCGAATGTGAGGCCATTTTGAACAGTAGGCCTATTACTACGCCTTCAAATGACATGAACGATCTGGAAGCTCTCACCCCACAGCACTTGCTGCTGCTGAAGACTCAACCAAACTTACCACCGGGACTCTTCCAGACAGATGACAATTATGCGCGCAGAAAATGGAGGCAAGTCCAGTATATGAGCGATCTCTTCTGGAAGCGCTGGACCAGAGAGTACCTCCCTCTACTCCAGAAAAGACAGAAATGGAACCACCCATCACGGAACTTCATCCCAGGAGATGTAGTCTTGATAGTCGATGAATCCGCGCCTAGGGGATCTTGGCTGATGGGAAGGATCGTCAAGACTATGGAGGATGAGCATGGAATGGTCCGGAAGGTTCGAGTCAAGACAAAGACTAATGAGCTTGAGAGGCCAATAACAAAGCTCTGCTTACTTCAAGAAGCAGCATAAGGAGGACTGTTACTTACCTGATTAAAAGTGTTTTTGATTTGTGTTACTGGGAAGAAAGACTTTCTTCATATAAGTTGTAATTGTTTCTGCCCTAGAAAGCAATTAGGGGCCGGGTATGTAGAGGCAGAATTAGAGTTTGTGATAGAAATACAGTTCATATGATTAAAAGGTGTTAAGAAGATGCATAATTCAATAATATACAAGTATACAGGATTTAATGATTAATAATTTCATTTACAAGTTTATATAGTGGTTAAAAATGTTAAAAGCATATTGGTATTCATGTTTTACGTGATTCAGTATATATTGGTAAAATGTGTACTTCCCCTTTAAGAACGCTTGTGGGTGTGTGTTTTGCCCTGTGGATATGTGAGCAGGCAGTCAGAGCTTGAGAGCAGGATAAGCAAACGGTTTTCTTACCTGCCTTTTAGTAATTAGTTGCTACAAGTGTGTTAGCTAGCCACTGTGTTTTGTAATCCTGTGGAATAAACCTGGCGATTTTTTATATTTTTCTTCACAACAAAAAACGTTGTCAGAGTGGATTTTGTTGACCTGCATAGCTGGGCTAGCTACAGACACTGCCTGTGGAAAGCAACTTCTTGCTAACAATAGAGTTGAGTAAGCCACTGCAAGATCTCATGCTCACATTATTTAAACCTCTACATCAACATTCAGTCCGGGGCAGCATTTAATATCTCAAGTGTATTGCATAGAAAACCTGAAAGCACTATCAGCAACACGAAAAACGATAACCGAGGCCAAGCTATAAACCTCTGCTATGCTCTATGATCTTGTGTCCAAAGGGCAGGCCCAATCCAGTGTTGCTGTACTGACAAAGTGTGCTGGTGTTATTGCTGAAAGTCACAACAAGTGCAAACATGGCCATGGTGGAGAGAGAGGACTGGGGGAAGCCTGTGGAGAGGAAAGGGGTGAGTGACAAACCAAGTGTTACTATCAAATATATACCATGTTTGTTTTGTGACAGCTTGCAGATAGCAAAATCACAATTTAGGATTTTTTTTTGTCATAACAAGAGTGCGTCACTGTCCTTTTGACAGAGACTAACTGGGGTCCTGGCACTGGCAACCCTCATATCAGCGTTTGGTTCATCATTCCAGTATGGTTATAACGTGGCTGTGGTCAACTCTCCATCACCGGTAACTAAAGCAAAGGAACCAAAAGCTTTTTCTGTACCACACTAATATGGTGAAGTAGTGTCTCTATCAGTATTGTCCTGCTCTCTTCAGTTCATGCAGCAGTTCTATAATGCCACCTACCTGGAGCGCTACGGCAGTCCGATGGAGGGCAACTTCCTCACCCTGCTGTGGTCTCTCTCTGTGTCCATGTACCCGCTAGGAGGATTCTTCGGCTCGCTGATGGTGGCCCCTCTGGTCAACAAACTAGGGAGGTAATAACACATGTTATGCCCCATGCCCTAAGAGTAGATATGTCACATTCATCATGGACAACAAAAAAAACAGTACACTTGTTTGTCTAATTTGAGTTCAAATGAATTGACCCTGCGACAGGAAGGGCACCCTCCTTTTCAACAACATCTTCTCCATCGTCCCTGCTGTGATGATGGGAGCCAGCGAGATTGCCAAGTCCTATGAGATCATCATCGTGGCTAGGTTTATAGTGGGCATCTGTGCAGGTCAGATATGTTCAACTACCTCCATGTGATCAAGATTTATTCAAGTCATTTTCTAATATGTATTTTAAGTCGTCTTTCCTCGTCTGCAGGTCTGTCGTCCAACGTGGTGCCCATGTATCTGGGAGAACTCTCTCCCAAAAATCTGAGGGGAGCCCTTGGCATCATACCACAGCTCTTCATCACCATTGGCATCCTCAGCGCACAGGTTTTGGGCATCAGAAACATACTTGGCAACAGCACAGGTAAATGTTAAGGCATCCTGCATTTTGTTTTATATGTTGAAGAGCTCATTTTTCCTCTCAAGACTCATGAGAGCTTTAAAAGATGGTCAATTGGTAAAATAGGTTTCTCTGCTCCCTCTGTGTCCAGGGTGGCCTCTCATGCTGGGGTTGACCGGCATTCCTGCCCTGATAGAGCTCCTGCTTTTGCCCTTCTTCCCAGAGAGCCCGAGGTACATGCTCATCCAGAAAGGAGATGAGAAGACGGCAAAGAAATGTAAGGAAAGCAGGAGAAAAAACAACCTTATGCGACTAAGAGAAGGGGGGAGAAGCTGCTACATAAAACACTAGCAATACAAAGCTGTATCATGTTTGGTTTGTTCACCTTCAGCGCTACAGCGTCTGCGTGGTTGGGACAACGTGGACGCTGAGCTGGAGGAGATGCGTCTGGAGGACCAATCAGAGAGGGCGGAGGGTCACCTGACCGTGCTCAGCCTGCTGTCCCAGCGCTCCCTCCGCTGGCAGCTGGTCTCCATCATCGTCATGAACATGGGCCAGCAGCTGTCGGGGGTCAACGCTGTGAGCTGCGCCACTTCCCTTCTTGTCCTTTAACCGCTGACTCTGTTTCAGATGTTACGCCAGATCAGAGTGAATCATTTTAAACACACTTGTTCTGTTTGGGCAACAACAACAACAAAAAAAATCTCTCCTTGAATCATTTGGGATAATGTACAATAAAAATAATAAACGTAAAAGGGCATGTTGCTAGCTATGGTGGGCCCCCTTTGTTTACATACCCGTTTGCAGAGAGTAAGCTGTGTATTAACACCAGATTTTTCAGCGCATACACTGTACTTCAAGGTAGCATTCTCAAGAATCGCTGACTCCACCTTTAACTTGTTTTGCTTCTTTCAGTAATTTTTTAACTTAAGTACTGTAAAATTATGTTATAGTGCTGTTTTTTTTAACTCTCTGCTCATTCCTTTCATAATTTCAGTTTTCTGTCCGTCTCTTTAGATCTACTACTACGCAGATAGCATATATGGCACTGCAGGTGTCAAGCAGGATGATATCCAGTACGTCACTGTGGGAACAGGTGCAGTGAATGTCTTCATGACCATAGCTGCTGTAGGTACCTTGTTAGAGAAGCTGTTAACAATGGAAACCTTTCAGTGCTAAAATACACAGTCTGTTGTTTGATCATTCCAGAAGAAGGCAATAGTTGTGAACAGGTGATTTGTCATACCAGGTCTTCATCGTGGAGGCCTCGGGGCGAAGGCTGCTCCTCCTCTGTGGCTTTGGGATCTGCTGTGCAGCGTGTGTGCTGCTCACTGTCGCCCTCAACTTCCAGGTACCAGCTGTGTGAAAGTGTCAGTGCAACTCCAGTGTGCTACTCTGCTCTCCTCTAGTGGTTCAGCGCACAAAAACAATCTGCTGTAGGCTATGTCAGATTCTCTCAACCTTGAGGTCAGGAGATATGCTATGGAGACAAAGCAGGCTTTGAAAAAATTATTAATAATAATAATAATAATAATAATAATAATAATAATAATAATAATAATCTTTATTTGTATAGCACCCTTCATACATAAAATGCAGCTCAGAGTGCTTTACATGCACAAAATAAAAATAATACAAAACAAAACACATTCCATCACAGGCAAAAAGATAGAGCAAAAGATACAATAAATACATAAAAATGATGAATTAATGAAAACACATTCAATGCATAAAACAAAGATATAAGAGATAACAACCATAAAAAACTATAAAACAAATAGATGGTGGAATTAATTAAAAGCAGCAGCATGGAGAATAGATGCGTCTTGAGCTGCTTCTTAAAACTATCAACTGACGTTGCTGTTCTTATTTGTAGGGGCAGTTTGTTCCAGGCCGTTGGTGCATAAAAACTAAATGCTGCTTCACCATGCTTTTTCCCGTTCATCTTTGGTACATTAAGCAGGCCGCCACCAGAGGACCTAAGAGGTCGAGTTGGGACATATTCGGACAAGCAGTCAGATAAAAACAAGGGTGCTAAACAATGTAGTGCTTTAAAAACAAGTAAAATCATTTTAAAATCAATCCTCAATGCTACAGGGAGCCAGTGAAGTGAGGCTAGAACTGGAGTAATGTGATTTCTCAACCTGGTTTTTGTTAAATTTATATCAGCTGCATTTAGAACAAGTTGCATTTTTATTTATTTTTTATTTTTTGGGTAGACCAGTGAGAAGTGCATTGCACTAATCCAGACGTGAAAATACAAATGCATGCATACATTTTTTTGCATCTTCCATAGAAAGGTAGAGTCTGACTGTAGCAATTTTTCCTCAGTTGAAAAAAGGCAATCTTTGTTGTGTTGTTGTTGATATGTGATTTAAAATCCAACTCAGAGTCAATAATGATACCCAGATTGTTTACTGTATTCTTATTTTCTACACTCAGACTTTCCAATCTTCTTAACATTATCTCTTTGCGCCTCAGTACCTTGTTCTTGTTCAATTTAAGAAAGTTTTCACTCATCCACTGTGTAATTGCGGACACACAATTTGTGAGGGAAGTGAGGGCTGGTGGGGGACCTCTGGTGGATTCTAGAAGATAGCACAGGGGTTAGCACCAGCGCCATGGAAGAAAACTATCCCCCAGTCAGTGTGACATTGAAAGTTCCTTGATTGTCTTGTATGTTCAGGAGTACTGCCCTGCTGAGTCCTACAATGGTTATCCAATATGAACCTCATGTCAAACACCCTTAAAGGCCCTGTTCACTCACATGACAAAAAACAATCTCATTTACCTTTAGTGGCATTTAGCCAAGCAGATAGTTTTTGTTTAAGTTGACAGCTTAATGGCTTGGTAACACAGGTTATTCTTAACCAAAGTTTAGTTGGTCAGATAATAAGGCAGAGGTCAGATACAGTACATGCAAGGAGGCAGAGCAGGCAGAAATCCAAAAAGACAGAGACATAAAAGTTGAAGAAGGATGAAACCTTATGGAAGCAATGCCACAACAGACAAGCATAGAGCTCCACTATTACTGTCATACGGGATGGATGATAGAGATGGTACAGACTATGTTAGCTATGTGAAGGCGACTGTATATTTAGGGAGATACTCGTATGAGAATGAAAAAACTGTTGATTGACAACATAATGCCATTTCCATTAAATTTGGGTTTCATTACATTGAAGGAAGCTCACTGGCAGACGGTGAAAGGCGAAACACATCAAAGGCTAGGAGTGGGTGAATGACAGACTGACTGGTGCAAAATTGTTTTTGGATTAACTGGCACTTTCACCTCGTGCTCACACTTTCATTCAATTCCAGTGTGCTGGAGTATAAACCCCAAAAAAACAGACATTTAGAGCATGGTCTGGAAAATGAAATGATGACTTGACATCTCTATTCGCTGCTGAGGTCATGAAAACTATATGACGTAAAAACAGAATCAACCGCCACTAAAGCATGAAGAACACTAGCCAATAGGCAGAACCACAAAACCAGTGCTTCTACCCCTGTAATCTCACCTGCCTCCAAAAACATTCAGACAGGCTTCACATTCAACAGCACAGTGGTTTAGAAATATTTGAAAGTTTAGTAGCAAAGACAAAATTTGGAAGAAGAGATAATAGAGAACAGGCACATTCATAATCCACTCAGAGAAGCCTTTAACATGGACTGTCTGCCACACAGTGCAGCCATTAAGGAGAGTTTGTTACACATTTGTTCCTGTTTGAAAGCCTCAATATTACCAGTTGATGATAATGATAATACCATGGTTTGTGTTGACAGGACAGCCTGACGTGGATGCCCTACGTCAGCATCGCCTGTGTTATCATCTATGTCATGGGACATGCCATAGGACCCAGTAAGTCTGACCCCGACCGGGTGGTTATTTACACACGCACATGGGGTTCCATTAGCTCCAAGTGTTGTTTGGATGTTCCCAGACATGTAATGATATATGTTGTCAATCTGCACCCAGTTGTTTGAGGCATGAGCATCCCAACTGTGACCCATGAAGAGTGATGGAGTGTCTGGAGTGTTTATGGTCTGTGGTTGACCACATGTGTGCTCTCCAGGTCCCATTCCTTACGTGGTAACCACGGAGATGTTCAGGCAGTCGGCCAGGCCAGCCGCCTTCATGGTGGCGGGCTCCGTCCACTGGCTCTCCAACTTCACCGTGGGCCTCGTCTTCCCCTTCCTAGAGGTCAGTTGCACAATTTCTAAGAACTCTGACGTTGGTGGAATGAAAGTTTATTATTCCTAACATGTAATCAGTTACAGATGTTTGTTTGAGTGTAGACAGCAAGGCAATTCAAGCCACATCCTGACTGTGTTTTGGTCATTTATACTTTGTTTTGAATTACTTCACTTTATTATGTATTGGACTTTATGTCTGTTTTTGTAAAACTTTCAATTAAATACAATTCTTGATCACTGACTGTTAGCACCAAGTTGATTATATAATACGTAAAATGCAAAGTTTCAGTGATAGACCTGGGTCAAACTTCAAACATACAGTATACATAAATGTACTATGCTGCTAAATATTTTACTTTATTGTTTTCATATTTTAAATTCACTTATGTGTCTACTTTACTTACTAAATTTCATTGTAGTGACAATAATTCAATTGTATTCTATTCTAGTGAGATTTTCTTGTCTTCACTATGAGATTGCCAGCTTCCAGCAGAGACTAAAGCAGGGGTGTCCAAACTTTTTTCACTGAGGGCCACATACAGAAAAATCTACTTTGCAAAAATAACACATTTATCAGGACATGTAGCTGCTCTGATGTTTAGTTTCATAGTGTCTTCGTAAATTGTAATCCTTCTTCACGGCAACACTTAGTTTACTGGAAGCAGTTGACTCATTGTTTCTTTTCCATTGGACGAAGTGGCTTTATCTCAGAGATAAACATAAACTATTTGCTTCCCTTAAAATCTGCATCATTAGCCTACTACCAAAAATCAAACAACAGACGAAGTAGAGTGCAAATCACACGTCACCTCACCTTTAGCTGTTTACGTCCAGACAAAATATTTGATCTGATCACATTTCCTTCTCCCATTCTTCTCCCACCAGAGAGGTCTGGGCCCGTACAGCTTTATAATTTTCTCCTTCGTATGCCTGGTGACGCTGGTCTACATCTGGCTGGTTGTGCCGGAGACCAAGAGCAAGACCTTCCTGGAGATCTGCCAGATGTTTGCCAAGAGGAACAAAGTGGAGATCAAACTGGGCGATGGCGAAATCCCACTGAAAGAGATCAAAGAAAGCCTGCAGGATGTATCCAGGGTCACGGCCTTCTGAAACAAAATGAGTCTATTCAGAGGAGAGGAAGCGTTCACTCCAGGGGAGGAGGGAGTAATGAACTGGAAATGTTTTAATCTAACCTATTTTTATTTTACATAGAATCTTAACACAACCTCTTTTTGTATTGTCGGAAAAAAATCTTTGTGCAAGCCTTGTATAGGTGTGAATGGGTGCTTGAGCCATTATGAAACAAAAAAGTGTTGGTGTGTCATTAAAGCTTTTATTGATGATTCAAAGAGATGTTACATAATACAATGCATGGCTTAAGCCTGAAGATACAGTTTGCATTAAATATGGACTTCACGTGCCTGAAGGACATTTTATCCTTCATTACATGTGCCATACCCGTCTTTATATCCCCACAATCAACAGTGATATTTTTGGTTTATTGCAGCATTTGAAAGCTCAGGTAAACAGATTCAGAAAAAAGCTCTTTAGGGGCATCTGTACTCAGTGTCCAGCTCCACCCCTCCATACAGGCTGAGTTTGGTGGTCCCCCAGCTGAACACATTTCCCGTGGCGGTGCTGTTCCTCTCGCATGACCTCTGGTCCCGAATGTCTGCTGTGGTCAGCACATAGTCCCACACGTTGACATCCGTCATCTTACCCACAAAGGCGTCGGCGTTGGAGATGCCCAGTAACCCATCCTGGTCTTTGCCCAGGATGAACACACCGCCGGGGTTTATCGTGTAACCGCTTTTCAGGTAGCGCAGTTCCCCCACCATGCCGTTGATCCACAGCTCTGCGCCGCCGGTGTTGGAGGACCAGGTGATGCAGTAGTTGGCCCAGTCGTGCGTCTTAAAGCTGTGCGGCAGGTTGACAAACTCGTTGCCGATCCAGAGGCCCACCTCTCTCACGTCTCTGTCTTCCCCGATGGAGATCATCAGCTCGTTGTCGTTGCCGTTGCTGGCGTAGGAGATGACGGTGTGGATGCCCTCGGCCTGAGGCAGCACGTGCATGCAGACGGTGAAGGAGTCCAGTTCCATGGGTTCGCCAAGGCGCGCCAAAGCGTAACTACCGGAATTTTTCTCCTGGAACTTGAGCACCAGAGGAAACAGAGCGCGGGGTTCTGCAGGAAGACAGTAAAATTAAGAATCAGACTTCCTTTCAGCAGATCACAGTTTGCTCTCAAAATCAATCACGAACATTACAAAAAACTCACCGTATTTGGTAGGCCTTGGGTTGCGATATCCACCTTATGACAACAAGTAAGAGAGAGAGAGTAAGTATGAGCATTTCTTTTATACAGATCTTGGTTTTGAACAGATGTTTTATTACAGCTCACTTACCTGAATGGATGTGCTTTCCGAGAGACGTTATCAGACCTTCGATCTTGAGAAGCTTTGATTCAATTTCATCTTGCCGACAAAATGCTGCATGGACAAAATGTATTAAAAAAAGAAAGAAAAAAAGCTGGGGTTATTGTCAGGCCATGGTTGTGCCATATGTCAAGTTTTAGGAAGAAATGATATTGCTCTTTTGTGCAATCACACTGTCACAACACTCTACGCACTTCCTTTCCCGAGGCGTGGCAGGAAAGAAGACTCCACAACACGGTCGTTTAGAGGCTGAGCCATGCGGTAGTCATTCCACAGGGTCTTGTTATCAATGTCCATTAGGGTGCTCTCCAGTTTCCTGATCTGTACACAACAGAGAAATAGAGTGACATACAGCATGACATTTCACCACTTAATACAATCTTAATGGTATGGTTATGTACAGTATATGAAAGAATAAGTTGGAACTAAGGTCTTTCTGTGTGCTTCACCTGGTTATGTGAGAGAGTGATGGGTGTGTCAAACACAGTCCAGAGGATGCTCTCGAAGCAGGGTGGGGTGGTGAGGGAGCCCTGGTACCGGAAGAAATGGTTGAGGTTCTCGGGGAGCATGGAGCGCACATCGATGTTTGATATGTTCATATTTTGACCTTTCGGGATCATATTGAAATCGCATTAGGCTCAAGTTAAATACAAAAAAAGTTGATCTCTGTGTGCAGTTACCCACCTGTGTACTTGATTTTCTCCAGGTTGGAGATGAAATCACTGTAGTAGGTGTTCTCAAAATGTCCGTCCTGAAAGTAAACCAAAGTTGTGAAAAACTTAAAAGCGGAAATAGTTTGGTCAAAACAGACGTGCCATGGTTCGTCTTCCAACTTTCAATTGCAATATCCAATCAAATCCACCAGATTCCCCTCAGACTTTTCTCTCCTTTTCCCCCATCTCCACAACTGATCCCATTTTAGATTCAGTTTCCAAATCATCCAGCCTGCTCAATCCCACCTCATCATCTGCTTCACAATGGCTCATCAGCTCACACACACACACACTATAAACTGGTCTCATCCTTTTGCAAGTGTCAGATCATCAGATGCTGTGGTTGAGTTACTTTGTCACCATTCCTGATTCCATTGTGTATTTACGTTTACTCTGTTCCTGTTCACCGTCAGGTTCTGTACCTACACTTGACCTTTTCACGTCTGGTTCAATAAATCATTTGTTACTAAATGAGTTTGTCTGAACAGCACTAACTCTCAGCCCCTCACAGTGAATGCCGGTAGCAGCAGCGTTGCTGCAGCAATGACCTCTAACAGCTGAGAGCCGCTGACTGCTTGAGATGCAGAGCTATGGAGACCAGCACTCAGTCAATATGTCGACATGAAAATGCACACTTGATGGAGCCTTTCAACCCAACAGAATGAACGACACAAACTATCATACACGTCAATAGGGCATAGGGTCATTTCACATATGAAAACTATTTATTTTTGTAAACTTCCTTTAGCAGAGCTCATGGCCATGTATCATGAATAGTGACGACATATTGCATAGATGTTGAACAATCTGCAGCAAAGCAACACACAGAGGAACTGGAACGAAAGAAACTACTTAATGTGTGGCTAACGTACATCGTAGAAAAAGGCCAGTACCGCCAGCCCGTCTGGCTTATCTTTGGCTTCAGTGATGCTGCTGTACTTGTCAGAATTATAGTGGACGACATGGAGCTGAAAGACAGGGTAGAAATGCACAAAATGTGGAAAACTTTTAACAACATTAATCTCAAGTTATAGAACAAGTGTACGCTAACAATTAGATATTTTAGCAGTAAAACAAAGGCCTCAAATTAGTTTGCAAAGGTGGCTCAGATATGGAGTCATATTTTTTTCAGACTACAAGCTGCAGGTCTACTAGTTTCCAAGTGAGTTTAAAGGCCTACTTCACCGGTGGGAATATGAAGGTGTATTGAATTCTGAGATACTATGTAGTATAAATGTGCAAAAAAAAATTAATTGGTTCATCCTAGCCTGAGAAAAGGCAGAAAGAGTGTTTTATGGTCTCACTGTCTAACCCTACATTTCTCTTACTGTGTCACAGTAAGAGACATGTAGGGTTTTTCTCAGGCTAGGATGAACCAATTTAAAAAAAAATTGCACATTTATACTACATAGGATCTCAGAATTCAATACACCTTCATATTCCCATCGGTGAATTAAGGCAGAGCAAATATTTATGTACAAATGCAGCTTCATGTGATAGCTGCACAGATGCTGATGGAAAAGCTGCCTCTGTTTGACTAAGGGCAAGCTCTAATGTAAATAAGTGCGTTGATTGAACAATAAAAGCCTGTCATCACTGCATCATGTGGTTAGTTTCTTCCCTGTAACACTTGATCATTGCAAACTTAAAATGTTTGACTTCTTCAAATTCAGTCTATTTTTTATTTATTTATTTTTTCAGCCAACCTCTGCCATGTAACGGATGCCGTCCACGGTATGTTCCGCGCCACTGGCCTCCAGGTCCCAGCCTCCCCAGTGCAGGTGCATCTGGACGGCTGTGTATTTCCCTGGGAGGCCCTTGGTGATCTTCATAGTGGGAGGCAGGTCAATCTGAACTGAGGGACACATAAAGACACTCAAATTTGTAATTGTCTTATCAAAACATATATTGACCAAAGATGCATTATACTGTATACAACTGTTGTACGGTTTCAGATTTTTTTAATGTATTTTCCACCAAAGTAAACATTATTGTTGACTAGTGGAGTGCAGTTTTCCAATCAAATCAATAGAATGCAACCATTGGTGTTCTGGGAGACATGTGCAGACTTGAATTTTACTGTAACGGATTACACAATTTGGGGGAGTTTTGAGAATATGCAAATTTACTTTTACCCCGCAAAGTTTATGACTGAAAACCAAAGACTGCCTAAAAAATATCATTTAGGAAGAAGTTTTGGAAGAAAAATGTAAACGCTTTCTTAATTCTGTCTGTATCTCACCCGAGTGCCCGTTATTAGACATGAGGAAATTCCCTTTCTGAGTATCATATCCGTTGAGCTCCAGCAGCAACATGTCTGGGTTATGTCTCACGCTCCGCCGCTGGATATCAATTGGGGACTGCTTCTTACCGCCGCATGCCGGGTACTTGGTTGGCCAGTGCATCTGGTCCAAAGCTCCCTCTATGTGGAGAAAACAAGGATAGAAATCTATTGTGAGAGGGGACCACTTGACTGAGATAAATACACTTAGGGAGTGACATGTTTTTATTACCATAAGCCGTGGAATATTAAATATTAAAACAAGTCACACAGGTCGTTTCTTATGACTAGTCTCGCAAAGCCAGACCAAACTACAGCAAGTACATATAACAGACAGGACTTGTTCAACAGGATATTAATGCAGCTCATGTGCTCCCCCCAAGAGCATTCACTCCGATTTACAGACACATATTATATTTCCATGACTTCACAAGCTCCTGATGTAGCCAGAGTTTGGCAGCTGTTGTCCGAGTTTTTTTTTTCTTTTTTTCTCAATTTTGACCATAAACCCAAATGAAATTAGCCTAATATTAGTTTCAAAATTTGTAAAAAAAAAAAAAAAGTAAAAAGTTTATTTATTTGTTTATTTAACAGGGACAATGCACAGCTCATTTGCAGTACCAGAGTTAGCTATAAACTAATTTTCATCTGTAGTCCCTAGTTCCTACCTTATCTGTCCTACACCCAAACAAAACGCACTTAGGCTGCCACGTTATAACTTTAATTATGTCACTTTTGTTTTAAATTAGGCATAGGCTAATATAGTTACAAAAAAATCTTAAATCGATACGTTTTTAATAAGCTTACCTGTGTATGTCCAGTGTATATCATCGTGAGGAATCCCAGCACTGGCTAGACAGAGCAGAACAGCGGAGACAAACGCAGAGAGAAACTCCATCGCTGCGTCTCCGTTCGTTTACGCAGGACACTCCTCGGGACACCTCGCAGAAATTTGCTCTCCAGATTTAAACTGCGCGTAAAGGGAGGTGTGCAACCTCTGCAGTAAACGCCCAGGGGCCAGGGCTCTGCCCAGCAGCCTCAAAGTAAACCAGTCTTACTAACTGATAGCCCCATGTCTGATGGGAAGTGTGTGTGTGCTTTAAAGAAGGCTTAAGTAAGTTGACAAACGTAAAATTGGTAGAAACTGATTGGTATCAGGTAGAAACCCAAAATACATTTTTACCGTGAGGCCAAAAGTTGGACCAGTATGGATTTTTCTTAAATTTTTATCTACATTACTTAATGAAAATGCTCTAAATGACAATAGTTTTATTGTGAATATGGTAGAAATGTTTTCAGTAGTTTATATTATAAAATCAAAATGTTCATTCTACTCAAACATATGCCTCTAAAGAGTAAAACAAGAGACACTGAAAATGTGGAGTGGCCTCTTAATTTAACTTTTTCCGGAGCTGTATATATTTATATAATATAAATCTTACAACAAAAGAATGAAGGAAGCACTTGTAATATGGGAAGTTTAAAAGATTGTATCAGTCTTCTCAGGAAACAGCTTTGTCTAAAACTGCAGCTTTGTCTAAAACTGCAAGTCACTTTGATTTAAAAAAAAAGAAAAACATGAGAATAATAACTCATGTCATACCACCTGTTGATTCACACTTGTCTAAACAAGTCCCACACCTCAACCTTAAATGCCAAAGCTGTCAAACTGTGGGTTGTGTGTGAGTGTGCAGTTATGTCTTCACAAAGGCATTCAAATGAGGGAAAGTGAAGGTGGGAATTTCATGGTGAGAACACTTTTTTAAAGGACCGGTTCAGAATTTTCAGAAAGGTGCTTATTCACTTTCTCACCGAGTATTGCTCAAGAAGATCTATAACACTCTCGTATCTGTCTGTCTGGCAAATGCAGGGCTTCAGCCTGCAGACTATAGCTTAGCATAAAAACAGGAAAGAGCTAACTACGGAATACACTTAACAAACAGATTTAAATACATCTGTTTACAGTAAGCTGTACAAAAACCCAAGTTTAAAATGGACATTTTGCGGTGCCATACTATTTCTTGGCCGGGAATATTGTCCACCTTAGGGTTGTCAGGCAAACGACAGAGACTCCGGGGAGTCATTTTGCTCTTAAAAGAAAAAGTCTGGACCATACCCCCAATAAAACTGAATAAGGAATGTAGATATAATCTGTTAATAAATATGCTTAGAGTGGGCAGATTTTGTTTCATATTTACTGTGTATGGGCGCGGTATTGCTCTGACTCTCAGTAGCAGAGCAAATAAATGTGTTTACCAAAATGTCCATCTATTTATTTGATTTCATTTTAAAATTGGAATTAGGGATATGGACATATTGGAGTGCATGTGCACTTAAATTTAAGGTAAAATAAGTTTGGATAAAAAGGATTCATTTAGTCTAAGAGATTCCTCCATAAATGTAAAAAAAACATTTGTGTGTGTTTGGGCTTCACAGAGTCTGCTTGTATGGAGCAGGAAAGGGATAGATTGAATTATAAAAGTGATCAAAGCACTCACCTTGATTAATTGCTTTTATTGTTCCATTCACATCCTTCCTCTCTTGACTGCATTATAGCCTGTCACTTGATTGATACCACTTGTTTTGTGTTTCGGCTATCACCACCTTAAGGCTGTTTTATTTTGTTAAAGCTGTCTTTAAACAGAACCAGGTGGAGAAAACACAATTGAGCTTTACAGGTGAAGTGACAGGAGTGCTGTTTCCACATGCACATATTCTGAGATCATTAAGAGGCCACACTTTTTTTTATGCCCCTCAGTGCTCAACTTGCATACACCATGCACTTAACACGGCTTCTCAGTAAATCACTAGGTTTATCTTTGCCTTAAGCACAATCATAGTTTTTAGGGTATTGGGGACTTTAATGCTGTAATGGTACCAGCAGAGAGCAAGCCTTGTAATTTTGAACTCCACGTATGGTGGTGAGCTTTGACATACAGAGGGAGATGAGGTCAGGGCAGCTCAATAAGTAAGTTAAACGCAAGCTGGATTTCCATTAGAAACTTAATAAAACTCAAACTAATTTACAACATGGAATGTATACATTTCTTATGGGCACGGCACCTCCTCACAGGGGGCCTGAATTTGACCTTTACAGAGTCTACTCGCATGTTCATGAGTCAGATGAAAATTTATGGCACTGAAAGGTCCTGTTTTCCAGTTTCTCCCAGTACACTCTTGTGTGGGGAAAAACACCCAAGAACCTTCATTCTAATAAGCAAGTTTTGACAATGTGTGATGGCATGGCGATGCAGTCAACAAGACAATTGAAACCATATGATTCCAAAGTACTTTGACTTTTCACCCAGTATACAGGTATATGGTACAGTACAGTAGCACCAACCATGAGTATAGGCGGTTGTTGCCCCAACTATATTTTGATTTTCTCATCTGTGAAATTGGAGGAAAAGATATAGGAGTAGTCTGTCGAGTGTGATTTTGAAATCAGCGGTAGTGTTTTCAAGCATACAACAAATGGTATTTATCGGAAATCATGCAAACAAAGCCAACTGGGGAAGTTACTTCGAACCACAAAGATGTGTGGGGAAAAAACGTTATCTTGTAGTTCCTGGTGACACAAGTTGCATTTTATGCATGATGACATACTGATTGAACCAGTTTTTGATGGGTGTTAAGCCTTTATTTATCTCTTTTAACCAGGGTCCAATGAGCATGAAGGCTCTTTCCAGGAATTCCCTGCTCGCACATAGCACACGTTCACATCTGGCAACTGCCCAGTGCAGCCACAGATTGAGTCATTGAGAAGCTCCACTGGAAATAAAAATTTGTCTCAAACCAGCTTTAACTCTGACTTGGCCTCTCTCCACCTCCTCCACCTAGACTGACAGCAACATGCTACAGTTGACCAACTCTCTCAAAATACTTCCTCACATCCTGTTGCAACTTTCATAATGGCGACCAACAGTTTAGCAGAGTGCAAGTGTTCTTGCCTCCAACCATTTGGCAAGTAGGTGGTACGAGCACGGTGGGGAAAAGACATATCACACAGGCGGTAGATACTCCGGCTGCCACAAGGTGACAGTCTTGAGGCAAATTCAGCAAATAAATTAAACCTGTGCAGTGGCAAACATTTGAGAAAATTATTTCGGTCAAGAATAATCTGTCAAATAGTCACTTTAAAAAAATTTCTTCAAATCTAATTAAAGGATAAAAACTAAACTCAACTTGTGTGGCCAAAGGCAAGGCAAGGCAAGGCAAGTTTATTTATATAGCACAATTCAGACACAAGGCCACTCAAAGTGCTTTACAGGGGCAAGATTAGAATACATAAAACACATTATAAAACATTTAAAAGCAAATAAAAGAAGCAAATAAAATGAAAAAAAAAAAAACATTTAAAAGCAAATAAAAGAAACAAATAAAATGAAAATTGCAGGTTAAAATGGAAACAAAAAAGTCTTCAGACTCGATTTAAAAGAGCTGAGAGTTGCAGCAGACCTCAAGTTCTCTGGGAGTTTGTTCCAGATTTTTGGTGCATAATAACTAAAAGCTGCTTCTCCTCGTTTAGTCCTAACTCTAGGGACTGTAAGTAGACCTGTCCCAGACGACCTAAGGGCTCTGGACGGTTCATAACGTATCAGCATATCAGTAATGTATTTTGGCCCTAAACCATTTAGTGCTTTATAAACCAACATCAGTATTTTGAAATCAATTCTTTGAGTGACTGGAAGCCAGTGTAAAGACCTCAGAACTGGGGTAATGTGATCTACTTTTTTGGTCCTAGTGAGGACTCGAGCAGCAGCGTTCTGAATTAGCTGAATCTGTCTGATAGATTTTTTTGGAAGGCCAGCAAGGACACTGTTACAGTAGTCAAGTCTACTAAAGATAAATGCATGGACAAGTTTTTCTAAATCTTGCTGAGACATAAGCCCTTTAATTCTTGAAATGTTTTTTAGGTGGTAGTAGGCTGATTTATTAATTGATTTTATGTGTTTCTTGAAATTCAAGTCGGAGTCTACAACAACACCAAGATTTCTGGCTTGGGGTGTGGTTTCTAACATAACGGATGTAAGCTGTGCGCTGACTTTTAATTATTCATCTTTGGCACCAAAGACAATTACTTCAGTTTTATCGTTGTTTAATTGAAGGAAATTTTGGCACATCCAATCATTGATTTGTTCAATGCACTTACTCAGTGCCTGTATCGGACTGTAGTCTCCTGGTGATATGGTTATGTAAATTTGTGTGTCATCTGCATAATTATGGTAGCATAATTTGTTCTTATTCATAATCTGAGCTAGTGGGAGCATGTAGATGTTAAATAGAAGAGGGCCAAGAATGGAACCTTGGGGGACCCCGCATTCAATATTTGTCCGCTCAGATGTGAAATTGCCTATTGACACATAGTAGTCTCTATCCTTTAAGTAGGATTCAAACCAGCTTAGTACAGTTCCAGAAAGTCCAACCCAGTTTGCTAGTCGATCTAGTAATATGCTGTGGTCAACTGTGTCAAAAGCGGCACTGAGATCCAGTAAAACTAAGACAGAACTTTTGCCACTGTCTGAAAGCTGAATAAAACAATAGAAATGTATAACGATCAATAAATAATTTACTATACTCTCCAAACATTTGATACACAATCAATAAGTCATGAGGTTCTCCGTCACGTTCTATAAAGTCTCCAAGTTTTAAATGTTACTAAGGAAATAAATTGCAAGTGACGTGCTGGAGGAGCCTAAACACCAGCCCCAGGGATTTTTCACAATCTTATAACCTAAAAGCTCTTCTTATGCATTGCTTGAAACTGCATTATTGACTTATTTACTTACCACTACGGCCATTTTGAGAAAAGTCGTACCCTGTATCTTCGCCACGACCACTGCTACATTTGAGATTTCCATCAGACTAAGCGCCTTTGCTTTGCCTCGCAACTGCCACTTTCTAATGAATATAAGCACTCATAGTGTGGTTATTGTAAGCGTTCCAACTATGCTTTTTTCCTGCTCAAACAAGCTTCCGAGGGGAAGCAAAACTGTGCAGCTATGTGAAGTTCAATTTGTGGTTTAGTTAACTGCGGAACTGCCGGATAAGAGTTCCAAAATCCTCTATAAATAGGGCATCACGAGTGCAGCAGTTATCAGGTGTTATTTTGTTAAAGATTAGTTCACATGAATTACTTTCTGTATTTTGTAGAAGGATATATAAATTATTTCCTCAAATGTGCCCCCTAATACTGCATAAGCTATACAGGTTCTGTTCCAGCATTGTCCTTTTACACAGAAGAGATGTTGACAACTTGACATGCCAGTGCAGGAAAAGCACATGTGTAAATATCAAAACGAATGATGACTGAATGCCATTTAGCTGTTTCAGGATCAGGATCCTGGTATTGCACATGTTGTCTCACTGTCAAACAGTCGTTGCCTACTGGGGAACTTGAATAGAGCCATAATAAACAGAAACATCCTGACACCACCCACCCCGGCTTCCATCTCTTCAACCTGTTGCCCTCTGGCAGGCGCTTCAGGTCCATACGTGCCAGAACAAATAGACTCAGGGACAGCTTCTTTCCCAAAGCTGTCACCATATTGAACTCTAATTTGCACTAATACATATTATTATAACATCTCCTATTATGATCCATTAGTATAATAATATAACAGTGTCAGAGATATCTTTTCCTTTTGGTATTGATAAGTATATTTCATTGCAAATATTTCTGTAGGCCCACTTCAGATTTGGAATTCAGAATTTAATTTTAAAGCAGTATTTTTTTTGAACAATGTTGCTACTTTTAATAAGTTTATTGGTCTTTTTTTTTTGTATTTCCATTACTGCCACTATATGGAGTAATCACTACAGAATATATGTGTTTCTGATGCTGTTTTGTGTACCTAATTGTAAAGTGTTACCAGACACAGAAATGTCTTCTGGAGGCACTTGTAGCAGTGACATTTTTACTGAGGGCATTTGGGCAGCAGAGGGCGCAGTTGGATTTAACACTGACAGAGTCTCAAGGTCAATGCAGCAAACTCTCATCACGTCTCACCATGGCTCCTGGAGCTCTGATCTGCCGTGGATGCTGCACTGCACTGCGCAGCTGCAGGAAATCCACGAACCACTACCCAGGATGAAGCACACATAGGCTACTCGTACTTCACTCTCATCATTTTTGCGAGCTCCTCAAGTATACGACTCCCTATAAAATACAAATGTCCAAATCCAATTAGTTCTATATCAATACAATCATTTATATGAAAATATGTTCACACAAAAACATCAGACAAAATAAGGTATTGATATTAAAGGTGCAGTGTGTAATATTAAATCATCACAACATCACTCTCTATGGCTCCCGTTCAGAGTAGCAACATACATTCTTCAAGAACATTCCAGCTGGTAGTTCCGATGGACACAGTGGTGCCAACTGTTCCGTTCTGTGCTTCTGTAGAGCTTAAGACATATCAACTATAACGCTTCCAAAATGGCTGCGCCCATGCCTTGGTCCATGGTATGGAGAAATACGGAGATACAAAAGACCCTTTCTGAGGGAAAAAATAATAATTATAAAAAAAAAATCAGCTATTATGCACTAAATTAAACGTACTTATGGATATTATAATTATTTTCTACCAAGTCTGCTATGGAAAAAATCCCAAAATTCTACACACAGCAGGTTTAAGCAAACTATTTTTAATTAGGCTTATGAGAATAGAGTAAACAAACAACTGGATTTTAGGCTACATTTGGTTGAACTTGAAAGCTTTTACATGATGAGATTACATAGGCTATTAAAACTATAAGGCTATTAATTCAACAGTAGCCAACTATGCTATAACAAGCGAGGCTGGTGCTTACAACATGTTGAATAAACCTGTCACTGAAATTATGTTGAAACAACGGTTGTATTCATAGGCCTACCATCAGTTTAATTAAGTGGACATCTAGACTTCGTTGATACATTTTGGCTACATTTGGTCTAATAGCCTAATTCGTGATGATGGGATGGGAACGAAAAGTAATTGCCAAAAAACGTGAACACAAGTGACATGTGACCAAAAGCGAACCACTGCATCAGAGATTGCTGCCTGCGTTTCTGCCTGCACGTACTCAAACTGCGTCATCTTTCCGCATAGGCTGCTTCCTTCATCCTCCATGATGCTCACACAGAGATAAAAAAAAAAAATACTGGCCTACATTTCCCAGAATTCCCATCAAATACGTATACGTTTGATCTATGTTTGCGCTGGTTTTGTGTTTACTGGAGAAAAAAATGCCTTTGCTTAGATAAAAAATCCGCATCATCTTCATTGGGGATGTGGGATGTAGAGTCAGACCGTCGCCTGATGGTGAACGTGCATCTGTCCTCGCACACGTCAGCCTCGTGAGCCCGTTCCAGCCAATGGCATCGCTCCGTGCACCGTTCCTTCCTGGTTCCGTCCCACTTATCATCGAGCCCGCAGCGTCACTAGCGCCTTCTCTGCCTACACGCACGAGAGAGACAGCACCGTCCTTGCACACAGTTAGGCCCGGAAAAGGTAACTTTCATTATGTTCTTTCTACTTCATTTGTGTACAGTTTGGACAGCACAACAGCTGTTACGATTGAGAGGGCGTCTTTTAGACCTTTTGTATTAATATAAATGACTTTTATAGCATTTATTAATCTGTATGGTGTTCTACATCCTCGACGATAACCTCGAAACCGTGTCCTTGTTTGACGGACACTTTGACAGCTTATTTCCTTCTAAAATTTAAAGAAATGCCAGATATATTTCTTGGTTGGTGCTTTTGTGGCTCGGGGATGCAGTAGTGTGTGTAGCCCCCCGTCTATTTTTAAACCAGACCGTCAGCTGGCGAGAT
Source organism: Ammodytes marinus (assembly GCF_949987685.1). Classification (NCBI taxonomy): domain Eukaryota; kingdom Metazoa; phylum Chordata; class Actinopteri; order Uranoscopiformes; family Ammodytidae; genus Ammodytes; species Ammodytes marinus. The sequence continues at coordinate 10,534,907 of NC_137211.1, read as the reverse complement.
GTCACTCCATTTAGGACTGCAGGCTGTTTGAGGAAGAGGGCGTCATGTTGCAAGTAGTAGGCTACCGCTTCTAACAGTCTCCTCCATTTGCAAAATAACCAGTGTTTTTTCTGTTCAAACAATTAAAGCACGTGTCGGTGTCTTCCTCTTGACATTGTCGTGGGCTATACACCGTACATGCTGTATCAGACAGGGAGTCAGCTACCAGTTGCTTGATGCAGACATGGGGGTGTGTCCACCGGTTGTTGGAAAATTACTGAATGTGGCAAGATTACACATGCCTCAGTGTGGTTTCATTTTGTGTAATGTTCAGTCATTTCTATAGGCTACTTAGCAGACCTCCAGAAGATACCTCTAAGAACCCACCTAGTAAGCAGCTTTTAGGTTTACTGCTTTTTAAAGGTGTTGTTTTATCAATAGTTATTAGACTCATTAACACAAATATATGGCTTTACTGGTAGGTCCTAATGTAAACTGAGGATTAAGCCAAACTAACATGCATACACATATCAGGTAACGATTCTTAATTATTTATTTATCTGTGGGTGCCATTTTGTTGCTGCCAGCTCACCTCCCTAGCACCACATTACAATGGTCTGGTAGCAAAAATACAAAACAAAAAAACATTAGAGGAAATAGCAATAATACATGACAAACATATAGTTTCGAAGTAGTTATCAGTTGACATTTCTGAGTTTATCATTTTAACAAAATGTTGGCAAACAAAAAAAAAGCCTTACAAGAACGTCACAAGGGTAAACCAGCCTGAACTTGTATTTAATCAAAGAATCAATCTGAGCAAACATTCAAAGCCAACTGTGCCAACTTGACATATTTCTAATAGTCTATGCCAGGGAAAGTATTGAGGTTCAATACCCAGCCCCAGTAAACTGTTTTTTTTCCCATTTAGCTATGAACAGGGTCTGAGTGTGTCTGTCTGGGTCATTTAGCCTCTAGGCTGTAGCCATGGGAAAGTTTCCACACGGCCTTTTTGTGCCAGAGGATTTTCCATTGTGCTGGAGACACTCATGTCCACTCATGCATTCAGAGTGGGTAGATGAGCGAGTTAGTGCATGGAGTCGGATCAAGTTAGATAAAAAATACAAAAAGAAAACAATCAATAGTGCAGCAGGCATAATGGCCAGACTGTCTGGCTTACACATTTTCTGACCGTCACTACTGGAATTCTAAGAGATAAGAAGGGCGTAAACCACTACTCAGTCAGACCTAAACCAATATCGGCACAGTATAACTTAGACGAAAAGAAACCAAACATGTATTGTGCCAAGTCATTCAGTTATTGTAAGTTGTAGTGGCTTTTCACATTTTGTTATCTTAGTTTACTGTTTGGCAGTAGTGCTATCAATTCAACTTTGCAAGCATTTTGCAGTGCTGTTTTGTAATCTCATACTCAATAGACCTGCAGAGATTTTCTGTTTGCTGCATAAGCCACGCCTTCTTGTGACTTCCGGGCCCAGCCCACAGCAGTTGATTCAGGTCGTAAGCACTGCCAATGTATATGTTCAATCTCTTCTGTCGTTTCAGCAGCAGATCCAGCACCATGTCTATCCTGAAGATCCACGCTCGTGAGATTTTTGACTCCCGTGGCAACCCCACTGTGGAGGTCGACCTGTACACCAAGAAAGGTACTATATGGCAAATATATATGTTTCATGTGAGTCTCGAAATTGTGGTCAAGGAAGGCTGGAAGACTACAGGAGACCGTAGTTTAAAATGAAACGTTAGTGCTTGTTTAACCTTAACATATTGTTTGACAGGTAAAGGGAACATAGCCATAACTTAAAACATGTTCTTATTACCAATTAGGTAATAAGAACATTGTAACTATTGAAAGCAATGTTTTATACTTTCCTTGTCTTGATTGCTTACCTAGCTAGTGGTCGGACCGATCCTAACCAATATCTGTATCGGGTCCGATATGGCTATTTGTGATATAGAACATGTTAAAAGAAATTTAGTCATTAAAAACTCTGCCAATTGTGAAGGAGTTGAAGTTCTGATGTAACTTCTGTATTGAAACAGTTCAAAGCAGTTCAAGTAAATGGGTTACAATAAATTTAAACTTTTTCTTTTGTATATTTTCGCTCTTTTAAATAATAATTGCTGTGGCTTAAGCCTTAATATCCTTACACATAATATAACAAAAAAATGTATGACAATTATAATATCGGACAATATCGATATCAGCCGACATCCACAGCCCAGATTTTTAAATCGGATCAAAACTGGAAAAAAATGGATCAGTGCATCACTAGTGTAAACTTGTTAAATTGTGGATTAGGATGGTCAAGCCAGTGTGGCCACCCTGTTGCCCTGTACCGTTATCACCTCCGGGCCCAGATCAGATGGTGGATGTTTGAAAATAGTTCCTGTAATGTCACACTGTCCTTACAGTACTCTGTAACTGTAATGGTTCCTGTTTCAGGGCACAGATGGCTCATACAGTCTAAACTACTTGGAAATCTGCGAGTTGAGTTGAATCATTTGTAATAAATGCAAGGCTGAGGTGTCGGGTAAATTAAATCTTTAGTGTGCTACCTTCCCTATGCTAGATTACATAATGAAGCTGCACATCATAAAACATTGAAACCTTGCTATGTATAAAATGGCTGCCAAATGTTGAGATCAATATATTCAATCAACTAATGGCCCTACTGTGATTGAAGTGTTTTCTGGTGAGCTGTTCTGTTCTGAGAGCTGAAACAAAAGAATAGCCCAATTCAATGAAATGTCCGGAGAATGTTAATGAGGCAACCTGAATGACCATTGACATGGAAGAGAGTGGAACAGGCTGCAGTGCATTGAATACACTAGCCAGAAATGGACTGCTCATGCTGCAGCCCTGTCTTCTCTTCAGTACTTTGGGGTGGTTGCTAGGTACCCGAGTTTACTGTAAATAACAACCTTTATCCTTTTTTGAGAAGATTCCCTTTCAAATCATCCAGGCCTGTTTTGGCATCATTAAAGGCGAGTGCTGCACCTAAAGGGTGTCTGTCACAGTTACAATGAGTGTGTTTAGCTATGTTGTGTAACCAGTTTGCCTCCAGGTCACAGTGTACCAGTAAACATCCTATGCTTGTTGTTAGAAAGATGTAACATGTACTATGTATGTCAGTAAATTCAAATATTGTTGAAGGGACCATCATGGTTTCATCCAGATACCATGTTAATTGGATATGATGTGATAGCAGGACATCTGTGTTTGTAGCCGGGTGGACTTGTTGCGGCAGCCAGGTGATGTCGCGATGCAGATGATTTGTTAATCCTGAACTCATGGCCTAGAATGCCGCCGCTCGCCTCTCCTCCTGTCCTAAGCCCTAAATCCCCCTCAGACTCCATCCATCCCCGCCGGTCCAACGAGCGAACTGAATAGATGTTTGCTCATCACTAGGTTCTCATTTGGGTGAATCCAAAACGGCCATCCTCTTATGTATGGGTGTGGCTTGGCATGATCCGTCCACAGATGCACTGCACATGCTCAGACGGTAGCCTGTCCACTCATGTTACATCACAGCCATCTGCAGCACAGCCAGTATATAACTTCCTCCACACGTTTTATTTCTCTCCCTGGACAGAATAACTGTGTACATTACTGTGGCAGGAAATGCCATAAGCTGATTGTGCATTGTACTTTCTGTTTCCATTCGGTTTGTATCTAAATTTAGATTTTTGTGTTAATGGCTGATATAGTAAAATGACATTTCAACATTTTACGAGAAGTCACATGACACGGCACACAAAATGTAAATTGCAAAATGTCCTCTGTGTCTCCCAGGTCTGTTCAGAGCTGCAGTGCCCAGCGGTGCTTCCACAGGCATCTATGAGGCTCTGGAGCTCCGTGACAATGACAAGACACGCTACATGGGCAAAGGTAAGTCTTAAATATGATGGTTAGCTCTACTGTGTTGCTATCGTTCATATCATTTCAACACTTCAGCTCTACTTTCTGGTGTCTGTCCTCGTCCCTTCCTCCTTAATTTCCGATTCCTCCATCTTTCTCCCTCCCGTTAGGAGTCAAAAGAGCTGTTAAATATATTAATGAATTCTTGGCCCCTGCATTGTGTAATCAGGTAAATAAAGTGTGGAATAACAAGATTACTTTATTTCCGTAGCATGAAGAATGGGTTTGCCGTTTGGAAACTAACCTTGGCAGGCACTAACAGATGTTCACAGGACCAAAAAATTAAATAATGATATAGAATACACAAACTTAGATTACTAAATAATATTTTCCTGGACAGAAATGCTTAGACAATCATGAGATTAGATGAGGTGCTCTGTGGTCATCCGTCTCACCTGCTCTGCATGGTCCTGTTGTGTCTGGGTCAGTCATGGTCTGCTTGTCCCTTGCAGGTGTCTCAAAAGCTGTTGATCATATCAATAAAACAATTGCACCTGCACTGGTTAGCAAGGTAGGACCATTTATTGTTTGACCAATATTAATGTGTGCTAGTGTCAAAAGCCTCAAATAAATTGATCACTCTTGAATTCATTATTTATGTATATTTAAAAATGCCATAGAAAACGAGAACGCATGAAGTATTAGTAACATTGACAGCAATACTGACAAATGACTAACCGTATGGTTTTAAAACAACTGGTAAGACATTTCAGTGTTTGACATTGACTTAATATATTTTGACTATTCCAATTATAAGAATGACATATTTGAATGATCTATAAACTGTTTAATTGGTAGAGATTCAGTGGCCTAATTCTGAGATGCTGTGATTGTTCTAACATTATTGGAGTGCTCTTTTTCTGAACTAATGACTTAGACTTATTTAGTATTTTATTTCCAATTGTAAAGTATAACTTCATGTCTCATTTAGAGCGTGAGCGTTGTGGATCAAGGCAAGATCGACAAGCTGATGCTTGACATGGATGGCACAGAAAACAAGTGTAAGATGCTACTTTATTTGACTTTAACTGGCTTTCAAGTATGTTGATATTTACATCCATAAAATCCCTCCCCATTTTATTCAACTGTGAAAGTGTGAAAAGTATCCACTATATGATAGTACCTACTACCCAAAGTTCTTGCAGTGCAAAGCTTCATATTTTAAAAATGCGTAACAGACACCAAGTGCAAAGCTGATTATGTCAAGGTTTAAGGTCATGCATTATGCATTTGTTGGCCTACTTATCCTAGAAACTACTCATTACAGAATACAAATATCAGACAATTGTAATGTGTCACAAATAAACAATATATCAAAATAACTGTGATAACCCTCCCTCAGCTAAGTTTGGTGCTAATGCCATCCTGGGCGTCTCCCTGGCTGTGTGCAAGGCTGGTGCAGCAGAGAAGGGCGTTCCCCTCTATCGCCACATTGCTGACCTTGCTGGCAACCCTGATGTCATCCTCCCTGTCCCTGTAAGTAGTCCGCTAATTCATGTACTGCAGATGTTGTATAGATGTTCTTATGTTAAAAGTCCTAATGTTTGATCCAAAGAATCATTATATTCATTTGTTATTCAATTGGGCTGAAAGCGGATCCTCTATGCTTCCTTTTTTAGGCTTTCAACGTCATCAACGGCGGCTCCCATGCCGGAAACAAACTGGCCATGCAGGAGTTCATGATCCTGCCTATTGGAGCCAGCACCTTCAAGGAGGCCATGCAAATCGGTGCTGAGGTCTACCACAACTTGAAGAATGTCATCAAGAAGAAATATGGTCAGGACGCCACTAATGTAGGAGATGAGGGAGGGTTCGCCCCCAACATCCTGGAGAACAAGGAAGGTGAGGGGAAATCAGTGCCCTAACCATCGGTAAACAATGAGAGTTTCATTACAAACAATCAGAGTCCAGATCCAGCTGAAAATGATTTTAGGACACTGCTGTGGCTTTGTATTAGTTTATGAAGAAAGACTTGGTCGTTGAAAGTTGTTACTGTGTGCCTTGACTTGTCAAAGGGGAGTTTCTCCTAAGCATTACCCTCGTCTCAGGGAAGTACTTTACTTATCATGTCTCTCTTGGGCCAGCAAATGGTTTCTATATTAAGGCCTCAATGGTCTCCCAGCCTCTTGGCTCCAGTGTCGGGTCAAGGTGCAGATATGGCACATGCCCCGGTGGAGCAGAGTCTTTGAAAGAAGTATTTAGTTGTAATTTTACTGCAACACATTGTTTACAGTGTTACATTGTCTTTTTCTCAGCTCTGGAGCTCCTGAAGGAAGCCATTGCCAAGGCTGGTTACACTGACAAGATTGTCATTGGCATGGATGTGGCTGCCTCTGAGTTCTACAAGGCGGGCAAGTACGACCTGGACTTCAAGTCTCCTGACGACCCCAGCCGTTACATCTCCCCTGACCAGCTGGCTGACCTCTACAAGGGCTTTGTCAAAGATTACCCCGGTGGGTGTTAAACGTTTACAGCCCTGAAACTCCTACTGCTTACTCAAAGATGCACAGTAAAACATGCATTTAGTAAAACAAGAAAAACACAAAGCATGACAAACATTGTTTTCAACCACAGCAGGCAGCCGTTTTCAAGGGAATCGTTCTTAAAATCCCTGTACAACACTACTGTCAAATGTTTCCTCTAGCTGGAGAACATAGTGGAGCATTTAGCAGCTATGTCCTGCTGCCCCCAAGTGTCCAAAATGAGGCAATGCAGGTTTACGGTTATAAGCCCAGAAAATACTCAATGGAGAATAATAATTGACCACTGGCTTCTCTAATTAAACAAAAACTTTCTTTATGTTGGTTTTTCAGGTTAAACCAAGAGTAAAGAGGGCAATAAGAAAGAAAGTTAGAGAAAAAAGGGGAAAACAAAACGGTTACAGGTAGAGTTTGGAAAATTTAAGATAATGTCTAAATTTGTAAAAGTATATGAAGGTGTATATATGTGTGTATATATAGATATATTATATAGTGATCAAAGTGTAACCTTAAGGAAAAGGTTAGTCTCTCTGTAGAGTTTATTTTGTTGACTATTGCAATCCAACCGTCCTTAGATGGCGGGTAAACCCACAGCCACATCCGAGTGATGGCTTCCTAATCAATCAATCAAGTTTATTTATCCGTTAGGAACTTTGCGTTAATGGACGCTCTCCTTCCTCCTATCCTGACAGTGGTGTCCATTGAGGACCCCTTTGACCAGGATGACTGGCAGGCGTGGAGCAATTTCACAGCCGACACCAGCATCCAGGTGGTGGGCGATGACCTCACAGTCACCAACCCTAAGCGCATCGCCAAGGGTGTGGCTGAAAAGGCCTGCAACTGCCTGCTGCTCAAAGTCAACCAGATTGGCTCCGTCACAGAGTCCCTGGATGCGTGAGTGTCCCCAACAGAGCTATTTGATCCAAGAAAGTAAATCGACTATAAGCTGACGCACACGGCTTACATGCGACTTTTCTGTTTTAGCTGCAAGATGGCCCAGAGCAACGGTTGGGGTGTGATGGTCAGCCATCGCTCTGGAGAGACAGAGGACACCTTCATCGCTGACCTGGTGGTCGGTCTCTGCACTGGACAGGTAAAACCTTCACCGACATTTCATTATTTTTCTTATTACTTTAAAGTTCATTGGCATGGTCTTATTAATTGTGTTGTTGTTGGGCATTATTTGTCATTTTCCAGATCAAGACAGGTGCACCTTGCCGATCTGAGCGTTTGGCAAAGTACAACCAGCTGCTCAGGTGAGTTCAGTCCAGAAACATACATGCACTTCTAATGGATAAATTAAAGTTGCACACTAAACATTATTAACAGTATCTTAATTACTTCTTAGAGGCGTACTATTGCAGATATTCTCAGGCTATAGATCCATCCATATTTACATGCTTCTCTCTCCCAGGATTGAAGAGGAGCTCGGCGACAAGGCCCGTTTTGCCGGCAAGAACTTCAGGCACCCCATTTGAGCTGGCCTTCCTCCTCTGGCCTCTGTGTGTTCATTGCTCATAAATAACCCCCACACATATACGCCACGCTAGGTTGCCTGCCCTGTCTGGAGAGAATATGGAGAGAACACTGCTGAAATCCAAGGTCCAAGTCTGTGGTCTCTAGCGTGGAGAAGCTGCAGTATGTCATAGTACAACCACAGTTCAGCTTACCCTCAAACTACGCTTTAGCTCCTGAATAGTGTTGGTCCCTTTGTTTGTGTCAGTGTAACTGTGAGAGATTTTGTTTAGCTTCTTGTGAGTTGTAGTGATTGGTCTTCTACTGAGTATTTGAGCTACTGTAACTGTAGTACGGCTCTGCCTCGAGCAGTAGTGACAGTACTTTATGTGCAATGTGTCGCATCTGACAAAGGTCTTGTGTTGCTGTAAGCGTTGGCAGTAATATGTAATAAACAATTGAGTTTGAAAGCTCTTGTGATTTATTTTCATTTAGATGTTAGGTGATTTCTCAAATCATGGGATAACCATACCACCTGAATTGTGTTTCAATTGATATCTTATTTGACAATTTCCATAAGATTTTAAAGTTAACATCCACACAAAGGAAGAAAACATTATTTGATATGAATTTCTTCCTTCGCTTCATAACAATTGATCTAACTATCAAGTTACACAAGCTTATGAAAACAAATTCATTAAGTAACTCATAGCTTTCTTGCATATAGAGAGTATGTGCCTCCTCTGCTCTGTAACTGCTCCTGTCTGTGTGAAGAGAGTGATGTAATCCGAGTGCCATCGAGAGGCGGAAACATGAGCCCAGTGCTCTGGGACTCCATTTCTGTCCCCCTGGGTAAAAGAATCCAGAGGCTCTGCGAGCTCTTTTTGTACTGAGCATTGCCAAGATGAATGAGCTTCTATTCAGAGGTGGTATGGTACTGGGGTAGATTGCCAGCTGGGTCTGTGCCACACCAATTCACTTTGTGTGAGACGTGTTTGAACCTGCCCCTATTGTTTAGCCGTCACCAAGGAGATGTATTACAAATCACTGGTACAAAGAAACTACCAAGCGTATATTACAGAATCTATAAACATCCTGTGACGATCAGCTGCTGCAGGTTTCATTCAGCACCACATCTTCCAGTTAAGTGGGCTTACAATACTGTTTTTTTTTCTCCAGAGTTCAAGGTAGCAACAGAGTAAATGAGTGACCTGTCAAACGATATTACACTGTATTATAGCCTAAAATACATACATCTTTATCAGAGTGCAATGCTTCATTTATTTTCTTTGAGACCTGTGCCATCTAGTGGTCAAATCTGTACAGTACACTTGTGACATGATCCTTTCGCATAAGAAAACAGCAAAAAAGAAAATGTTTTGAGCCCAACCAACCAATCACAATGAGTTCTTTGTTGGGATTCATCAAAACCGTTTTTTTTTTAGCTTTCTCTTAATATAACTCAATATATCAAACCCTTGAGAGGGACACCATCTCCTGGTGCCGAAAAGGCCTCATTGTATCATATCAATACAATATAAAAACATTGAATCATCAAAATGTAAGTTAAAAATTATCAGCACAGAAATAAGTAAGAATTGATATACAACCCAATTCCTCAGTATTTTTCAACCCAAAGATTTGTGCCACACTCACAAATAATGACAAGAGGATGTCACTGACTGTGTATGGCTTGAGGGATAGAGGTGCTGCTACCTTTAATTGCAGTTTAGTTTAACGGAAGAGCTCATTTGTCAGTTAAACAGATTATATCCAATCCGTGAGCTCACGGGTTTAAGAAGTGCTGGGATTTATATAGCAGGAATTATACATACTTATTGTTTAATATGAAAAATGTTATACAAACAAAGTCAAAACATACTGGCCAGCGTTTTCACTGCAATTGCACACTATTTCCAATAAGGAGTGCTGAAAAAATGGAAAAAGTTAAAACAGCACCCACATGCATAATCCTCTGTCAACATTGGCAATAAATGATTAATCAAACTTTTGGACCCCTATTTATAATATGTCTACAATGTTTATCTTTTATTTACTGTGGGGGATTGTGTTATTCTTTCACAATATGTCCTTGTGTTCTCATACTCCTCTATATTCTATTATATTAGGTCATTGTGTATAGGCCTATTTCATTCACCACTAAGACAGTACACTACTTTAAAAAAACAATTATGTTATTTGTTTACAGTAGGCCTTATAATATTATACAAACTACAGAATTGACTGTTTATGTAGCCTAAACTACTTAATTTATTGTATATTCAACTCTGCAGTCTCCCCCCCTCTCTCTCTCTCTCCGCACACACACACACACACACACACACACACACACACACACACACACACACACACACACACACACACACACACACACACACACAGGTATAGCCTATGTATACAGTATAACATTCTTAGATTTTATCAAATAACTATCCTGTTATTCTTTAACGTAGCCTTATAATATTATTATACAAACCTCTCTAGGCTGTTCAATTCTATAATCCCACGAGAATTTCTATTATTTTCTGTTAGATTATCCTTGGCTCACTGATAGTGCAGAGGTAGTCTGGCAGTATCACAGGGAATAAGGATGAAGACAGAGCGAGTGTTGCCACAGAATAGACACCCCGAGAAGACCCTCACACCGCATCCCCCCTCTTTCTCCCTCTCTCTTCATCTCGGTGGATGTTCCCAGTTTTGGCCAGTGGGTGACGATATTTTACCGGTTGAACTTTGAGAACCCCCCAACTGTTCTCACCCCAAGATGAAGAAGGATGCTGTCATGCTGAGTGCCCCTCACACACACTAGTCTGAGCATTCCGGCAACGATTACTCCCTCTTTATTCTCAAGTCCATCATTTATGACAGCATTGTACCAAACGTGATCCGTTGCGATAGAGCTACATAAGGGAAGATACGTTATACAGGTGGCACTGCAGCTGTTGTGCTACTCTGTGTAGTGGCGACACTTGGCTAACTAACGTTGGCTAATTGCCCCCGCTGCTGCTGCTGCTATTGTTTGTTGTTGCAGTCTCTCATCAAACAAATCACAGATGTTGTAGATCAAGCTCTTTAAGGTAAGTGCAATGAGCTTCAACCAGCCGTCTTCTTTGCATTTGACGTTCGTCAGCAAATGAGAAAGAATTGACAAATATGAATGAACAGTTAGTAAACGTTGGACAGTTAACGTACACCCTTGCTTGCTAGCTATTTAGCTAATTTGCCTATTAGCATCAGCTAGCCAGATATAGTTGTTCGCCCCCTTCACTGTTGCTGGTTACCATGGACTTACGTTAGCGGCTAGCGCCAGTGACTAGCACTGATTGGGAATGCCTGCAAGGAGCATGATAATGTCTGGATACAAACAGCTCGTTGACACCGGTTTACACAGAGGCATATGCAACACACAATAAACGGCTTAATTTTGTATCAAACACGTTGTGACATTAACATGCACGTACTGTTGCAAAGCCTCGCAGCAAGCATTTGCCCCGTTTGAATTAGCCGGTGTTGTAGTAGCTATTTTCCAGGAAGTAGCCGGAGCCCATTCAGCTATTGTCATTAGCTCATGGAAACGTTAGCTGGGGAAGCTAACTTGCTGTCTTTGTCTGCTTGACTTTTGCTCATATGTTGTTATGAAGCACCTCGCAGTTTGTGGTTATTTACGAGTTGGCTCGGGGCTGGTTTTAAACCGACTGATTTTGTCTGTTGGAAAGAATGCTGCAAATGCTTGTAAAATCCTCAAAGGATACATTTGTCAATGAATACAAACAGCAGAATTGTCAGGAACACTTTTTATACCTCTGGCAGGCTGAGTGGTTGTAAACATCGGAAAAGTGTTGAATCCACAAGGATAGTGGTGTTTCCTGGGTTAATGCTTTTATCAGGGAAGTGGAATATAAGCGTGGGGTTTTAGGCTAAGTTGTCAAGAATTATAACTTTGAAAATAGAAAAAAAAGAGAGAAAATGCACTGACATACTATGGCTACAGATACCATACATACTTTTTTCTATGAATGAGATCAGATTCCAAATATGTTCTCTGTTATTTTTAACAACTGTAACTTACAAAAAGCACAGCAAAAAAAAAAAGCTGGTGATTTATTTTCATTGAGTGCTTATGACTCACTCCTGACTTATTCACTTTCCTGTGCCTTACAGGCAACATTGCTCTGCACAGTTGTGGACTTGACTATAACTAATGAATAGACACCATGCTCGGTAATCAAAGGAGTGAGAAACATTTGTTTTTGCTCCGTAAATGCCAAAGCTATTTTCAGCCCACAGAAATAATGTAATTTACTGTTGACAACAAAGTCTGCTTGTCCATGCTTGTGTAAGTGCAACAGTGGGTGGGTTTAAGGAACTCTTCAAGAAATGATCTGATATCATGACAGGCTGTTGCGTTTTAAAACAAGGATATGCTCCACGCCACATTATGTTCATTGACTGTAATAAACAACCCAACTATGACTGGGTCTTTGCAGTCAACTACACCACTGCTGTAACTATCTATTCAGACAATGCCTCATGTTGAGGCTTCCTGTTCAGACATGACTCTGTGGGGAGAGTTCACTGAACTGAAAAAAACAAAGTTCACATAAACATCACTTGTTTGAATGTCTGTTACTCTATAGATTAGTAACAGAGGGTTCGGTAAGAGAAAACACACAGACACGGAATCACCCATTTGGTCAAGAGGATTTTGTAAGGAATAATGTGGAAATATCCAGTGAGTTGATTAATTCAATTAAAAGACTAAAAACAGCTCATATGTCTGTCTAACCTTTGGACAAATAGCCTACACCCATCAAACCAAAAGCTTTTCAACAGGGTTAGATTTGACTGGACATATCCTGTGGCATTGTAGTCATTTCAGTTGTTATTAATGCAGCATGTTGATGAACTTTTTTTTTTAGCTCCAAACATTTTGCATAGGATGCTTTGCTGACGTTTCCTGCTGCCAGAAAATTTGTGGTTGTGATTTAGATTTTCTTCAGCCAGCACTTAGGCTGTAACCTTGCCAGGTGAGGTTAGAGAGGTCTGCCATTACGGCTATATACCTTGTATACTTAAGCAGAACTCTTGCAGAAAAACACCTTAATCTTTTCTTAAACAGAGCCTTTGTAGTATATTGTTTTTTCTTTTGATTGAATGTAGTTGAAATATTTCATTCATATCATATGTTTTTGTAGTTATATTTAAATCCACATTATCTGGTTAGTTCAGGGGTCAGAGGAGGTCAGGGTGTTTTACAGTTTTTAATTTCAAATGGGATCTCTAGAGCAGCAGTGCCGTAAAATGACTTTGAGTCACATATCCAGTGACGCACCCCGTCCATTGAATGTTAATCTAGCTGGGTGGCTGTAGTAGCAGCAGCAGAGTAATGATAAGAGAAGTGTAATAACCCCGCTATTTTCCTTTCAATGACTAATGTGTTTTCAAGCAATGGCAGCTCCCTGTGAGTAATATGTGGCAACTGGGAAGCCAGACAATGTTAAGGAAAATCCCTTTTTCACTGGGCTCCTCTGACACTTTTTTTTTTTTAATGTTGGATGATTTGTCAATACACATGCTCAGGAATTCAATGCTGACATGCTGTGCTTCGGATGGCGTCTTGCTGTTTTTCACCTAGATACCGTCACTACGTCTGTCCTTCACCATGAATTGTCATGAAAGATGATTCCCCATTATAATGGCTGGCTCTATTCTCAGAGCTGCCTCAGCCTTTTACACTGAGGCATTGTAGCATTGTGTTGCAGTACGAGTTGCTGTTATAACCTGTCATCGCTGTGGCTAGCCTGTATTTTAAAGGAGGCCTTTTACTCTCAGCACGGCCATTGTGTTTCAAATAAAGGTGATTAGGCTGATTTATTGTTTTGTTCAAGACTGTTTTGCTCAGGCTGTTTGCAGGAGAGGTATAGGTAAGGAGTGAAATGTGTAGTTGACCGAAACCAACACAGGAAATGATGTGTAATCAAGCATCTTTAGACATCAGGTTTATAAGAGAATGTGTTGCGTTGCGTTTATGTTGTAATGACTTTGCACAGTGGCTGCAAAAAGGACACCGTGGTGGACAATAGGGCAGCAAGTTGATAAACTGATTGAGCTTTTTTTGTTTACAATGCTTGATAGCAATTTCATTGCAAGAGATCTGTCTGTTACACAGAAAATTAATGCTCTGAACAAAGGAGCAATGTTCACTCAAAGACCTCTTGATGGGCCATTCAAGTGCTGTATATTCATTAAAAATAACAATCTGTCAGCAGTTACTGACAGCACGCACAACAAGCCAAGCTCTCTTTATTGTTCTCCGAAGATGTTTTTCAGTTCCCGTGCCAAGAGCTGGGTAATTGGATGTAGCAAAGCCTTGCATGTGTTGTTTTAAGATATTGGACTGACACGCACGGGGCACGCTGGCAGAAATGAGGCGAACACCACCACAGCCCCCTCATCCCCCTCCTGGCTTATCCCAGCAAGTCAGAGGAGGCAAGATGCGGGATGCGTTTTGTGTTCTTTGACAGCTTCCCTTCACCTCCCATAAGATGAGATCCAAGGATGCTGCATCATATCTCATCTTTGTTTGATTCGGGCCTAGATCTGCAGCTCCACAATTGTGCCAAGGAGATAGCATCGGCAAATGCTACCCGTGTTAACAATTGTGAGCTGTCTTGCTCCATACTGCTGGTGGTATTTGATGTACTAGATGTGATCAAATCTGCCTTTTTCTGTGAGCTCTGCCATGGTGAAGTCGGTGTCACTTCATCCTGTAAATGTCGTCTTGTGGTTTATTGGGCTGGCTTGGCATCTTTGCTTATTGGACACATTGTGTTTTTGTGTTGTCAGCATCTTGACAGGTCCAATAGGCACAGCAACAAAAAATAAAAGTTCTCTCCATAATTGCCTTGTTCAATTCTGTTTGTGGCTTTGAGGCTACTATGAGACTGCAAAGTGTAATATTCTCACCATATTTTAGTGTCTACTGTGATTTATGTACATGAGGGGTTGTACAACAGAGAGTGTGTAAAGCTTGGTGTCAACGGGCTGTTTGTATGCAGATGACACCCTATTTTCTTTAAGTAATTGAGCAAGATGGGCTAATAATAGCATTGGTCGATTACAGTGCCAAAAAAAAAAAGAATTGTAAGTGTGTAAATATAACAGTCAGCCATTTGCCATCTCTGTAAAAGAGGGAAATGAAATGGTGTAGGATCAGCTGGATGGCCCCTGAGGAGAGGGAGAGAAGGGGTAGAGGGATGATGAGGAGGAGGAGGAATGCTTTGCCGCTGTGTGTGTGTGCGTGTGCGTGTCAGTGCTGATTAGGTAAGAGATTGCCTCATGTAATGACACGGCATGGCGCTAGTGGTGCAGAAACACAAACAATGCATACCAGTGTTTTACTGCACACACCCCCTGCGGCTGCCTGCCTGAAGATGTTTATATATCGTATACATTCCCCCTAGAATATTTCAGCGTCTTTAGATGGTGCCCTTTTTTATTTCAGCGACGCTATCCGGAAGCCAATAGTGCTTTCCTCCGCTCGCTCTTATTCTTCTAGCAAAGATGAAAGATGGAGATGATTACAGCAAAGGAGCACAATAGAGCCTGTGTCGTTTTTCTATCAGCGCTCATTGTTAATATTGACAAGCATTATTTTTCAGCATGGATAAATGATGGCAAATAGTCCACCACATGACCTGCCAAACCCCTCTGCTCTTGTTAACTGAACCGTAAGCATAAGGGAACATGTCATATATTCTGCGAGGGACATCGATGTATTGGCCCCATTATACGCAGCAACGTTCACTGAGGTTTCTTTCATTAGCTGCTTGATGATAATGGGATTGCTGCAGGCTAAATCTCCATGGTGTTGTATCTGGCACAAAATGATAGGGAATTAAAAAGATATGTGTTTCACGACACCGTGATTTATTAAGGTAAAATAGTCACTTTGTTCTAATCAGAGCCTCTCTGATTAGCAAGTCTTAATGACCATTTTAACATGCACCAACCAAACAATGCAAGGCAACGATAATAACAAAAAAGACTTCATTTTCTTTGGATGGGACAGGATGACGCTTCTTCCACTACTAGTTGTACATCGCTGGTTTATTCAGAATATGCTTGCTGATTGTCATGTTAACGGAAATATTCCCGTAGCTGCTGCATGTAAACACCTTATTTGGACTATTGCCTTTTTCTAGAATACGGACATTTATCAGAATACGGACATTTATCAGAATACTGTGCATGTAAACATAGTCGATGCTGCACTGTTGACTTAATTGATTGTTTTATAGAGAGGGGTGTCAATAACGGCTGTGTCCATTGTCCAGACAAAACGCACGTCTTTGTCAGTAATTGAAGTGGCTGTAATGGCTTATGTGTTTTTTTTTCTTCTTCTGTACAATATTGGGTAAGCAGGTCTGATTAATTTTTCAACACAGCTAGTGAGACAAATCATACATGCATCTTTTATTAATGTGCTGGTTTGTGCTCTGTGGTCCCTGTGACTAACACGGGTATTGCAATGATGTTATGACCGTGCACATGAGGCACAGTTTGTTTGCAGATCCCAGACCTGTGACTTATGATTTTTAATGGAGACGCTATACGCAATGCAGGGTTGAGCTCCGGGTTCAAGCGGCCATAAGGAAAAAACTCCCCCCGGTGACATTGTGGCACAAGATGAGCCTTTGGTAAACTGTGTCCTTGTGCGCCCTTGCAGGTTATAGGCACGCCTATTGAGCTTGCTGAGCCTTCGGTTTAGGCACTTGCTGTTCTACTATAGGTGTTTTTAGGATGGGCATCTTGTCTCTGTACCGAGAGTTCCGGCAGCCGGCACAGAGAAAATGAGTTCTGAGGATTGGGTTTAGATTTGCCACTGTAGCACTTCAACTCTGATACACTCTAGCTTCCATTGGGGAAGGGCTGTCGGAGAGAGAGAGCGAGAAAGAGAGAGAAAATAGCTAAGCAGTGCTATCTAATAGATCAATTTGTAATAAATCTGTTGCCTCAAGCTGTTGTTGTTCGCTTTATACTCAGTAAAAGGTGTCTGCGTTTCTCAGGCAAGAAAATGCTTGTCAGGCTGGGGCGTACAGAGCTATCAGTGAATGAGACACACCTAAAGCACAGTAAATCATTTTCCCCCCTGTGCTCCGTTTACATAGGTCGAACACATTGCTCTCTTATCAGCAGCACATTCCATCGGTCAAAAGGAGGGGGGGAGGGGGGGGGGCTATAACTAATCAATAGGGGCTGAGCGCTGAAATGAGGAAGTAACGCTCCCCTCGCATTAAAATTTCCTCATCATCCAATATGAGCCATTAATCACAATGAAGCAGCTATTGATTAGGCTATCGGCCAAGGTTGGTCATTTGCCAAAAGTCATTCCGCAATGAGAAGGATCTGTTGAAGCAGTGCTGCCTTGTAAGAACCAAGTGGCAGAGTTGAAACGGTTCCCAGCATTATGACAACAGTTTGATCTTTAAGGTAACAAAAGAGCAGGCCTCTGTAAGGACCGCATGGGACCGCTCATGCTCCTCCTTCACTAGCAGCCATATGGACCGTTCTAATTGTGTTCTATGCCAACCATTCTCCCCCCCCCCGCCCCCCCCCCCCCCATCCATTGGGGACTTGTGTGGAAATGCTGTAGCTATAATGTCACCAGCCAGTGGGTTTGTCTCATGAAACAAACATTAGCGAGCAAGATGAGATGACGGGGAGAGGCAGTACACTGCTAGTCAACACAATTATTGATTTTATTCAAATGAAATCTGGGGTTCTCTGTTGTGAATCTCTTGCTGCTGTTGATTGCCTTCAAAGTATAATTTCTATGATTTATTTTATATAACCATCTAGCAGGTTGCCATTGTCTACGACCAGCGACCCATTCACTCTCACATATGCATTTGATCAACTTCAATCTATTTCTGTCCATAATGCCAGCGCGTTTACACAGCTAGATAAAATACTTGTTCTTGTGATCCCTTATATCTCCATGCAAATATGTTTTATCTTATTAATTCTCACTGTCTATTCATATTCTGAGCAGTACCACATTAAGCCAGCTGTAGCTGCTCTATGGAGGGACCGTGTTTCATTGGTTTCGTTTAGTGACATAAACAAATGCTAAGGTTTGAGCGTTGAATTTAAATGTGACATTCACAGCATTCGCTTTTCTCCTTCAGGCCAGGGATTGATCGTAAAAACGTTTCAAGTGCTAAGTGTGACTGAGGCAAATCACTGTGTGTTTTAACGTGTTTATAATGTGCAATCATGAAAAGGGCACATCTATGGAAATGAGATCCTGTGAAGGAGGGGAGGGGCGTCGGAGTGGTGACGGTGGAGGGAGGGAAAAAAAGTGTGTGTGCGTTTCATTGTGTCCCCGCAAACAGTTTTCTTGTAATTATTGAAATTGATGTTTGCTGCGTAGCTGTAAATCTCCCAAGATCTCTTGTTAATAAAGCGGCAGAGGCAGCCGAGCCGTGAGGCTGGGAAATAAAAGGCAATCAAGCCTCAAACTTCCTGTCCCTCGCCCCAAAATGAAGCAGCAGAAAATCCTAATTAACTGAGAGGACGAGCAGCTCATACAACACACTCGGCTACTCGGTGCCAGTGCTAGCTGCAATACTCTAATGAAGACGCTCTGCTAGCCGCCCACAACCACTCTTTCTTTCCCTGTCTCTTCCTTCCTTCCTTCCTTCCTTCCTTCCTTCCTTCCTTCCTTCCAGTGCTCTCTCTATGTGGCTTGCCTCTGTTATTTTCTCCTCCTCTTCCTCCCCCTTGTGTGTAAATTGTTGTGGATGTGACTGTTGCACTGATGGAGTGAGAGAATCGTTGTTGCCTGGGGGTGTCTTGAAGTCCTGCACAGGAAATCGGTGAGCTACATGATGGCCTTCGTGATGGTTATTGCTGCTTAAGTAAAGGGCTGTGTGTGTGTGTGTGTGTGTGTGTGTGTGTGTGTGTGTGTGTGAGAGCCAGCGTTGATCTCCCTCTATTGATTTCATAGATCCTCCTTAAGATGACAATAAAGTTGTCTTTCTGTGTCATCTCCAAGTGCTTCTTTTCAAATCATCGATGTAGCAAATTACTACCGTCCTCAGCCACCCCCTAATTATTCATTGTGTGATCATTTTTTTTGGAGCAGGGTTGAATCTCTAGCTTTGCACTCTTGATATTTGTTTGTGCATGTGTCTGCGCAGCAACACCACTTTGAACCTGACATTCAGTCATTTGTTGGTTATGTATTATTACTGCTTTGGTGTTTAACCAAAGCTCCTAAGAATTGATAGACCTGCAAAGTGGCTTTAATAGAAAATAAGATATGCTCCCGTGAAGTGAATGCAGTGCTATAATATAAGCCACCTCTTTTGTTGCTGTGGAGGAGTGAGTGAGTGATGATTGATTGTTTGAAACCCGAGCTGGCCTCAGCTCAGCTCCCAACCAGAGCTGCATCTCACGATTTACCTGTAAACTTGTCCTTTCTGCCTATTGCTTTGTCTGTGGAGAGGGGGGCCCTAGTCAGAGCTCTTTCTCTGTCGCCTCCTCCCCCCCCCCCCTTCTTTGTTGTACCAAGCATCCCAGAAAAGCCTCCAGGGAAGAACGGACAAATAGAAGACAGCGAAGAGGTGAGGCTCGGTCCCCCTCCAATTCTCCCATCTATCTCTCTCCCTCATGAACACTCTGCCAGACAAGTTTCCAGGCACTCAAAAGCAGCAAATCGACTCACTGTAGGATTCACTGTCACTTAACTGAGCTGGGGCATAGCAGCGCACCGGGAGGCCAAATCCTCCTCCTCCCCAATTTCACAGCCTTTCTCAAATGCAAAAAATGAAATAAAAAATGCCATTTGGCATGGCATTGGTGCTGAGGGCTGGTGCTCTGTGTAACATGAGCTTATAGTTATATTCCATTTTTGCCTTTTCAGCTAGACATTAGTGAGCTGCCACTGATGACAACTCGATTAAATGCGTGTTGTCACATTTCAAATAATTCCAACAGGAGGGGGATGTAGTGAGCAGCGTTCCATCTTGATTTTGCTCTTGATCATATTAAACAGCACACCATTGGCAGGCTAGATGGTGCGGCGCTACATGGCAGGAATCTCTCATCAAGGTTGCGGGTTTGTTTTTTTTGTGCACAGATTTCATGATTGTGATTGAGCGCGAGGAGAACGCTGTCAGTCAGTTTCGGTCTCTCTCCTTGTTATTCCTGGGACACAAAGCAAACCCTCCGCTCGCTACAAAGCCAGCAAGGTATCGCGCTCAGACGCACGCACAAGCACACAACATAGAGACACATGCGCTTGTTCTAATGAAAGCCAAAAAAATGTCTCCTGACAGCAGGAGTTTAAATTTCACCCCTCAGTGAGACAGCTTTGTCACAGGGAAGACATTCACAAGCACCTCTCAATGACTGTCCTTTAGAGAACCAGCAGTCCTCCCTTTTCCTTCTCCCCTATTTCCCTCTGTATTTAGAACTCATAACACTGCTTTATTTCTTTTTTTTTGTATCTCATTCCCTGCTCTGTCTGACTCTTCTTCCCCAGAGTTTTTTTGTCTTGCCTTTGCAGCTGCTGCTGTGAAGAGGTTGACAACAGGCGTGGAAAAACTAAAAGGACACGTCGTCTTTACAACCCCCCCACTACCCTCCTCCTCTTTCCTCTGTTCTCTTTCCCTCTCTCCTCTCTAAGCACCTACCGTGCTAACGTAGCCACATTACACAGGGCTTGTGTACCTTATTTTTGCTGTTTGATAGATAATTATGATGCGAGTGAGGAATATGTGCAATGTTCTCTGGGAAGGTAGCTTAGAATATAGGCTTGGGGGCAGGGACAATGGAGGTCACATTAGTGGACTTTTTTTTATTTTCTTTGCACGCATTTTGTTTTTAAGCAAATGAGTACGGTTACACACACGGGGCACAAGAATCGACAGGCCCGTTTTAATTGTTTGGGACTCGTGAAATGAGAAACAATAATGTGTGACCGGCAGTGGGCCCAGGAGATTACAATCCAGTCGGCCTCTTAAAGGAGTGTCAGGGAGATGCATTAGCACATCTCTGTCTCTCATTCTGCCCCTCTGAGCCATAAAACACTCACAAGCATTTAGCCGGCCTGCGTGATTTCTCCTCTGTTCACCTCCTCGCCCTGTGCGTGATCCCGTAGAGCTGCTGGTGAAAAAACCTCCCAGGCTTCTCAAATTTGTGTGTGTGTGTGTGTCTCTGCTTGCTGCCCTGGTTCCCGGCAAATCTCTGCAACACCACCTGATTTGACTTGGTAATGGGGCATTGATGAGTCTTTCGGGAATTCGAGGAAAAAGGAGCACAAAACCGTAGCGGGAAATAAAAACGCTACCGTGAGCGGGCGGTGAGGACAACGTCAGGGTTCTCAATAGCTATTGACAAATGAGGGTAGAAAAGAGAGAGAGAGAGGTTGGGGAAAACAGACTGCAGAGATATAGCTGTCATTTGTTGATGCAGACAGTGCCTGCTATTCCTACAGGGGGGGGGGGGGGGGGGGTGAAGCTTAGACGTGGAGAGGGGCTTCAACTCGATTTGTATTTTAACTCCACTGTACTGCAGAAAAAGCCGGTTCTCTCCCCAGGACAGCAGATTATTTTCATCTTTTGAAGAGCTCATTGCTCACAGAATATTGAGTTCAGCGTGGAGGACATAAAAGGTAGCCAAGCCCAGGAGTAGAGGAGATAAAAGCTGGATCGCTTAAGCACTCTGTGTTATTTGAAGCACATTTTCTACTGCTGTTGATGTAGCCACTAGCCTAATAATTCATCTTGCCCACTTTTCATCACGCAGCACACTCACACACACAAACGCACGCCCACACACTAACTACTCACAAACACAAATTCACCTCGCCGGCGAAGGGTAGGCCCCCTCGAATATAAAGCAAGCGATACAAAGATGAAATGCTCATCATTCTGCTGTCTCACCCCTGCCATCCAACAGATGAGTAGCGCTGCTAACTGAAAAAGCTGGGGCTGCCCGCGCCCAGCTCTCTCGCAGGGGCATCTTGTCTATGTTATCACTCCTGCTAGCGCTGCAATTAATATTAATGTGCTTTAATGCATGCTCCAGCAACCGTGCTTCCCTCTCTCTCTCTTTCTCTCTCTTGCTTTGCGTGTGTGTGTGTTTGTGACTCAGGAGGAAGAGAGCAATAAAGCCAGCGGGGGATAAGAATCTGGGCAGGATATGACAGTCCTCGTGTCAGCTGTCTTAAAGCTGGAGGGATATGTGGATAAAGACAAGGGATGAAACTGAATCCCAACCAAGCCAGCCAGACAGGCAGGTAGCGTGTAGGTAGAGAGACATGCAGCATCCACAGTGTGCAAAGCCTGTTTATTTAGTCATGTTGTAATAATGCTTGACCTTTTCTTTCAAGTCCACGGCCTGACCTTTAGCACCTTACTTCTCTGCAAATCAGTGAGTGTGTGTCTCAGCCACAAACACACACACATGCACACACATAAGCGCATGCAGAGAGCGGAGTGAGCGAGCACCTCCTTTTGCCTGGGAGCTTCATGGTCTGCCAACTCCAGGAGTGGATTGTTCCAAATTAGTATGCATTAGGTGGTTAGTGCAAAGCATTTAATTATGCGAGATAGCACTAAACTGTCTATGTTATGATTAGCCCAACACGTTACAACCTTAATTTCTTGCACCCCCCCCTCTCTCTATGGCTGAGGAGAGGTACAGGGGGGGGGGCTATAGAAATGTTCCCATATTTCCATTATATGTTACAAGTATCCCAAATATCTCCTTTTCCCTTGAAGGATTTTGATATTTTTTCTTGTCTGCCCTCCTCCCCCTCCTCCTCATGCCCCTAGATACTTTGTCAGACGATATTGAATCAAGTCGCTTTTCCTTTTATGTGTGTGTGCACGTTCCGCCCCGCTCTCTGTTTTCAACTGAGCCGCTTTTCATGGTCGGCAAGGCTTTTTAATCTTGGGCAGCAGGCAGGCGGGCGGGCGGGCGGGCGGGCGGTGGCAGGAGAAGCAGCCCGGGCAGTGTCGGAGTGAGGGCCATGCAGGCAGCCATTCAGTCAGTCAGTCAGTCAGTCAGTCGCTGCAGTGAGGAGCCCCAGCAGCTCCCCGGAGTAGCCCATTATACAGGAGAGATATCAAACCATGAATCATTTACGCCCATACTCCTCTCCTCTCCTCTCCTCTCCTCTCCTCTCCTCTCCTCTCCTCTCCTCTCCTCTCCTCTCCTCTCCTCTCCTCTCCTCTCCTCTCCTCTCCTCTCCTCTCCTCTCCTCTCCTACCCCCGCGCACGCAGTTCTCGACGCCTGGCCGGCCACATGCTTGCCTCTGTCTGCATCTTTAATGAATGATTATTGCATTTCATAAACACGGGGGCTACAGTCATTAAAGTAGTATTGATCCATGTTGTTGCTGCAAGGTGGACAAAATAGGTGGACTTTTTTTTCCTTTCTTTAACCTCTCCACACAACACCTTTTTTATGTAACAACGCTGAACCAGAAAAAGTCCCTCTAGGAAGAGCAGGCGTTGATTTATTTAGCCTGACAGTGAATATTTTCCCCTCCTCCTGTTTAGTCTTTATTCAGGGAGGAGGCTGCTGCTAATACAACAGGGTGGGGTTTTTTATGTGTCTTTCTCATTGTACAGGGTGTTTCCCTATGTCTCGTGTATGGACACTAAGGTTAATATGCTGGAAAAGAGTGATTTAGGTCAGTGTCTGCGTCTGTCACTATGACAAGCTGTGGTGCTTTAGGAAGGCTGTGCTGCCATTGAGTAAAGGAGAGAGTGGGAGACAAGTGAGGAGAGAGCTGGCTCTTTTCAAGTGGGGGAAAAAAAGGAAAACCTGACTTTACTGTGATTTGTTCTCTCGGCGACAGGCGCTGTGTTTGATAAAAACCTAATCAGTTTCACCTCTTCATTGAGGATCAAGACAGTTAAAGCCTCTGCAAATAAGTGCACCATGGTCTCTCTGCCTTCCTCCATCTGTTTTTTTCGCCTTTCTTCCACAGCTCTCCCTGCTGTCATTTCTCCTGGTCAATTCTCTAGCTCTCTTCTCACTTTCAGTACGCTTGTCTTTCTCTCTTTCTCTCGACATCTCTCCTGTGTTTCCCTTCCCCCCCATTTCAATCAGTGATGCACTTTAGTTTCTGTGTAAATATCACAATCACTGCAGAGGAAAAAGTGCCGGCATCCCCACAAGGGGATTAGAGGAGCCATTTTGTGTTTCACTTATTAATGTGTAATTTTTTCTATCTCATTGTGAGCTGGGTTCCTGTCAGTCAGCCAAACAAAGACACATGCAAGTTTTTACATAATATTTGAGCTTATTTTAACTTAAGCAGTAATTCCCTGTAGTAAGAAATGTCTACACACACGACAATTCATTTATTTATATACGTATATGAGGTATACGTTTGAATGGGATATTGGTTTGAACCTAATTAATTTTCTTCACAAAAATGTGGCTCAATAACATCATGAAGCAATTTGGTACAGTCTGTGGGCTAAACACAAAATAAAAATGTGACTATTAGCATGATCCATGTAGCATGTCTCAACTAGCCTCTGCTAATTGCTAGCCTTTTCTCTTTATCCTATGGCTTGGCTTCTTTCCCGTTTTTGTTAGAGAGCCACATGGCTCTCTGCAAGGCTTAGTCTAATCAGTGCTAAATATTCAGCAGTAGCCCATAGCCTAATCAGCCACAGCATAATCATTGTCAACCAATTGCATTCCTCTTGACCTCCCAGATGGAGGTAAACTACACAGCCTCTCCATAGCACCGCCTCAATTACTGCAGGGAGTAATGGTGATAAAGAAGACCACAGGCTCATATGAAAATGGCTGATTGATATGGACACACATAGCTTATAATTGGATTATAAGGAGGGACGTTAATGGTGTTAGGGGCGCCGCGGTGGGGCAGGATTCCAAACACTGACCAGGTATTATTGGGGGATTCACCCCTCATCAAATGCATCATAACAGTATCCTCAGGGGTCTTGACAAGCCTCTTGTCCCGCCCCTGCTGCAGTGTCAAGGGTGTGTGTGTGGGGGTGACGGTGTCTTTATAAGTAAAATGTTTAAGTGAGCTGCCACTGATGCGCTCTCTTTCGCTAGTGACAGCTGTGGGGTCAGGACAAAAAGCGGTCCATTTATTTCGAAAGGAGCAGCCCCCTTCCTCCAGACATGCACGCACGCACATACACACACACACAGATTTATCAAATTACAGTGAAATTAAATGGAGAAAAGCAGCAACATGTTACATTTGAGAAGCTGGAGCTGGGAAATGTTTTGTTGATATTTTGAATTTGTAGCGACTCTATGTGATTAGTTTATTATAAAATAGACACTTCTGTAGATTGACTTATTGATTTATGAGCAGGTGGCCGAGTTTGTCCTGGTTGGAAGTGTGGTAAGAAAGGAGGGGTGCTCCCCTAGTTGTCAGACTGCTCCTCATTTCTATCTGTTTATCCCAATGGAGAGCGTTCAGAGAGGGATGTAATTAATTGACCCAGGCAGCTCAGAGGGGCTGTGGTTCCAGACAGGGAGCTTGTGCTGACTGCGCTGCCCTCCACCGACTCTTACCCTATTCCTCATCTCAGTGTGAATATTTCTGCCGAGTAGCCACGACTGACCGATTGGCTCTTGGTAAGTGCAATGATGCCGGATGCCTGAGCGGCATAATACCAACTAATGCCTGAAGGAGTGCTCTCCCCATTTGTTTCTCTCCTCTCCCCTCAGCTGCTGCTTAGCCAAGCCTGGCCAGTGCCGAAGTGCCTCCTTTTCTTCTCTCACTCTGCTCTGCCTGGCAGTTTATTAAAGGCAATACTAGCTTTTTTTTTCCCCTCGCGCCCGAGCGTTTGATTTTCGACAGCAGCAGAAGCTGTCATGGCAGATAAAAGGCATGCGGGCCCCCAGAATTACAGTGCACACAGGGTCTGTATTTACTGCGTCATTCTCCTTGTCTGCAACGAGGGAGGGAGGGAGGAGGAGGAGAAAATGGAGGACAGGCTGCTGCATTCATGTGTCTTTACATTGACATGTCTCATCAGTGAGAGAGGTGGACAGACAGTCTGCAGTGAATCCTTCAATCAGCCCTTTCTCAATGCGCCTGTCCAGCACACTGTAATACTAACACATAAAGACTGACAAAGGAAGGCATTATTGCTGCTGTTGACTTATTTGTATAAACCCGTTTTTCAGATGGCTTTGTCAGATGTGAGTAAAATAGCAGGGTGATTGTGGCGCACTGGCTAAAAATGTCAAAGCGGTTTTATCTTTCTGTCTGGAAAAAATATGGATTGAAGTGATTGCTGGTGGTGATTTAGTTTTATAAAGGAACACTGAACAAATGTGTAAATAAATGGTACAATAATTTGCAAATCCCCCCTCCCCCAACAAAAATAAATAAAGCGAGAGGTGCATTGCTCTCATCAATGGTATTCCTCAAATGTTAGCCACTCTCACATAATCAGATAATTGGTTGAACAAATTATTTCAGTGTGTTCACACTAAGTCTTGCCTTGAGAGCAACTTAACAGATAAATATATTTTCTCACTGAGGCGATGGGTCATGCTCATTTTTCATAGGCATCCTTTCATCGAGCTTTAATTAAACACAACAAGGATTCGGTGTCCTCCAGTGTCATCCACTCAAGACGACTCGTACAAAGTCATTAGCCTAACTCCCAGAAACTCCAAAACCAAAATGATTTAACACTGCCTACTGTTTTATTAGAATTGATTATGTTGATGTATTCATCCACATAAATTCAGTTTTTCAAATCGTATCCTGCAAACAATTGTATCTGTTTAGCATCAAAGGTCTAAGATATTTCGCCTTTGTTTAGTCCAGCACCGTACGCTAGTTTGCTTAATCTGCTTTAGCAGCGTGTTTGAAGCTACCAGCTGTCTGTCTTCTTCACACGTCTCCATGCTGTAGCCCGTGGTGACAGCGAGACTAATGTATTCATGGCGCCCGCCTCGGTGAGAGGCATTACTTTACCTTTGCTTAATTGAGGGGAAACTCCCCTGACACCTGCTTAGCACAGCACCGGGCTAGCAGAGCAGGCCAAACTCAACCCTAGGAGCTGAGGGCCGCTGAACCCTGACTGAGAAATAACACAACCCACGACCACCCAGGGACTGCCGTGGGGAGAAATGATTTAATAATGTTGATGAGATATAATACCAACCCGTTCCTTCACTCTCTCTCTGTCTCTCTGTCTCTCTGTCTCTCTCTCTCTCTCTCTGTCTCTCTCTCTCTCTCTCTCTCTCTCTCTCTCTCTCTCTCTCTCTCTCTCTCTCTCTCTCTCTCTCTATGTCTCTCTCTCTCTCTCTCTATGTCTCTCTCTGTCTCTATGTCTCTCTCTCTATGGCTCTCTCTCTCATTACTTCTTACCTGGCGAGGCAGACAGCTCTGACTCTGTGCCTGAAGGTGTATTTAGATGGGGCTGCTAAATATTTCACACCCTAAAGACAGAGACGTAAGAGAAGAAGAAGAAGCAAAAGAAAAAAAGCGAGGCAAAAGAAAGAAAAAAAGAATCTGCAGAGGGTTTTGACATGGAGGGAGGTTAGGGAGTGTAGTCAAGGGTAGTCAGGGCAGGCTTGTAATTGGCTGACACCAGAATGTAGCACTGGATTTGTGTGTGTGTGTGTCTCTCTGAGTGTGTGTGTGTGTGTGTGAGCTGTATGAGCGGGCAGACTATCTGAAAACTGTATGGCCAAATATACCGCTCCAGCCAGGCTGCATTGCTTTCAGGGTGTTGATAGGCTGCCATCACCTTGGTTGCACTACAGTGAATGTTGATCTCAAGTACAACAGACATAGATTATTATTTTCTTTGGGCTCCGAAACCCCCCCCCCCCCCCAATACTTCTGCAGCGATACTGGCACGGTCCCATCTGAGTCTTAGCACGACAGTTCCTGCCTCCTTTTTAATTTGTCCTAAGCCCCAAGGGCTGCTGGGAGCTAGCTGGGCAGGGCTGAACACTTTACTCCAGGGGGATAGAGGAGGAGAGGTGTGGGTGTGTGACGGGACACTGCCGGTGTCAGGTGCAAGTGCGGAGAGAAGAGCTGGGAGAAGGAGGGGGGGCTGACAAGCTAACCGCGGGGAGCCAGGTAGTTGGCTCAGAATACGAAAAGAGAACGCTTTATAGAAGGGGAAAGCACACAGCAGGCATCCATCACACTGCTCCAGCCCCACTGCATACATATTATCTGGCTGTTGTTGTAAGCTGGTCTATTAGCAGACATACACCGCTCCTGGAAATGTATGTAAAGAACACACAGGGTTGCCTCGGTGGTACAGCAGCAATAGGTTTTTTGCACTGGAAATGAAAGTAGATCATTTTGTTGCTCTGCCTTTGTCGAGTTAAAGGTCACATATTTTGCTCATTTTCAGGTTTAAATGTGTTTTTAGAGGTTTCTACTAGAAACTGTTTTCATCATCCAAAAATCTTTGTATTTCTGACAGTGCCATCGCTGAACCCCCTTTTTTCAGCTTCTGTCCGAAATGCTCCATTTCAGCCCCACCTCCCAAAAAGCCTAGTCTGCTCTGATTGGCCGTGAATCTAACTGCTGGTTAGATCAGGGTGTATCTGGGGGTGTGCTTATCCCAGGTGACCTTTTTAATTCATGGCTAAATACTATATCCCAGTTATTATCTACACTCCTCCACTTTCCTTCTAGCATTCAGCCACATACTGCCATAGCATTTTTCTAGAGATGCTGCAATAACTGTGCTTTTTGCTATCCATCTCGCATATAAGATGACTGAAAATGTATCAAGCTGGATGATTGCAAGATACTCTCTCAAAGCTCTGGTTGTGAGTAATCATTCCATTTGAGGTGTGCACATATCTTAGATGGCGTTGAATAATAGAATTGGAATGCATGTGTTGATGTGATAATGCTTTATACGACTATAACCGTTATCCAGGTTGGAGTAATTGGAAAAGTATGTTTACATGTCAATTTATTATTCAAAGCATTACCTCAATTAGGTGAGTTATTGCCAGCTTGCAATGCCTTTAAACGTAGTCATTGAGCCGTTGAGGCCTTTTTTGTTGTTGTTAAACATCCAAACAATAGCGGAGCTGTTCAAGGCTGCTGGAGTGAAATGTTGTGCATCCAAGAGGAAGCAGCGGCGTGGCTTTTGGTCTTGCTCTTCCTGTGTTGCTGGCACAGAGACGTCATCCTGGCTGCCAGTCACGCTGGGGTCAGAGGCTCTGAAAATATCCCTGAGGGGATTCATGCTGCACTGATAGCATACCTGCTGTTAGCCTGAGATGTTATCCCTTTGCACACCAGCAAACAGGCTCTC
Source organism: Ammodytes marinus (assembly GCF_949987685.1). NCBI lineage: Eukaryota > Metazoa > Chordata > Actinopteri > Uranoscopiformes > Ammodytidae > Ammodytes > Ammodytes marinus. Next base: position 10,505,699 of record NC_137211.1, on the reverse strand, counting down.
TCTCCCAGGCAGCTGCTGAGCTTTGCTTTAGGTCGTTCTGTCTGCAATACCTCACACAAAGATGGAGTGGGGCCATTATACCTCTGGCTCTGTAGCATTCCCTGCAGACACACACACACACACATGATGCTCACTTACACCTGCACAAACATGCATGAACATACCTGCGGCCGTGCGGTGCGCATCATCGCTGCATCTAGCTCTGTGTATGTTTGTCTTTGTACGTGCAGATACACACATACACACACACACACACACCGAATTAGTTTGCGCCGTCACCACAAAAAGCTTCGTAGGGGCAGCACAGGCAGGCTGGCTTTTTCCGCAAAGGGTCAGAGTTGACTGCAAATTACAGCTAGTGGCAGACCAAGGCCTGTGATGGATCTCAATGCACTCTGTGTTTACCCACACACCTGCACACCCCCACCAACGTGAGAGAGACGGCAGCACAGCCGAGAGCACACAGCCATTTTGTAACACCTCAAGGAACTTTCCCTCCTCTCCCCAGTATGAGGAATAGATGAGGTGGTGCCATTAAGTGAATTTGCTGTTATTTCCCCAGGCTCTTAGCTGAAGATGTCAAACCTCAGCCAGTGAGGCAGCCAAGGATGACTGCCGACTCAGGCAGCGGCAAACACACACACACACACAATCTCAGGCACCACACTCTGCCACGCGCATGATCAGCTTTCATGCTTCTGTGTAATTTATCAAATTGCTTGGGCATGTGATGAATGGGCCCATTTCTCAAAAGGAAAAATACATTTATTTTGCATTAGGTCACTGTTAAGCCCATGTAACAACTTAGAATTTAATTACAGAAAAATGGTAAACATAGTATTTACATTTTCTGAAACAATAATTTGGTTGGCCTAATTGCTCCGTCGTTTTTGCAGACTCGAGCGATTACACTAGCGGAATCGGCTTGTTTTACAAAAACGATTCAATCCCATTACTTATACTAGTGGCTATATTCTTTTAGCGTGTGGAACGAGTAAGTAGCGGCTCAATGCTTTCCAAATGTTTTCTCACGAATGCCCGCGCTCACACGTACTCACTGTAGAAGAGGCTTGTTCTCTCCTGGTGATTTGTCACAGTTCCCCATTGTATTCCACACCACCTCTGCTACACACTCCGATATGCCCCCCTTTCTTTCATTCTTTCTCTCTCTCTCCCTCGCTCCAGTTCCTTGCTACCTAAATCATTTCCTTACATGTGTGTGGATGCCCCCCCCTCCCCCCCATTCCTCCACTTGCTGTGATTCTGATACTTCATAACAGCGTGAGGAAATTGAGCTGACCTTGAGGCTGCGGAGCTCCCTTTTATAATGCTGATGAATGGGGCTGTGGGCACGGGCAGCCAGTAAGTGAGAGGCATGTTTTTATTTGCTGGGGAGCAGGGCCCAGTGTCAGGATACATAACAAGGTTCATTTCTCGCCCGCTCGAGCTATAGCTAGTAGTATGCCGGGAAGCTTACTGTCAAGCACTCAAGTTCATGGTGTGATTTACCTGCATTAGCCTTTTGCATACTGGAATAAGTTGCATCGTGCTGCCTAAAGGGCGATGATGGGGGCAGAGAGATTGAGAGAATACAGTTGTGGATAGATTGGCCTCACTAAAATGTGATGAGTGCCAAAGTGTTACTGTTGCTAAGGCCGTTGTGTCATGGGTGGACTGGAGAGAATTTTTTATAGGATTGTTTGTATTTTGTCTGGTGACGATCAGTAAAAAAAAAAGAAAACCTGATACAATCTCTTTTGCAAACTTGAATCAACCGGACTGCCATTGATGTCTTTATTTGATGGCCCACTTTCTTCTCTACCGCAGCTCTCTCCTCATCAGTGCAATCATGGAGCTCCTAACACAATCAGGCTGCTCTCAAATTACAGTCATGATGGAGACCAAGTCGGTGGCATGAGGAGGTCTTATGATTCAAGCAGCAACATATAAAACATAATGTGATTCAATGCAACAGTCCTGCAATAAATGGCGCCTCTGCAATGCTTGGAAGATGTGTTTTTTTTAAGAAGTGTTGATATCAGTCCTAAGGCATTTCTTGAGGCCGTCTTCTCTTGGTTTTATTACATTGATTTGTATTATATTGTTTGCTTGTTTCAGTTCATTTATACAACAACAATGGAGTTTAGTTGATATCTGTACCGCAGTCAAAACTCAAAGGGCTGCAACTAAACATTATATTCATTATCTATTAATCGATTGTTTTCTTGATGAAGGAATACATTGTGAAGTCTACAAAATGACAGCAATTCTCAGAGCCCTTAAGGAACCTATTCAAATGTCCAAATCACAAAGGATGTCTAGTTTACCATCATAGCACAATAAAAGAAAGATGGCTTACAGTTGACAAGCTAAAAGCAGTGAATTCTTTATTGCAGAATACATTTCTGTCGATCAATTAATTATTTCATCAAATATTTGTTGCAGGGCCAGATTAAGCAAGCAAGTTTACATTCATCTTCATGGTTTATTTATTGGACTGCGTTTGATCCAAGTTTTGTTCAAAACATTGCTTCCTTTGTGCCACAGTTTTTACTGGTGTAAATGTAATAATGGTGATCAAGCCCACACTTTAGACGTCATACCTATTAAATGTCAAAATACATTTTCACTCTTACTTGATGCTGCTTACATGTACCACATACCACTCTTTACATGTTGGTGACATGACTTTTCACAATGAAAGGAAATAGTCATTTCAGCCCTTATTTGGAGCTTTGTTTGTAATGGCAGTTGCTGTGGTTGACTTTAAGATAAGCGGAAGAAGCTTGACAGTCAGCCCTGAAAATCCGGCTCTCCTCTCACATGGCACAGATCCACTTGCCTAACCCCATGTCTGGATGCTGCACCGAAAAACAGGCAAGGACCCAAAGCATTCACCTCCCATCCAACAACGCATTGACTTTGTGCAAAAAAAATATGTTTTAGCAGCTTAACAGCGGCAGACTAATCAATTGATCCACATTTTTCTGTCCATTGATATTGGCACAGCCGGGCGTCAGACAATTACAGCGCATGTATGATAATGATACCATTAGCAGCCCATTGCCCATCTATTACGGCTGGGGGGAATGCTAGTAAAAACCACCCAGACCATGCATAGAAACATTTGCACTGCCAAATGCTGAGGAAGAGTGGTCCAAATGTGCTTCCCAAATGCCTCCCTGTCACTCTCCACCTCCCCACAGTAACAGTAGTGTGGAGGAGAGCCCTGTGCTGCTGACTGGCATTCTGTGTGCTGATGAATGTACCGGCCTGACGGCTCAATGTGCTTACCTAATAGCATCTGCAAGACTGTCACTCCGTGTTTCTCCGTCTCTGTCTCTCACTCACCTCACTCGTGTCGTTCTCTTTTTCGATGGTAGTAAGGAAAGCGTTTCACTTGGCCAGACACTGCAGCCTCCACACTCTGTTTCTCAAAGGTTAATGGAGCCTCCTCACAACGCACACTAATCACAAGATAATTGCTTTCGTTTCGTTTTGATAGGTGGCTAAGGTCAGCCATGACGACCAGCGCAGCCATTTTGGATGAGGGAATCCTGTCGCTGCTGTTTGCCAAATATGGTTGCCAACCAGCTCACTTGAGATGAAGATTGTGCATTGTGTTCCACATTCTTATTGGCTTCACCCAGTTATTTGTCTGGCTCTAGCTACTTTTCTCCTATGAGTACGACATATTTTGGACTTCTTGTAACCGTAATATTGGCTTCTATTTAAGAGCTCCTTTTGGACTTGCTCTTATCTTAACAAAACTGACACCCACCTTTCGGGAGTATAGTAATGGTGAGGATGCAGCACAGGCTATCTTTGTGTTGTGTGGTGAAGGTTTTTGAAGTGGTGAGCATGAGCCTGCTGTTAAAATAGTGTCTTTGATGTCGGCCAGCTTCCGAAGGGCGATGGTGGTCAGAGGGGATTGGGGTTTCAGCACGGGATTTTTGGATTGTCGTGTCTGAAAGGTCTCACCAGGGCTGAGTAAATGTTAGCGTGTGTGTGTCTGTCTGTGGGGTCGCATGCATATTCACATACTAAGAGACCAGGCAGCTAAAGAAGGAAAGAACAGTTTGTCTCTGTCATCATCCACATCACCCCATGGTGCTCACATATGATAACCCTCAACTCTCCAAGCATGGAAGTCTTCTTACACATGAGCACACACACTATATAGGACTGGACATTTCTAGGCCTATCTTGTTTTTAGTTGCTCTGTAGTGACTTGTGCGAGAGACTGGGTGAGAGAGTTTGTTTTTTGTTATAGGAATGTTGTTGCTCGCTGTGTGTTATTTGGATGCAGCCTCTATAGGCCGAGATTAAAGCATATTAAAATGGAGATGGGTTAGTCACAGACTGAATTTAGAGGGGGTTTTAATAAAAAGTGGAGACGGATGAGTCTGTGTCTGTCACTGTGGAAATCCCAGAGTTACTGAAGGGATTGCAAACTCAATGTGAGCTATTCATAACACGGATCTAATCCACAGATTTGCTGCCATTTAATCTGTGGTTATGGCAGGGCTCCGTTGGCGCTAATGCCGTCAAACAGATGTCCCCGCTCAGCCACGCAGGTTAGGCTGCACCTGGTGACACCACTGAGCCCTGGCACTAGGTGGCCCACTGCACATTTCATCCTCTCTTCCTCAGGTGGCAACTCTTATGAAAACTTGCATTGTATAGTATCATGGATGGTGCATCTCAAAAACCATCCAAAATCACTACACAAACAAAAATATTTAGGTCTTATCTGTGTGTGTGTTTGTGCTATTTTGACATTATACCCTGCTTGCTGTGCTGTTGAGCATTGCTGAGATTGCATGGATAGGAATACTTAAACTGTATTTTCACTGCACACCCCGGTGTTATTTTCAAATTCAAAAAGGGAACAGACCATTTCCCCTTCAAAACGCAGGCTGAATTCACGAGGCATATTGCATCGGGGGGCAGGGAATGAATAATAACAAGCAGTATAATATAATCTTGTAGTAAATATGTTGCCTTGTTTTGTACTGGCTTTGTTGTCCGTAATATAACTGGTTACGACAAAAGCCTAAACATAGTTCTCATCGGTGCAGGAATACATTCAGTTGCTCATCATTTTATCTTGTTTGACATGCGACATACAGATAGGCTTTACATAGGCTTTAATTTACTCTAAACAATGACAGATTTTCCTTAATTATCCTCATCATTTATGTTGATTGATTGACTGATTTTATAGATTTTAGCTACTAATATAGGTGGCAGATCGACTCAAGCAATTGATGGCCTATAATTGACTACCAGCTTTTATTTATTTTTTAATTAGACAAGGGTTAACTATGAGTGAGTTATTGTAAAAAAAAAAGAAAAAGTTCTGTCAAAGAACAAGATAACGTTAACTGTATTACATTGAAATGTAGCACATTGTCTACGTGTGTGTGTGTGTGTGTGTGTGTGTGTGTGTTTCGTATCTGGATGTTAAAAGAGAGTAAATGCAGGGAATCGCTGTGTGCGGATCCGCTGAATGTGAAATGTCAATGTTATTGAACAGGTGCTGCGAGGCAGAGCTGTGATGTTTTTATTTCCAAGCTCTTGTCAAGCAAGGCAGAGAAGAGAGGGCTCATGGGATAATGGTGGAGGTTGAGGGGTGGGGAACTGTATGTGTGTGAGTGTGATTCTTTGTGCGTGTGGGTTTTACAGTGTGCGCAGAGAGCAGGTTTGAGTGCCGAGATCTGTGTGTATCCAGAGAGGTTTATGGAGTAGAAGAGGGAAATGAATACTGGCTTAGAATAAAATGCCCGCAATCTCCTCATAGAAAATGTTAACGGCACTGTGAAGGGTATTATATATATTATTATTTTTTTTACTTTGTGCGCGCCTTCATATTTTTCAGTAGCTATAATTCACCCTGTGTTCAACATGATGCCAAATATGGCAGCCGTATTCACCCATGCATACATACACCTCTACTGTCAAGCTGTTATCACCTCGTTTGTTCCATTTACACGTCATTCATGTTTTTTTTCCTCTCTGTGTGTGTCTGTGTGTTTTTTTTTTCTCTCTAGTTTTTCTCTTGCAGACTGTCGTTGTGTCAATACTTGTTGAGAGGCAATGTGGCAGTGAGCTAGGAGGTGAATGCAGTCAAGGTTAGTCAACAATGAATTGTGACACTGGAGCGCTGACACACACACACACACACACACACACACACACACACAAACACACACACACAAACACAAACACACACACACGCGCGCACACACATGTGTTTCTGTCCCTATCCTCTGCTGTAACACCCTCTCTTTGCCCCAAAATGTTCCTATCCCTGCCCTACCCAGTGGACCTTTGTCATGTTCTCTACCTGCCCTTTATTCCTCTCCATCATCTTCCTCGACTCCCATTTTGCTTTGTTCTCTCCTGTCCCTTCTCCTATTTTGCAGCATAACCACACGCAGACGTGTGTGTGTGTGTGTGTGTGTGTGTGTGTGTGTGTGTGTGTGTGTGTGTGTGTGTGTGTGTGTGTGTGTGTGTGTGTGTGTGTGTGTGTGTGTGTGTGTGTGTGTGTGTGTGTGTGTGTGTGTGTGTGTGTGTGTGTGTGTGTGTGTGTGTGTGTGTGTGTGTGTGTGTGTGTGTGTGTGTGTGTGTGCGCGCTTAATGGCCACACTTAATTACCCACATGCATAGTCATACCTTTCTCCTTCCTTTTGCAACCAGTCAAATGCTATCCTTGGGTATGCCTTTTAAGCTACCAATCTACCCATTTTTTTCACTGAGGTTTTCACCTGTGATCCTGCATTGCACTTTTAATTCCCAAAGAAAAGTGTGTGAAAATGTGATAACCGCCTTTGCCATTTCCACTCCCCTCTCTCGCCATTTAAAAAAAAAAAGAAAGGAGAGAGAGACAGTGAGAGTGGCGCCTATCTGACCATGCACAACAGCAGCGGAGAATCCATAGCCTCACGATATGGAGGGGGGCTGCAGTTCAAAGCCGAGTAGCAGGTTACTTAATGAGTTTGGTAATTGGCTTGCTGCGGCCTCCTCCCTTTCCCCCCCCCCCTCCCCCTGCTGCTGATGTGTGCAGGAACAGAGCGCTCCCTCCCTCGTGCGAGCCATCCATCTCTTCCCTACATCCATCCCTCTTCCACGAGAGCCGACTAACGCTGCACCAAGCCTCGACTGTCTGTTCGCCACCGTTCCCTGTTATTATAAAGGCAGTTAGCGATGCCGCATGTTAGGTCTCTACTCTGCTCAGTATCAAATATCAACAGTGTTACCCTATCTCTCATTTCCCCCAGTCTCTCCCACTCGGTTGCTATCTTCTACACCATTGCACACACACACACACACTCACAAACACACATCTTTTATATGTTAGATGCTTCATGCATTATGCAGAATATGTGCATCTAAACAAGCAATTTACGAAGAAATTTCCAGCTCACCACTTGTGAATAGCAATTCTGTGTCCACAGCAGCATTCTGCGAAACACACTGCCATGCTCAGTTGCTTCACAAGTCCAAACAATAAAGATAATGTAATCCATGTAATCATAAATGACACTTTACATAATATTCAGAGATTTCAGCGCATTATCTCCTCGCCAGAGGAGGTGCAGCTACTGTTTTTGTCTCATTGCTTTCATAATAATGTGTGGTAGGGGGAGAATAAACAACAACACATCAGGTTTAAATCTTATTAAATATTACTCATTTCATTACATATACATATTAAATTATTATGTTAATAGTTAGAGGGGGGTAAAACATCTAAAATGACCTTCACGGTTGAGACTCGGTTTTTTTTCTCGGTCTGGATTGTTTATTGCTTTGTTTGTTCATAACAAGCCCCTAGATGCAGTGCCTTTGGGGATCTGCACTAGTGCGGCTAACCCAATATATATTCTGGCTAATGAGCAAGCTTCCCACCTTCATACCTATTCCTATTCATTTCAAATTTTTACCTTTTTTTTTTTTTTTTTTTTTAAGCCATAAACAAAGCGTGCATTAGTAAATGTGGCCTTCTCCAGTTGCAAGACTGCTGCCAAGCTTTTTATCGACTCCCACAGGAGAACGCTGGGTTCTGAACGCTGTAGGGGTTGGGAGGCCAAAGCACAGCTAAGTGGCTCCTCTTGACCTCACGCACTGATCTCCAAACTGTCTGCTCCGACTGCACACGGACACATTCTACCCATTTGCTCCCACACAAAAAAACTCAAAAAACAGTCTAATCTCATAACACAGTCTGTGTGCTGTCTCTTTGAATAGCACATCCTCTTCTCACCACTCCTAGTGCTGACATGCTGACTGTTCTTTAGCCTTTTAGATTACTTGCCCTCTGCGGTTTTTCATGCCCAATTGGAACAAAAAGTCATGATATGAAAAATCAGACTTGAACAACTTAAAAATCTTGTTCCTTTTCACCTCTGTGCTTTATTCTAGTTGTCACTATCTATCTATAAACTAGATGGCTGAATCATTAGCTTACACACTGCAAGCAGCCAAGTGTGACCAGAGAAGAATAATTGATTTCTGAATAAGCATTGGTGCTGTAAATAAAAATGGAGAAAAAAAGGGGATGCAGCCTTGTGGGCCAGTGCACCATATTGAGTATCTTAAGACTCATGTCATGAATTATACTGTAGGGACAACATTTTAAATTTTTTGATTAACACATCATAAATCTATGCCCACCCCCCACACACACACACACTCACACACACACACACACACACACACACTCTCTCCACCTCTTTCAGCACGGCAACAGCGTGACGCTGCACCTCCACCGACTGTCCATAGGGTGGCAGTGTGTGGAGGTGAGCCGGCCATGTGCTCCGTGTGAAATGGAGCAGTCACTGGCTATTGGAGCAGATTAGCTGTGAGACAGTAACCACACAGGAATTACACACCCCAACCGCCACTCTCGCTCTCTCCCCATCTTTTCATTTTTTTATGATCATGGACCCCCATTTGATTTGCTGAGCGCGGTTCACTTCTTACAACACAGTCTCACTCTGCTGGAATAGGATTTTTCCCCTAACTGGACCCAGAGCTAAGCGTCAGACACATGTACTGTTTGTTTATCTTGCTGTGTCTTTGTTCACAAAGAAGGATTTGCCTGAAATGTAAACTTCCTCTTTTCACCGCAGCGTGCACTCTGTGTCTCTGTGGGCCCTCCTGGAAACACTGGTCTCATTCCTCTTGAGTCTGTTCTCTCTCAGTGCTGCTGAACTGCTCTTTTATTCAGATGAATGAGGCCCTGTTTTTGCCTGGAGAATCAGACAGACACAGACAGTGTGCATATGGAGGGCTTAAAGAATGTGGAAAATCAGGTGGCTTGGTGAAATAGCATCTACGGTATTACACGTGTGCACAGTTGTTTGGCGTCTGCATTCACTCTCTGGGTGTGCGAGTTCACGGCCATGCAAAGACGGGCGTGATTATCTTCTGGTTCGTAACAAAAGCATTTCACACCTTGATTTTCTTTCACCTTAGCCTTCTTCCCTCATGTCAGAGAGCCGTGATTTAATAGAAACAGTCTCTGTGTCAATACAGACGTAGTGTGAGCTTCTATTAAAGGCTTGTTTGTTTGTTTGTTTGTTTGTTTGTTTTTGCTCATATACATCAATGAGCAATCAAGTTTTGCTGCATTTCCTAAAGAGGAAACGTTGTGCTACCTCTCACTAACATAACATCAGATTGTCTGCCAGGTGGAAGCTATCTCCATCTGGAATACGATTTACTGACATTCATTTTTTTAAATGTGCAATAGTCTTACCAAATGGCTGCTGCAAGCAAGTTTCACTCTCTTGTCTAGCTCGGAAAAGGGATTAGACATATGTATCCTACAAGTGTCTTGGTTTTCAGAGTTTTGCGAGGCGGCCAAATGTGACTGCGAATAGCTATGTAAACAAGATCGCTCTGTGAGGCTAGACCTTGCACTGATTGCCTAAAGTGAAATACCATTCCTTTGCCTCCCTCACATTTTTACAACTGTGTTAATGACAGCAAATAAAGGCTTGCGAGGTAGCAGCTTAATTACTAGCTGTCTGTCTGTATTGTCTCAAAAGGACATCTTCTTGATGGGGCTGTTTGCTTGAAAGGAGAAAAAGTACAGCTTCTGTTGTTTTTAAAGGATCATTTTGTCTGTATTTATTTAATGACATTTTCCACTTTCTAGAGCTGTTCTTTATACCTGAAGCGATTAGACATTGAAACCTGTGCATCTTCATTTCCGCGAGTGCATAGCTAACCATATTTAGTCGAGTAATTTCCTTGAGTTACTTTGTTTGGAGATTGGAGAGGATTGTTTTATTGCTTCCCCTTCCCTCATCCCCTGCAGGCACAGTCTGTGTTTTAATTAGTCGTGTAGCTCCCTATTTTCCCCTTTGGATTCTCCCAACTTGTAAAGTGCTCTTAAGAATCCACGAAAGCTAAAAGGGGCAATGAATGATTTGAAGTCAGCTCTTTTTTTCCCTTTCCTTTTTTTGCTTGCCTGCCAGCATAGAAGAGAGGGGGCCATCAGCACTTGCCGTCAGCATGAGGAACAGTAACTTCAAGCAGCAGTCGCACAGAGTCTTTGTTCTTTATGGATTTAGTACGTGTGGCGAAGAGAGAGAGAGAGAGAGAGAAGCAGCTCTAAGGCCCCATCTGGAAAATAAGGCACTGTTTTCTAATATGAGAAGAGCAGCTCATGTAGACGATACCTGCCTGAGAATGGTAAAATTGTCTCAAGGTTGAAAGGTTTTCCCCTCAGTGTTTTGTGTTTTTGGCAGCAGGGAAGTTAGCTTGTTGCACTGTAGAGATTTAGTCATGTGTTAAAGTTGAGCTTATGAAGTACACCCCCACCCTCACCACCGCCGCCACAACCTCACCCTCCTCTTGGTTTACAAGACTGTTTTTTTTTCTCTCCCTCTCTCTCTCTCTCTCTCTCTCTCTCTCGATCCCTCAATCCCTTTTTTCCTTCAACTTGTCTGCTCATCCCTGGTGAATGTATTAAATGAAGTTACTAGATATGAGTGCTTAAGAGGCCAGGGCCTCTGAGGCTTGCCAAGTCTCTCACAGGCTTGGCTCCAGTCATCCATGTCACTTTTTTTTTTCTTCCTGTTGTTTCAGCTACTGGCTTTACTTACTTGTATTGCAGAGCAATTTCTCTCTTTCTCGCTTGCTGTCCGTGTTTTGCTGCCTCAGAGTGGCTTGTTTTTCTCCGGCGTGGGGAGAAATCAGGCTAAAGCAAACAGCGTGTCAGCCACAGCTTTTGTTAAGTATTCATTTTTAATGAGCGTAAGTGGCTACAGAATCCTATAAACCATAAATGGAGTAGTCAGACTGGAGAGGAGGGGGGGAGGGAGGGAAGGCGAGAGGGAGGGAGGGAGGGGGATGTTGGCCTTTGATTCAGTGGCAGTCTTGCACTCTTTTTGTTTAGTTTAACACTTGTACTAATTATGTTTGATGTGGATGAAGAAAACATATTTCAAAATGATAGTTTGTGTAGCTGTATTATTCCCCACCCCCCTCCCTCTCTCACATGCCTCCTATGGGTTTTGTTGGCTCTCAAAAGAAATTGTTCCCCTTTTTATAATCTGTTTTAGAAAAGTCATTTTTCTCTTCGGAGCGAGAAACGCAGCTCTGTTAGATTTAATTTCCTCTCAGTTCAGAACGAGGCACCAAGTAACCATTTTTTTTTGTTCCGTCGGGATCGAAGGAACTGTAGCTTTGGAAGGGGGAGGTGTGTGTGTGTGTGTTGGGGGGGGGGGGGGGGTGCTCAGGGAAAAGGTATTGTGATGGGGCCGTTTGAATGCTGAACAAAATTGAATAGACACAGTCAGCTTCCCAGATACATGCTTAGGCCTGTAGAATGTGGAGTGCTTTGCTTGTAACTGCACCGGTTGTCTCCTTTCATTATCGGTTAATGGTGCCCAACTTGACAGAGCCATGTGATAAACAGAGGAGCTGTGAAATCCTGGAGGTGGAGTTCTCGTCCGCCTGATAATGGGATCTCATCTGCCAGCAGCAGGGAGGGGAGCCCAGGCCCTGCCAGCCAATCCAGCTTTGCTACATACGCTACTCTGCCTTTGGGGAGAGATTCACTGCACTCACCCCGTCAACGTTGTCTCGGCCCAACTTAAAGCCTCACAAACCTTCTGAAAATGTTGGCATTCGACTGCTTTATTTCTTGTAACACATGATGAATTCATTTTTCCGAGCCCCAAATATCATTGTATTCATAATTCAGGGCTTTGATTGTGCATCAGAAACATATATAGAGATGTGCATTTCCGCCTCCTTATCAATCTTGGGATCCTTTTAGAATGTTTGTGTAACCAGGAAAGGTGTGTGTGTGTGTGTGTGTGTGTGTGTGTGTGTGTGTGTGTGTGTGTGTGTGTGTGTGTGTGTGTGTGTGTGTGTGTGTGTGTGTGTGTGTGTGTGTGTGTGTGTGTGTGTGTGTGTGTGTGTGTGTGTGTGTGTGTGTGTGTGTGTGTGTGTGTGTGTGTGTGTGTGTGTGTATATCATAACACTGACCTTGTGAAATGTATACATAGTGTGATAAGGGAGGAGCTGTGGCTGCTGCTGTGGTGTTGGGTTACTATGTGGAGGTAGAGTAGGACTTCTTTTGGACGGTTGCCTCAGGAGCTGCGATAGGTTTTAACAGCACTTTGTTGCACAGAAGAACCCCCTCCCCTCCCTCCTTCCCTCTCTCTCTCTCTCTTTCTCTCATTCTCTCTCGCTCTTTCTATTGAAACGACTAACATGGTTTGTAGCACAATGGAGGACCCCCTGCACACCGTCCTCAACTCAATTGCTATTGATCCTCACTGCTTTCCTCTCCTGCTGCCCATGTTTGGCTTAGTGCATAAAGAGAGCCCCAATGTGCTTACTTATTTGCTAAATTAATTGGATTTTGACAGCGATCAAATGTCATGTTTGAGACAATGGAGATGTGTCAAGCATGAGACAATCCTTCTCAGTGACATGAGCCATGTCATCCAATTCATTTATAACTTAATGTAGTCTATCGTTGTTTTTTCCCGCTCCTCTATTGTGCGTGAGGGATAGGGACAGATTTGTTCTGCTTATTTTTCTCTCTCTTTCTCCCTCTCCATTGTTAGCACCATATTGTATACTTTCAACAACAAAATTAATATAACCAGTATCAAATTCGATGTAGTGTGCCGGCCAGCCATTAAAAAAATCAGCCTCCCCCCCCAAAAAATATTGCTAATGGACTATTCACATTATCATCCCTGCTCGTTTCTGCCTTTTTAATGGGTGGGGGGTGACTAATTAATTCATTATCCAAAAATGCAAATGAGCTCCACAAGCGTGAGCATCATTCAGTCGCTTTCCTCTGGAGGATTTTTCCAGCAGATCACGCCTGGACTCATGTTTTCAGATAAAAATCTGTGTCTTGTGTTTAAAGAACATCAATCTATTTATTCTTTTAAACCATGATAACACAAAGTGCCAATGCTATGCAGAGAGAGAGAAAAAAAAATCATGTAAGCTATGAACAGTTATTTACAGCGTAATACCACTGCTACTATAGCTACTACCAGCGTTCATTGTCTCACTTTAGTGTTCCAGTCACAGTCCCATAGCGTTACCATTCATTGATCGGTGGATGATGATGGTCGGTCGGGCCACTTTGGCTCCTGTGCAGCTCGCTTCCTGGTGCAGTTACACACACACACACACACACACACACACACACACACACACACACACACACACACACACACACACACACAGAGTTTCCCTATGGGGCTCCCATCAATCAACAGCCCCATTGGCGCCCCCACCTTTACCACCACCACCCTTTTGTCCCTGATGATTATTTGAATCCAGTCCATGTTTTTGTTTTGCTTGTCGTTTCTTTTTTGTGACTGTGGTCGGGGTAATTCTCCTTCACTAGTGTCTGGATAAAGAAAGACTAGGTCAGCCATGTGGATGCGTCTGTTGAACAGCTGAAGAGGAGGAGGAGGGTGGAGGGGGGTTTACAGAGACTGAGGGAGCGATAGGGGGAGCGTGGAGACTGTGTGTGCATTGGAGAGAGAGAGAGAGAGGGAGCGTGTGTGGTAGTGTGTGTGCATGTGTGTGTGTGGAAAAAGGAAGCGGTGCCTGTAAACGGCGAACTCATTGGTTTCCTATAGCCCTCGAAACAACTAAACAGCGCCGTGTTACTTTTCATGGGGACACTATCATCGACAGCGACTACAACACGGCCGAAGGGAATAGGAGCAGTTTCGAGGCGGCGGTGGGGTGGGGGGGAAAGGACTACTAGCAGACGCTCTCGTGCCTTTTCTTTCTTTCTCGGCGATTTCGGACGTGAACAGTTACCATCAGTATAAAGTGAAACCGTCTTTTATTGAAGCAAGTGCTCGCCCGAAAGCCCCTCGTTGCGGGCACAGCGGGTTTTTTGAAAAAGCAAAAGCGGAGGGATAAAAAGAAGAAGGAAAAAAAAGTGTTGGTCTTTGCCTCGCTGTGTCCCCGGTTCTTGGATCCGGCCCAGCTGGCTTGCCTTTAATTTTTGTGAAGTTTTGTGAAGGGTCAATCGCGGGCACGGATCGCGTTTTTTCAACTTGTTTGCAGCAAGTCTCTGGGACTCCCAAGAATCACCAGACTGGCGGGTGAGTTGACTACAAAAAAAAAATAAAAAATTGCAGGACGGTTGTGGTTGGAGGAGGAGGAGGGGGGCGCAGACAGGGGGAGCAATGTGTGGGTGATTTAAATATTTTTTTTTGAATTTGCGTTATAATGTTGACTAAAGCTGGGTGGCACTTAGACTTTGACCTAAACGTGTCTAAATTGTGTTTATACCCGGAGTAGGAAGCGCGTGTGACCTCGAGTCAAATGTTTCTGAGTGCTCCGGAGAGCTGAAAGTTGGCTACATTGTTGTAAAACTTGGCTCCCTCTCTCTCTCTCTCTCTCTGGATGGTGCAGCAGCAGAACCCTCAAGCAACCTCCGTGACCTGGCCAGCCTGTTACAGGGTTTCAGCAGCTAATGGTTTTAAAGTGAGAGCAATGAAGTAAACAAAAGGGGGACCTTAAGTGGCTAGCTTGCTGTCCTGGAAAACATGCAGTGTATAGATAAAAAAAAACACACACAAAGCCTTTGTTTGTTTTTTAACATTCAGTAAACTTCAAGGAAAACAAAGTTGCACTTTGACAGGGATGAATGAAGAAGAAGTGTGTCTTGATGAGTCAGTGGTGGTGGCAAATGCATTTATGCCTTTGATGGGTGGGATTTCCCTCAAGTTTCTCATAAGGATCGGCTGTTGGATTTACAGCTTTTGCTCATGTCATAAATTGATCATTGGACTGTGATAATGGAAAGTAGTTGGGTCGTTCTGAAAGGTTGTGTGTGTGTGTGTGTGTGTGTGTGTGTGTGTGTGTGTGTGTGTGTGTGTGTGTGTGTGTGTGTGTGTGTGTGTGTGTGTGTGTGTGTGTGTGTGTGTGTGTGTGTGTGTGTGTGTGTGTGTGTGTGTGTGTGTGTGTGTGTGTGTGTGTGTGTGTGTGTGTGTGTGGCTGAATCAGTTGCAAACTGTTGAAGGACCACCACATTAACTTGAACCCCCCCCCCCCCCCTCCTCTTCAGCACCCCAGAGGCTATGAACTCTGGCCCAAGCACATGCAGCTCTCACTGTGGGGGGTGGAGGAGGGGAGGGGGGATCCTGTTGTTGAAAAGAGCAAGGAAAGGTCTGGCTGGTGGTGGTGTGTGTGTTTTAGGAGTGGGCAGCTTAGGATTTGAAAGCGGACTTACTACAGTTATTTGTCTGAAAGGCGGCTTATCTAATGTTTTCCAGTTATAGTAGAAGGGGGAGGAGGAGGGCTTGTTTACTTAACTCACTGTAAAATTGGTCATAGTAAGTCTTCATGTGAGTCCAGTCAGGAGTGGAATCTGCTGGGTTATCTGGCCACATAAGCACAAAGAAAAGCTTCAGCCCTGAAACAAGATTCACATCGAGGAAGGAGGGGAGGAAGCTGTGATTGCCTTCAAGCCTCGCCATACAAAAACAATTCCTTTCTGTATATCCTCCCCCTGCCGCTGCATTTATTTAATTATTTTTTACCAATCTATTACATTGACTCAGATGTTGCACTGCTAATTGTGATGAGCTAATCTCCACCATATCCAGCTTCCTTTGGCATTTTCTCCTCCCTTTTGTCCCCCTGCTAGCTGAGAAGTGACCTCTAGCTTAATGATTCAGACGTGATTAATCCACTTGAGTGGGACGACACTGCATGGGCTAATGTATGGCACCAAGGCCCTGCAGGTTATAGATGGTTGATGGAACACGTAAAAAAAAAGAGAGAGATAGTTTTAACATTTGAGGTTTGCCCGGTTTTAAACGTCCCATGAATGTGAACATTGTACTTAGTATGAGTCATGAGGAGGTGTAAAGAAGTTAAATGGTTAACAAGGGTTGTCTTTCTTAGTGTTTGTGTGACTCACAACACTTAACTGCCAGTCAGTGCCCTGTCATTTTATAAAGGGAAGGATGTTTGATTTAGATTTTAAACATATGTGGTGGGAAGATTGTACGGACAACAAGCCTTAATACCCTTTTTATTTATGGTTGTCAGGTGAAAACGAGCCTAATTGCGCTTCCATATTGGTTGACAATATGGCGGCCGTAAACAAGAAAAGGTCAGAGCATTCCAGTAATATGAGTGACACTATGGCCTTTTTTCTGGTTGATTGTTAGGTCGGACAGTGTTACTCACTGAAGCCTTTTTTCCTTTTCGACCATAAATGTTTTTTTTTCTTTCTGTTTGGCGGCCACTAAATCGGGAATGGATCAGTCCTTAATGTGTGTTGCGGGCCGGTCTCTAAAATGGTAACAGAAATCATTATGGTTTTGTGGTTTACATGCAATCACAGTCCCAATCTCAGCCTAAGCCGTCATGTGGGGGAAAACAACTTGCATGGCTTTTCTTTCTGAAAAACATTTTGAAATGGCATCTTCCTCACTTCCCCCAGAGGTTAGGGATATCCATTTGGTTTTCACTGCTTGCGGATTGAATGGAAGAGGAAGTGGTCAGCCCTCTCTTAATGGAGTTGTACACAAGAGCCTGCGTTGTTCTGCAGTGTGGGAGTTGTAGGCTATGGGAAGAGGGCACCGAGCGTTTCACTGCAAGGCTGCTATCGGATGAGAACATAGCCGCCTTAAATCTTAATTACGAACACACTGCCATGCCGCTGTCGGTATCGTTCCGCTTCTCTATTTGTAGTACTTCATACCAGTGTTTGCAGGAAATTAAATCTGATGTGCAATTTGATCGGGGTCTGAGTTCGCAGTCTGTGTTGTTTATTCATGTAAACCAAGGGAAGCATAGTAGCGGTGTGAGTCACCCCTCCCACAGCCCTCACAATCACACGAGTCTCACCGCTGACAAGGTACAGAGAGCTAGTAAACATTCAGCTCACATACAGGCGCGCGTGAGTGTCACCTCTGAGGAATCTGAAAGGGCGATATCCGGATCAAAGAGGCTGTTTCCGACCATACAAGAGAGAGTGAGAGAGAGAGAGGTGCCTCATAGAGTGAGCTTGTAACGGCTGTCTAGCTGCTGAGAGGCGGCTGAATGTTTGACAGGGCATTGGAAAAACGTTATTTAATCTGCTCGCAAGATGGTCCTCACTGGGATTGCACCACGCTGCGTGTCTGCCCTCTTTTTTTTCTCTGTTCCCTGTGTCAGGATTATGGCAGTTGCTGGCTGGTAGAAAAAAATAAAAACAGTCAGTGGTTGTGTGTGCTGTGTGTTGTTCCCTAATGGTATGACGTAATGCGTAAAGAATCGGAGAAATGGTAATTGATGCAATGTTGGCGGACCTCTAATTTTTTCTTTCTAATGAGTAAGTGTGCAGGGGTCTTGATGTATTTTTCCATTTGGGTAATAATAGTCTCATTGACTGTGTTTCATTGTAATATCACAGAAATGATCCAGTTGTTATTTTTAAAATGCCACGTAAATGCAAACAGATGTTATGTTTGACCCATGAAAAACAAACAGCTTGTCAGTCGCTAATCAGATAAACGTAGGTAAATTACACCTCTGGCTTATTTGGTTTTGGGAATTTGTGGGCTTAACTGCATCTATCTCAGCCATATAGAAGATGCAGCTCACAGTTACCCCCCTCCCCCATACACACACCCTAAAACCAGGCATAACAAATCAATGAGAAGTCATGGCTTCTATACGGTTGCTGGTATTATTTCCATCCGCCTACACTGGAGCCGACCAATGCTTTTGAGGAGCATTTATACATCACAGGGTTTGTTGATTCTTTGGATGGAGTTGATATCTAAATGGACAGGGTCCCTACCAGACCAATTGTCCTTCCAGGTAGTGGTTTACCAGTGACGCATTTACAATACATTTAGCCACTGATTGACATAACACACGTTACAATCTTCTAGCACTGCTCAGGAGGCAATACCCTCTGGTGGGGGACTACTGAAATGGAGACTGATGAAGGACCGGCGAGGTGCTTTGATTGTTCATAGAAAAATTTGACCCAATTTGTTGTGTGTGCGCAGAGGAAGGGGCCGATATCTTTTAATTAACATAAACCTCAGGAGCCAACGATGAGTGAGAAATTGGGATAATTGAATATAGGCCCTGTCTCCTTTTCTCTCTCTCTCCCTCCCTATTCTCTGTCTGTACATCCTTAAAGCAGCTGAGCCCATCGGAGGGCACTTTCACACATGTTAAGTGAGGGGACATCTGGCCTCGTTAATTCAGTGCATGGTCATAAAGTGGAATGGCGGTCCCCACAGGGCTGCCCGCTCACAACACCGTCAGATGGAGCCTGTGTGTGTGTGTGTCCTCACTCCCTCCTCATCCTCCCTGTTGACTGTCCACTCTGACACTCCAACGATCCCGCCAAAATGCTTAGACACATACGCTGATGTCCGAGGGAGATAATGTGACAGTAAATACATATTAATGTGCTTGACAATAAAAGGTGTAAACTGTAAGACAATCCTAATTTTCATTTGCTTAATACAACAAAGAAACGAGATGCTTAGGGGGATTCTATCAATCAACTACACTAAGAGCTTCCCCCACCATATATATTGGATATCAGTAGCCTGTGTCAATTAGGTGCATGCATTATGATGAGTGGGGCTGTCAGTCTGTTCTCCAATAACTACCTTACGTCTCTGCGTCCTCAGGAAACGGTAGCAAATAATCGAGTGACAGCAGCGGGGATACATTCACGCTGCGCATTCATTTCCTATTTTATCAAGTAAACATTTAATGTGTTTAAATGTATCACCGCTTTATTTATGCATAGAATCTGCAGTTATGTCTGAATTATACATTAGCCGATGAATAATGCAGTGCCATTCCTTAATGATTACTTGCCAGCCAGCGAATGGTAATATTTGCTGATAAATTTACCCATTGATCTCGCTTGTGTTTAACCAGGCTTGTCAAGATAATGTTCGCTCCATTTTGTGTTTTGGGAGGTTTTTGTTGTGTGTCAAGGATTTAATCAAAAGCAAGCAATGTCTGTTTTTTTTAAGAAGATATCTTTTAAAAATGACAAGTGAGCCCTTAGGATTGCAAAATGAAGTGGGTACAATCTGAATTCTCTGAGCACATACTACTTACTTTCGGTTCTCAATCATTCTGCCATTTTCTTGAACATCTCAGTAAGGTCCATGTGTAGATACAGTTTCTTCATGGCTGCTCTTATAGGATGATGATTTATTTACCCTTAGACCTCGACCGATCAATGTCCTATTTTAGTTGTGTCTTCGTTGGCTTGTAGCCGTTACACGACAGAGTACGTTTATTGGACGTACACTGTCTAAACGATGTGTGGTGAGCTAGTCATTTAAGGATGTCTTTTGATACCATGTCTTTATCGGCACGCACACGGGTCTCCATAACAGCCGCACCGAGCCAGATTACTGGCACATTGTCCGTATATTGCTGCGAGTCTCGCCTTGCCTAAGCCTCGAAGCATTGCCCTGTTACTGTGCAGATATATTGCTTGTCCCCACAATGAGAAAATATTGACTTGTTGTCACTCACTCATTTGATTAGTTGTGCGAGTGATTCTGCTTCTCATTTGTCACCCTGGCAACGTGAAAGGGAAAACACGGCACCGGCCTCTTTTCTATCCTCTGACTGTGCAGTGGAGCGTTACAGAATATCACATCTGGAAAACCTCTCTCTTAGCAGGAATGAATGTCTTTATCACTCATGGTGTATCATTGGCACTTGTCAGCTCAGCCAGTATCCGCAAGAAAAAGCCAACGTCTAACTGCAGAATGTGCAGCTGCGTGGGAGTGATGTACTCCCAACAACTCCACTTTGATTTTACAGCTTAGTTGAGGGTGACTTATCCATATATTTACAGCACTGGCCATTTTCTTTTGTCTGTAAGAAGAGCAGCTTAAAGCAGTGTGCCGCCGCTGTGCGTAAGCCAGGTCATAACTAGAGCACCTCACATTTAACCCTACAGGATTCATCAGTGTCCTTGTTCTCCCAAAAAATAATGAGGTAGACAGTAAGGGCTGCCCCAGGCTGCATGTAGGGAGATGATCTCTCTGAACCGGCAAATCATTCCTGTTTTTTATGCTAAAAAGACAGGCTAATGACTATTCTTGATGTGTGTCAGTGCTTTAAGTTAACTAGCTTTAATTCAGAGAAGGATCTAATGGGCTTGATTGTCAAGCTGAGTCGAGGCAGTCTGCGAGAGGCTTGTGCTCGGGTGGGGGGGAGTGTAATTGTTTTTGCTGGCGGTGATTCTCTCTGGAAGGGATGACTGCATAATCCAGATATGTAAACCAGAATAAACTGAAGGGCGATATGCTGATACCTTGTCGGTTTCCTCTTGATCAGCACAGCTTTTGAAATTCAATTTCGAGGCTCTGCCCAAAACACTCTTTGGTTTCAGCTTGACAGTAATGGTTGCTTTAAAAAACTAGTGTCGCTCAACTAAGAATTTCAGACATGTAAATCATACGTGGAAAATGAATATCTTGAGGAAATCATTAACTGTGACGGCGCACTATAAAACAAAGAAGGGGGAGCATTGAAGACAACAGCTGCTCAAATGGTTTGATTCTGCTTATTGGAGCATGACACTTGTTTTGTGCAGTGGAGAAACTCAATGCGTTTATGGTAGACAATAATGCTGTGTCTTGCCAAGGCCCTGCCAGTCATCTGTTCTCCAGGGGCGTCTGCAGTATTTATTTAATACTTTTGCATTCATAAACGCTTCACAATTTCTTTGTGCGCTCGAGCCTGGTGCAATATTCGGTCACTTGGAATCAGAGTAGCAGAATCGACTTCTACCTCTTTCTGTTTCATAAATAACAAGGCTGCTCAGCACCCCTGCGCCAGTAAGAGAGGAAGGATGTCGTGATAAAGTGAGCTGACACTCTTGGCCTGATAAAGATCAACTTAATACCCGCCAGGAAGCAGTCCTGTTTGCAAACACTTTTTTTCTTCCGGTTAGCGTTTGAGTCAGCGTCGGGGCAAGACTGGACATCTGTCTCCTAGTGATCTATAACGCCCACAATCCCTCCCACAGACGGTCAGCTTTGGCACTCTAGTAGTACACCGGTTGCTGTTGTACAGCCAGCCACCCACAACAGTGGCTTATCACACAAGCATAACAAAGAGGATGGAAAGTAATAGGACACACAGCAACAACAGAGGACCTTAAGAGGGCCGTGCCACCATAACTCCACTTCAAAATGGAGGCCTTTGTTCTGAGGTAGTTGGAGAGGACCTCATAGCTAAGGCAGCAGCACATCTTTTCATCCTCAAACACTCACTCCCACTCATTCAGTCTTCTGTGGGCGAAGGAGATCCTCTGCCTGATTTCAGAGACAAGGTATTCCTCAGGGACTGTTGTTGAGGGATTTCTACAGTTCCACCATGCACTGATTAAAGGAACACTTGTAGATAATCCTTTTTAAAAATAGTCTTTGTTGCGGCAGCGGTGAGGCGAGGTAGGGATGCGAGGGGCTAGAAGAAAGCCCCCGGATTTAGATGTCTTAATGGTTATCACCTTGGTATGATCTGCAACTCTGCTAAGATAAATATTTAATGACAGGGCGGCTGAAATAGAGCTGTTAGTGACTGCTGGGGAGAGATGTAGCTTCTATTTAGAGGCCATACCTTTCCATAAAGCCATGGCATTGGTAGACAGCCCAAGGTTAGAAGGCTGGTATGAGAGTTAGTTGTGTTTGTGTGATGTGACTGTGGGCTACTGCCGCTGAAGTCCTCTCACTCCTTTTTCTTGCTGCGGTGATATGAAGGAGAGAAATGCACTCAGTCGGCTGTTGAGAATTTCACTCATGAGTCCTTGATGGATGACTGCTGCTGTGTGTTTGTGTGAGAGGAAGATTGTGTCGTGGCAGCACTATAGTTAATGCATGCACGGCAGCAACTCTATTCAGACTGAATCCACTTGAACTATATCCACAAGCCAAACAGCTGTATGATTTCCCCTCTTCTACTACCTTAGCCTGGCTCTGTTTCATTTCACATGCTCCCTGCCCTCTGGGTTCTTGTTTGATGTCATTCATGTCATGCAAAATTGATTGCGAGGGCTTGCATCAATGCTGGCTGCGATGAAGTTATCACAGTGTAAATACAGATATCCCCACCACTGCTTCTACTAGCCGTACACTTTCACATTACAAGCAAATGGAGCATTTTAAATTGATATCAGCGTTGCTTTTAGATTTCTGACTGGGATGATGAAGTGAAGTCTGTATATTAGGACCTGAATGTTACCGCACACAGTTCATTCAAACACTGATCAAGGCTCCGCTTGATTCGTCCTGTTTATTCATTACATGATAGCTATGGCGAAAGCAATTACTTTCAGCTTTCAAGTACCTTGCTTTTGGTCACACTGCGGCTCTTATTTATTTCACTTGGGAGCTCCCAAGGCCGCATGGTTTCCAATCATTCTAGTGAGTGGCGTGCGCTAAAATCTTGCCTCTTTGTGTTGGAAATAGGTGGGTAAACACAGCAGAGTCCTTGAAGCACTTCCCATCCCTGCTATTGGATTACCAGCTGCCTTTCTGGGTCTCATCTGCACAGATGAGTGCCAAGATCAATGGAGCTCTTAGTGCAAAGCTAATTCGATCAGGACTGGCTTTGCTACTGCTGATCAGAGATTATTTTTTTCATGTGAAACAAAAACTTAATCAAGTCAAGCCTGTGTGTAAAAGCCCATATTCAACTCCCATAGACATCAATTTAGAGGCATTTTATATTCATTATTGAATCGTTGGGTTAGCCTGCTGAGAAGAGGTGTGGAGATGGGAGTAGTGAACTGCTGCGTAAAGTGATCCGGCCAGTTTTTGCTGAGTGTAGCAGGAATGCTGCCTTTTCTCCAGCAGTGCAATTGGCATCATAAATAAGCTAAGAGCATGTTTTTAGAGGGATGAGGTGTCTCCTGCTTTGACGGTGAGCAGAGAGAAAGGGTTGAAGGGCATATTGACCCTCTTGTTCTGGAAAGCGAAAAAGCAGACTCCTCAGTGCCCCTTGTTCCCCATTAATTATTGTTTGATGCTAATAAAGGGGAGAGGGGGGATGGGACATGTTATGAAACATAATTATTCATTGCAGCATTTCCCCCCCATCTCCCCTTGTGCGCGGTGAGGAAGCTGCCAGCGCTGTCAGTTGAGTACAGCAGGCAAAGATGTCCCCTCAGCCTTTTAAGGAGGGGACAGGAGGGGAGCAGGGTGAAGGGCGCCATTTGCCCGAGTGATATATGAGGAGAGACAGCAATATATGTAAGGAGCTGCTGAAAGAAAGATAGAAGGTCAAGGCACATTACACTCTAGCCATTTATTGGCAGAGCACATAGTCTGACCTGCACTGCAAATACAGTTGCTCAGCAGCAGCAGCCGCAGCAGCTTTTTGTTTATGTATGTGTGTGCTTGGGAGTGTGTGCTTGGGAGTGTGTGTGTGTCAATGGCCTTCACATTTTAAATTGACACGCGTGTATACACGCAGGTGAATGCTGTACTGTAGTGAATATGCTCTCAGTGGCTTTTTATAAGCTTCAGATGCAGTGGGAAGCTATTTTAACAAGACTGTAGCTCAACAAAGCTGTCCTCCTAGATTTCCACTAAGCGACTGGCATGGCAGAAGCACTAGAGGCTGATTTCCTATGCATGAGCACAGCATATGGTGTGCTTAAACAGAATACAAGCATGGCATTAGTTAACAATTGTGTCTCATAACTTTGTGGTAATTGAGTGCCGTATTAAACGGTGACTCAAGCGCTATATTTCTCCTGCTGTTGGTAATATGATAAATATTAAAAAAGCAAATCATTTAGACGATCTCTAAATTTTAAAAGAGTGCCTTATTGACATAGGCAGAGCTACGTAGTATTTCCATTGCAGTTAATGGCCCGGTGACGAGAGCAGAAGTCGGTTACACTGCCATGGTCAGAGCCTAATGTCAACATTCCAAGAATATCTGAGGCTTATTCGCAGCAACTCAGCCGCACAGCCAGCTGTGTTCACCTTTGGTAGAAGAAAGACAACGGGCCCCACAGTCAGCCTGAGCTATGTTATGTCAGGCTGTATTTTTAATGTGCAGTCGTTTCACAGCAAAGGATGCATTGCAAGGTGTAATCCAATATAGTGCAGTTGTTAGGTGTTTGGGAAGCCAAAAATGCAGCTTGTGTTAGCTAGAGGCGTAGCACACTATCAGTCAGGGATCAAATCTCCATTTCACACATGAACAGGCAGAGTTAATCTGTGGATCACTACTGTACGCTGCGTAATATCCAACAGCTATTCTCATATTTTCCCAAAAGCCCATTGTTCTAGGCCTCTGCTGCCAATGTTTTTGGAAAATGGTTACCTTTTGTAGCTGATGTATATTTATAGGTTAAGAAGAGGTCTAGGTAGTAAACCATGCAACTCTTACTCCTGTTGACACTTTAAAATTAATTGTGTGTATTTGTAGCATACCCGTGTGTTTGGGTCCACTAAAATGCCACTGCATGTTTTATGAGCTGTCCTGAGAGGATATGGGAGCTCAGAGCTCAGATCCTGCTTGTTCCAGCAGTGTTTTCATCACTCCTGGCCACCACCCCACCCCCCTTTACCTTTTTTTATGATGAGGTAGAGGAAAATCAGACAATATCTACAACACAGACCTGTCTATGGCTAGTACACTGGTTTAAAATGCATATTATTCTAGGGTGCTCTCCTTCTGCCTAGGATCACCGGCCTGCAAGACTTGAGAGACGGTGGATGACAAGGCTGAATGCTACACTGAATACTCCACCCCCCACTGCTTTTTCTAAAGCCGGCCTTTTCCTTGAGCAAACACATCTCCCAACTGGAGAACGTTGACTGGTGGCGGCTATTTGCAGTGCTCACACATTGACTTGTTGTGAGTTATAGCTGTGGTTGCGAGAATGCTGAAATTAGCCAGGAGGGTAACAGGGAGGGTAACGAATAAAAGTTGTTATGCTTTGAAGACGAATCCTTTCTTTTTATTTATTTTGTAATGGCAGTTAGTCCTTGTGGTTGTTTTGGACGGCAGTTGCTAGTAAGAGAAGTGCTCTCATATGAAATAATAGCTTTCTTCCTAATTAAAGTTAATACCACCCTGTGGTATCTAGAGGTAGAGGTGTTTTTTTTGGCTCGGATCTTTATAAGATGTTGAAAGGAGGAACCCCCCCCCACACACACACACACACTCCTCCTCCCCGCAGGACCATCTGCTTGGGGATAGAGTACGGTTTGCCATCACATAGCTAAATAATTAAGCCCGGGGAAAAAAACTGATCTTGTACACTGACCTAATGGCTTTGTTTTTTTTCGGCGCTGTTCTTGAAGACATACTTCAGTGCCCCTGCTGGCCCGTGCTGTCAGTCTGCAAACCTCTGAGCTGTCTTATCTGTCAATCTAATCTATTTATGTTAGTTTTTCCTCTGTGTTGGCACGTCGCTCAGTGTGACACAGTGATTAGAGTAGCTGGAGGATGTAGGGCAGCTGTATGAATTCCTTTTTCCTCCTCTCTCTCTCTCTCTCTATCTCTCTCACCCTCATTTAGACTACCAGTTGGAAGTGGAACTGACGGATAGGATCGTTAGGCTGATAGGCAGAACTGGGGAGGAAGAGTGGGGATATTTGATTGCAGAGTATCAGTGGAAGTGGTAGATGATTGAGGGCTCAAATATTAAAATCTTAAGATTCCTTTTCATTCTAAACAGAAGACAAAATTAAATTTTTTTTTCTTTCACTCCCAGTACATTTTTTGCCGATCTGATTGAGAACATGTCATCTAAGTCATTTCCTTCTCTCCCTGCTAGAGCTCAGTTCCATTTTGTAGAGATAGATGTCTGATATATTATACAGAGATTGTTCGAGTACATGTTCAAGTCAGGCTTGAACATGTCCCCAGTGTGTATTTATACCTCTCCTGACCCCAGCTTAACTGTTGGGTCCATTTCCATTAGAGCAGCCTAATTCACCAAAAAATTGAATTGCCGGTGCCTCTCCACAGGGGTGAAAGACACTAGAAAATCCTTTCGAAATCAGTCAATTGTATTCACACTCCAAAAAAGAAATACAAAAAAGCAGCCCACAGATTCACAGGGAAACTCAATTAAGAGCCACAATCATGATAGCACCCGTCTGCCGCCACATACCTCACATTCTCCTGCTTCTCTTATCAATGCCACATTGGGAGAGGTCCTTCACTGGCCCGCCCACGATTACATTTCTCAAGAGTGCCTCATTTAAAGGAAAGGCAAAGGGTGACGGTGGACAACCCTGACATTTCCCCCAGGAGCAGCGTTTCTAAACATGATGCCTCGTAAAGCAGTCGGTGCTGCCCAAATGGCCTTCAGCTTTGTTCCAGACAGACAGACAGACAGACAGACAGACAGACAGACAGACAGACAGACAGACAGACAGACAGACAGTGGTGGTGGTGGGCTGAGAGGAACTGTGTCTTGAAGTAGCCGGTATTAGGCTGCAAAATGAAGTCCTGCGCACAGACCTCTGTAGATAATGGACATCCAGGATTGTGGAGCGGCCCCCTCAGGGCCTTTCTGGAGATCTCGCAGAGAGAGCACAAAAACAGGGACTAGAGGAGGATTTAGCCTTCTTTTAGAGATGGAGTAGAGGCTTAGACCCTGTGGAGCACACAGCCGGATCCTTACGTCAGGGTTTGAAAGTACCTGGTGAACTGTTGGACAATGGACATAGACTATGTTTGACATGATGGGCATCGATTTGTATTACAAGACAGAATAATGCGAATGCTATTGTTTGCCCGGGGAGATTTTTGGAAATGTTCTTCAATCTTTTCAGACAGTGATAGTTTATTGTTGCACACGGTGTCATTGTGCATGGAAATCTGTTCTTGTGATAAAGCCGTTTTTGCCTTTTTACTAGAGGGAGAGAGTCTCATAGGCAGGTTTAACTGTTGATGTTGGAAAGCCCCAAGCAATGTTTTCTCGAGCACGGCTTTTACCTTCTAAACTAACCCCGGATGCCGGCTAAAAATAGAGCCTCAGTGAGCACGGCTTTAGCAGAGGCAACAAAAAAAAGATGTGGTTACTCATCAGTGAATTGAAAAACAAGTGGAGCAGACAAGTGTCTTTGCACTAACTAAAACAGAGAGGGACATGGAGAATAAAGGAAGCCATAATTGCACCAGGTATCAGACAAAGCAGGCGGGGTCCAGAGAGCACAGAGAATCCCACATGAAGTGGCCTACCCCCCCTTTGCCTCCAGCTGAGCCTCTCATTGTGCTGTTGTTTCCAGGGGGCTTGGATGGCGGCTTAGATTAGATGGCACTGAGTAATGGATTGGAGCTGATGAAAACCTGCTGCAGCTCACACTTCCCCACAGCTAGGATCCGTTCACTGCGGAGGATCTGGCTGGTTTATTCGGATCAATTTGAGTCGCCCTCATTGTTAATAACCCTGTGTATATTCATGCTAACATTGTTCTCCTCTAATCTGTATTCACGCGAGTATTTCATTCAATCCCTTCGCAAAGCCGGCCCCAAATCCTTGCCAATCACATTTTGCTACTTCATAATTCTCCAATTGAATATGCCATGAATGACTTTTCGGTCTCCGCACACCCTCCAAAAGCAAAGAGTGGATCACTGTGTGCTGGTTATTATTGTCGTCAGATTCAGTTTTGCATTTAAATGTAAAAAAAAAAATCCTCTTTCCTCTATTTCTATAAAGTACTGAATGGATATATGTCCAGCGGTTGCAAATTTAGATTCCAAGATTAATCAATTACTGAAATATTGTAGGATGAAACCACGTAGCTGTGTAGGTACTCATGGAAAAGCGTGATCATTTGGAAGTGTTTGTTCCCTAGACAGGTTTTGATTAAAATTACAGAGATGAGCATGGATTTGGATAAATGTGGGAGTGATTGGAATGAATAAAACATGGATTTTTAAAAGGCTGTTTGGGAGAAAGGAAGAGAGAGAGGGAGCGAGGAAACATAGTTAGTTACATACATTAGTAACATAAACCTTCTGTGTGGCCATTGTGGGGAATGATGTGTTAATCGAGCCACACACTGTGTGGTTTTTCAGGCTAAAGGTCTCATTTAAACAGGCCCCCGGAAAAGAGAAATGTATTTGAGCTGGGGGCCCGCTGGCTGCTATAGCCCTTGACTTCATTGCAGTAATGCAAATGGTGGATTAGATGACGTTGGGCTGAGACCCCCTCAATCCCTCTCTCTTTCTCCCCAGCCACTGCCCCACCTCCCCCTTCTCTTTTCCATTAAGACAGCTGGTATCTTTCAAAGGGTCCTGGCCCAGTGATTGATGGGTAATAGCTCCAAGCCTCACCTGCCCCCTCACAGTGTTCCTCATCCGCCCCGTCAGCCAGCGCTTGCTTTCTTGCTACTAAGCACTTTGTTTCCAGGATGGTGGGTGGAGAGCCTTCTCCATTTGCTTTTCTCTCTCCATCTCATTTTCTCTTTGTCATTCTCTTCAATGTCAGCATCACTACATTATGACTTTTCAGTGCCACGGTGTCACTACCTCACTTCACTTTCAATCACCTATTTTTCCTCTTGTCAATTTGATCAACTTCAAATAGCCCTTTTGTCTGCATCAAACTCTGGGAACTAATGGACATGGACAACAAACACTTGAACACATCGTCCATTGACTAATAAAAAACTTCAACCACCACATGATCAAGCACATTGTCTAGATATGAAGACTTTTGTTTTTTGCAATGGGGGGTTGTTGAATACAATTATGTTAACTTAAGCAAGGTAATTGGAGACACATCAATTGGAATGAGGCAGAGTTGTGCAAAGTGTATCCAGATGCAAACTAATAGCTTAGATTGTAACGATACTTATAAGGGCTTAAAGCGGCCCGCAGCATCAAAGGAGAATGGGCCAGCCGTCTATTTGCAACAGTTCAGGGTCCTCATTGGTTTCAGTAGAAGAGGCTTATGTTACTGATTAAAGGAGAGGAGAGGTGCTTAGTTCATACACAGATTCTGGCAGCTCCCAGGATTAGAGCCGTGGTATCAAATGGTACCTTTATCCATGTTTTTTTTTTGTACGTCCCTCACACCTCTAAGACATGCTGCCGGATATATGGACACAGGAGGCGGCACAGTATGTGTTTTGGCACAACAGCGGAGGTGTGTGTCCTTGCGAGAGAATGCGTGTTAGAACTCTCCCGAGTCCTGTGTGTGTGCACTAATGTGTTCTTGTGAGTGTGTACGCTGGCAGCCCAGTGGTCGCCCTGGTAACTCATCATTAGGTGATTAATGGGGCTGTGACGAGGCTGCGGTTTAATCAGGCCCGGTGTTTGTGTTGAAGCCGACGACAAGAGCAGCTGCCCTGTCAGTTGGTGTCTGCTCACGAGATGACAGCACCCGCTGCTGAGGAGAGCCGTTGTCAAACGCGCTTCATTGTGTGTGTGTGTGTGCGCCCCCGTCAAAAAACCTTTCTTCTTCTTTCCCTCTATTATGTCTCATGTTCACCCTAGCTCTCTCAATAAAACCCATTTCCACTTGTAGACATGCTTTATCATTTTCACCCCAAGCTGGATCTGCTTTACCTGACTCAATCTCTATCCCTCCTTCCTTATTCTATCTCCCTCTCCCGCCCTGCTATCACAACCATGGTAACGCGGCTGCTGATTGCCTGGTCTGATCCCCCTAGAGGGCTGTAATAACTATTTCTAGTTAATTTGTTGCGGTGGGGGCGTAGGGGGGAAAACACTGGCAGTAAATGAGAAGCCTCCTTTGTAGGCGCAGTGTGTAGGGGCAGTGTAGTGCATACAGTGTGCTGTTTTAGCTTTGCCTTCCTCACTGTTTATGGAAGATTACATTATGGCATGAGAAAGTAGTTGCTGGGTTCCTTTTTTGAGCGAACGTCGATTGCTGAAAATGGCAGTGGAGCAGGCATGGCAAATGACTGGCTCAGCCTCTCTCCTCTCCCTTTTCTTACCCAGTGAATTGCTGTGTTCTCCTCTCCAGAGCTGTCGCTTCACATTAACACAGTATGCACTGTCAGCCAGGGCAGAGTAGGGTGGTGGTGTGCAGACCAGTAAGCCAAAGTACACACACACACACACACAACCACAGACCGATGAGTTAAAATTGAGCTTGGTGTCATCATTGATGGTCTGCAGAGAAGCTAGCCAGTTAACTCTGTCATTGAGCCTCATGCTAGGTCTCTCCCGTGGCAAAAGACAAGCCGCGTCTTGTGCCGAAAAGCCCCTTGACATATTATCTCTGAGGAATTCTATTGGCTGCATGCCTTATTCTCAATGCAGCACTACTATTTTATCCTCATTCAGGCGTCCCGTTAGCTTATTGTGTTACAACTGCTATACATGCAGCACACATCTTCCCACTTTTTCTCTCTCTTATCCATTTTTCTACCCTTTAAGGACTTTGTTTTACTGCTTCTGAAAGAATGGAAATATGTTTGAGCTGCAAGTCTGAAAAGTTGTGTTCTTTGATAAAGCTACTCGGTGCTCTCTAGAGTATAACTGGTTGTGGAGTGGAGTGCCAAGAATTACTGTGATGTTGAGAATAGTCAGCAGCACAGCTGCCTGATCTCTAGGAACTAATCTTGTATTTCTCACCCACAACAGATCTCCCCCAGTATAAAACATAGCTTCTCCACTGTAAGGATAACTGATATTGACATGGGGTTTTGCTAATGACCTTATTTTCTTCTCTTCTCCGCAGCTTTTCTGAAACACTGGGGTTGTTGGTGTGGCCAAATTTTCCCTGGATTTGACTGGTAAATTCAGAAGACTGAAGCCCAGGCTCACAGTCTACCTTTCACGGAGGCCCAGCCGTGAGAGGACTGAGGAAGGCACGTGGCGGATCATGACGGCCGACAAAGAGAAGGAGAGAGAAAAAGAGAGAGACAGAGACAGAGATAGGGACCGGGACAAGAGAGAGGGAGGTGGTAAGTCCCGACGGCAGGACGCGGACCGCGAGGGCGAGAGCGCCAGGCCCCGACGCAGCTGCACGCTGGAGGGCGGGGCCAAGAACTACGCAGAGAGCGACCACAGCGAGGACGAGGACAACGACAACGGCAGCACAGGGCCAGGCAGCGGCACGGCCGAGGACGGAGGCAAGAAGGGCAAGAAGAAGACGCCCAAGAAGAAGTCCCGCTACGAACGCATGGAGAACGGAGAGATCACCTCATTCATCACAGAAGACGATGTTGTTTACAGACCCGGAGGTAAGTCCTAGTCATGGTTAATTCAGTTGCATCAATCTCCAATCTACGTTAAGCAATTTCCCCCTGGTTGGCTGATTATCCCAAGTCCACCTCCTCAACAGTACATTCACTTATTCACATATACCACTTTGTTCTCCATAAGCTTGATTTGGGAATTAGGAAACACTTTTAATTAATCTACGCTTGATTTCTGCTTTCTTAAAGAAACTGCCATTTTTGTTGCACCTACCTGCTGAAGGATTGCAGATCTTCCAAAGTAGAAAAACTCTTCACAGCAGAAGTACTCCCTCAAGGAGGCCCATGTATCATAGAATCAATCCCAGGTTGACCCACACTGTGCTTTGTCTTTGGCAAAGTCAATAAAGCAAAGTGGTGCTTCACTAGATGATGTGATAGTGACGACAGCCATGATAATGATTTCAACCCAACACCATCTGACTCACTAAAAGTAAGCTCTCTCCTCTCGGGCTAAAATGTACTCGGTGTTCCGGTGAGATGTTTGAGCTGCAGTGCAATGTCTTGATTGAGCCTTTGAATGAGGCTCCATTAAAGAATCAACCTTTTCCTACTGTTTATAAATTGCTTGCATTAGAGTGGAATTCCAACTCTCACCGGACGCAAGGCTAGCTCTGTGTGTGTAGTCTGCTCTTGCTCAGCTGCTGCTTAGTGCTATCTGACTTGCAACTAAATAATTTGCCGCCATGTCTTTTGTGTTTATCTAGCAGCTAGCAAAAGGTCAAGTAGTGGGGAGGGGGTGGCCCACATTGCTAGGTTACTTAATTGGAATATGTAGGAAATAACAGCCACTGTGTGTTAGGTTATCTTCTTCTCTAACTATCTACACAAACGTTCATCCACACAAACACTCAGCCGTGGGGCGCCTTTAGCTCAGTTGGTAAGGCGTCCCCTCCATGGGCCTCGGCCAGCAGCGGACCCGGGTTCGATTCCAGCCCGCGGTCGTTCTCTGCATGTCACTCCCCTCTCTGCCCCATTTTTCACTCTGTCTCTACACTATCAATAAAGCATAAAAATGCCAAAAAAATATCTTAAAAAAAAAACACTCAGCCGTAAACAGACATTGTCAAGTAGCTGCAGTGAAACAGCCAGACCTGCCCGTCCTACACTTTCAGTCTAGCTGCGGAATCTTGTTGGCTAAATTATCTCTGCACTGGTATCAGGGGAAGTCCTTGAGCAAGCAGTCACACTGAACCAAAGCCTTGTTGTTGTTCACTCTGTATTTCTGTCCTTCTAACACGTTGCAACTGACTCCATTGAAGCTCTGCATTTCATGTTTAATAGAGAGAGCACCGGCGGTTTGTCTCAAAGCTAACCATGCTGAAGAGAGGAGGAGAAGGGGGTAAAAAAAAACTGAAGCAGTAAGTTGCATCAATGAAACATTCAAAAGGCATATAAACAAAGTCGACCGTCTCAGTGGATTAGCTCTGCCCAATATTTATATTTCCACACCCAAGCCTACAACACAGGCTGTGTCTGGTTGATGGGGAATATTTATGTTTCCTGTCTTCTCCTTCAATTAGTTTGACAGGTCTAGAGCGGCTTGGGTCTGGACAGCCTGCTCCCACCGCATAGACTGGAGCTGTTAGATTGTTTTTGATTAGGGATGAGTAAGGATTGGGAAGTGGTGGCCCCAGCGTCAGTACACTCGTTTGTAATTTACCCCCTATTGTCAACAAGGAAGATCCTCCACCTCAGCAACTGACCTCCTGCTGTCTCCTCTGCTTATTGTTCCGGTGATAAGCCCTGTGTGTGTGTGTGTGTGTGTGTGCGTGTGTGTGTGTGTGTGTGTTCTTCCTCCCACTTGGTCATTGGTAGCAGCCTTCTTGCAATCAGATTTGATATGTGCAGCTTAGGCAGTCACAAAGCCTGCAATGGATTATACTTTACTAAATGTTAAATCCCTTTATAGCCGTCTAGTGACACACAATATGTAAAACTGACCACCCTCGGTGAAGGATTTGCACTGTCCCATACATGAGGAGAGGGAAAAAAAAGTTGGTGATGGAAAGCAGTTAAAAAAAACTGATAAAATTGTGAGCTAAAATACAGTTTTGGTTGCTTTTGTCAAAGGAGACATAGGAAGCATGCGCTAAGGTGAGCTAGTATTGAAACCGTCCGCACACTCCCAATCTCCAGCCACCCTCCAATTTCACTGCTTAGCCTTTCTATCCCTTGAAGATGGGTTCAGGCAGCTTAGTGCACATCGATTGGATGGAAGGAGAAGTGCAATGGGCCAATGGTTGGACCTGCCAGTTAAATCTAGCTCTGCCGCTGTTTAAAAGGATGCAGCAGTGTGTCTGTGGTGGAGGCCAGGGGGGTTTGTCCCAGGCCATTTGTATGGTTGTCTGCTGGGGTAGAAAGCATGCTGCAGCGCAAGTAGATGCTGTAATCGATCTGTGCCCTGTGGCTGAGCTCCCACCACCCTCCCAAGCCCAGCCAGACACCTCCAGAGCCTGTTCTCTACACCCCTCCAGCCCCCCACCCCACAGTATAGATCCTCTCTCTGGAGATTATACTCACTGCCATGGGGGAATCAATAGGAGACACCCTAGAAGCACGGACACACACATACACAGTGCGCTAATAACCGGTATTTGGGCACACTTAAAAGTGTGAAGTTACAGATATACAACGCATGCTTTTAACAGTCATAGACATGGTCCCTATCTCTGACAAGCACACTCTGCCACACACACAAGCTCTGCCAAATACACACACACACACACACACACACACACACACACACACACACACACACACACACACACACACACACACACACACACACACACACACACACACACACACACACACACACACACACACACACACACACACACACACACACACACACACACACACACACACACAGTACTTTCCACATTGCTCATCCCTTCTCTCCACTGCAGCAGCACTCTGCTTGGCACTGCAGGCAGCTGGTTGCCACAGCATGTCTCTTCCTTCCTTTACTGACCGGCTGGCTGGTCCAACCCTTATGCCCTTTCACCTTAGTTTATTGCACACAACATGGCCGGTAGGTTTGTGTAGTGAGTGATTGCCGCCGAAGCCACCCCACTGAGATCTGGGGAAATAAAGACAAACTTTCAATCTGGTAATTTCTTCTTAGAGTGGATACAATTAATGGGTTAGCTTTGTGTAGTGAGTGCAGTGTATAAAAACAGAGAGATTGTAGGCTAGTCTTAGAAAAACACCTTGTGTGCATCAGTGCTGGGAGTTGTTGATGTGGATAGCTGGCGCTTCTTGCTGCAGCCACCACAGAACCCTAGTGTGTGTCTCACTATATGTGTCATGTGTGCACACTAGGGATGGCCATTTAGAATTTTTTCTTTAACCGGTTAACCACCAGAATTAACAGTTATTAACCGGTTAACCTTTAAGATTTAATGTAGCCTAAACTAGGGAAATACATGAAGCATTATAGCAGGGCTCCCGACCTTTTTTTGTTCCAATGACCTCTATATTAATTTAAAAACAATTCAGGGACCAGTAGCCAATTTAAATGCCTACATGTTGACATTCACACGGCACCTTGTCTGTTGTGAGAAGAGGTGTACTATGCGAATGTAGGAGCAGAAAGTGAAATAAGTGACTGAAAAGGCCGGGACATTTACACACACACAGGCTTAGGGGATAGCCTACCGAAACCCGGTGCTAAGTAGTGCTGAGCATGGGGCAACATTTTGAAAGACCGTAATATTGATAAGCTCCGATGTTTTCAGTACTGCATAATGATACTTAACGCTGTTGTTTATGACGGATTTTCGCTGTTGATCCTGGCACACAATCATGGCAGACCTGTGTCTGTGTAGGGGCACTCACTGCCTGTCTGTCACTCCCTCTCACACTGAGACGATGATAGATGCAGGACAGCATCCACCTCAAGAAGGCTAATGCTAGTGCTATGTTAAGCTAGCGGGAGCCCACGCTGTTAATTAAATTATACAAACATATGAAACGGGGGCGTTGTGACCATAGGTTGTGACTGGCTATCTTTCTGGGAGCGTACCATGGACCAATTATAAAGTTGAGCGTAGCCTACACTACTCGTTTCATGTTCTTTACCGACAGTTGGCATTCTTACATCCGGTTTAGCGATATCAAAATAAGAGTCCGGATTTCAGAGAAATTAAGATATATATATTTTTTTTAACCATTTAACCTTTAGTATTAACCGGTTAAAGATCTTCTTAACGGTTAACCAGTTAACCATGGACATCCCTAGTGGACACTGTAAAATGCAGCAGGAGTATTGTCTGAGACATAAACACTTATTGTGATTTTTATCTGTATGTGTTTGCTTCTTGTATCTTGGCATAATTTGTTCCCCCCCCCCCAGACTCTCAATTAAGGTTTCAAATCAAGTCAAAATCAATGTAATGGATGTTTTTTTTATATAGACCTTTCTATGCTATACTATGCTTTCTACACTTGCACAATATTAAAAAATAATTTAAGATAATTTAATTCATAGCTAAATAAATGTCATATCAGCACATCTGAATGCTGTTTTCAGTATGGATTTTTTTTATAAGCCAGTATGATGTATGAAGTAAGTGGTTATATTGTTTATTCTAGAGCTAAGACACCATGGGCTGGAGCTCAATTAGCATAGCACATCCCCCTCTGCTACAAAGGCTAGCTGTCCAATCAGTTTTCTGTTTCCAGCGGAGCTAACGAGGCACAAGCTCTTGGAGTCATCTTGCATTGAAACGTAGCAGTGTGAATCTGTAGACCGTCACCGACTGAACAGGTCTACTTTAAAAGGGCCTTCTCCGACTCTCCCCATCTCTCCACATGCTAGAGACTCTGGGAAAAGGGCTTTTTAGTCCAATCCAACCACCTGCCGACTGCTAAATGAGAAAGCGTGGGCTAGCCGAGAGGGAAAGGAGAGGAGGGCTTGTCAAAGAGCCTCTGTTCTCCCCTAGGAGCTCAGTCAGCTGTAGGCTGGCCCAATTGTAGAGAGCTGATGGTATCGCTTGCCAGGTATTTCCCACTCTGCCTTTACAGTGAGAAGAAGGGAGATTTGTTGGACTTGTGGACGAGGAGAGAGAGAGGAAAGAAAGTTGGAGAGGAATCAAGTGTCTGTGTACCCCAAGGCCATGACTGCATGTTACGCCTGTTGTGCCACTTCCTGCTGGGCCGTCTACAGCAGTAAGTGGCACAAAGCAGCCTCGGTCATCAGCTGCTCTCCCCTTGGTGGTGGATCGACAATGACACTGGTCTCCCCCTTTTCTCCCAAGTTCCCCGTCTTTCTCGGCCGTCTAGTCCCCCCCCCCCCCCCTCACACCCCTGTGGTTCCATTATTGCATTCCTTGCTATTTAATTTTAGGATCAGTACCCTCAAGGGGGTATAGCTTTGCTAAAGCTGTGAACTATTTAGGTGTGTGTGTGTCTTTCTCCATGTTTGCTCTGCCAGTTTGAGCCAGCACCCCTTTAAACAATGCAGGTGCGTCCTGCCCTATGGCTTAACACTCACCACCTGCAAGCGTGACTTAAACATACGCCCCACTTGATTTAATAAGCCTGCCTTGCATCCTAAAATATTCTCATATTCTTGCTTTGTTTAGCTGACCCCCACCCTTCCCCCGTCACTGTTTACAAAACATTGGCATATACGACTGTTAACCATGTGACTTTTCCATTGTTGGCGACTCGTAAAAAAAAGGCAAGAAGAACTCCCCCTCTCCTTCCCCTCTGCTGAAATGCTGCAGCATTTAACAGCATCTTTATTTGCTTGATACAGAGAGAATAGGACAGAGCGCTTTGGCTGAGGCTAGGTGTGTTTTAGATTAGACATGCTTGGCAGCAGTAAGAGAATGGCTCGCTGAACAATGAGCCACAGCTGAGAAAATTGCTCTGTGTGTATGTGTGTTGCGCTGTTATAACAATGAATATTCCCCTCGCTTTTGAAATCAGCCGGTGACAATGTTCAGGTTTCAGGTTTCAATGAGGTGCTCGGGGTCTGCGCTCAGTACATTCCCGATCATCTCACTGTCTCAAAGTATTGAACGTTCTCTCACTCTCCCATCTGTCTGGGTGGCGAGGCTGTCTGCAGTGTTTCACTGGGCCAAGCCGAGTGGAAGAGGCTAAACTTAAGGCTGCCGAGGGAGAGAGAGAGAGAGAGAGCTCTCCACTACAAAGGCCCTGCTGTGGCTCTCCCTCCTACAGCGTAAAGGCTACATCCATCCAACGAGCACACACACTTCAACCCTAAAAAAAAAAAATCCCGCCCATCCCCCCACACAGACCCCCACCCGCCGCTAAAAAAAACCCTCGTCCCTCCCCTTTCCACTTCTCCACTTGAGCGAGGAGACCCACTTCCAAATGCACAAAATGGCAGGAATGTTTAACAAGCCAGGCAGACCCCAGAGGAACCGTGTGGCCCGCTTCGACGAGCCCCCCCCCCCCCATCCCCTCTCCCAACCCAACATCCCTCAGCTCCATTGCCTCCTTCTCGTTCAAAAGGCAGAGACTCTGAAGCATTAACTGGGTTTTAACTTTTCACATTCATTGATATTCGTGTTATAGTCGCTTTCAGAGAAAAAATGCCCTTGAGATATTAGACTTTAAAGTGCCCAGGATGAATTCATGACGTTCGAAGAATAGACTCACTCGCTGTCTGTGAATGATTAGACTAGATCCCTGTCGCGCTTTTTTTTTTCTTTCTCGCCTCGCCTCCACCTATCTTTTTTCACTCTCCGCTGCTCCGTTCTTTATGTCTGTTGATGTGCTCTGGGGTGCAGACGCGGAGATCTGCCCTCTCCAAACGAATGTGCTGGCGAGGTGAAGGGACGCTAAAACCCTAATTCCCCCGATTTGACTCCTCCGAAACATGTCATCTCATTCAGATTAGTCTCTTTTGTTCTCGGTCCTCCCCCCTACTCCCTCCCTCCCTCCTCCTCTACCCGCTTCTCTCTGCCTCTTTCAACACACACACACACACACACACACACACACACACACACACACACACACACACACACACACACACACACACACACACACACTGCGTTTTCCGCAGATCACACAACAGCACTGACGGATATTTTCATTCATGTTATCTTGTAAATGACTTCCAGGGATGGTGTAGAAGAGGGAGAAAAAGGAGGGAGAGGGAAGAAAACGAGAAGAGGGCAGTAGAGAGAGATATAATGCGTCGCTCCCCCCGCCACCCCCCTTCCTTTAGAACAGCTCATTCAGCCCACAGCAGATAACAAGCCCACCCTGGGGTTACACACACACGCACGCACATGCACACACGCACACACAGCGAGCCTCTCAAAAAACAAAGCCTGTGATGTCGCAGGCACACTCGTACACACCAGCGCCTCTACAAATGATATCTTGGGTGTCAGAGCCATTTAATATCTCTGCCACCCCTCTTTTTTTTCTTTATGCGAGCGCTACGATAAACCTCCAGCCAGATCGATAACTCTGTTGACATAAACAAATAAATAACAGATGATGCCACTGACAGTCACTGAACAAAAAAAAAAGAGCTAGCCGCACGTCTCTTGTTAGGTTAAAGTGTGAATTAGTATGCGTTAACGTTAGTGGAAGAGTGCTACGCTCCGTTGAACTGAAAGGGAAGGCAAAACCAGCCTCGGGTGTAGTAGTTACATTGCTTCCATCTGAATAGAAGGTACATATTCAGTGTGTGTGATCTATTCTTCAGGCAATTAAGTGTCTGTGTTATTTGATTGCTTTTTGCCTGCTGAGCAAGTGAAGAGCAGGACTGTCTACAGGTTATTATTTAAACCCAAATAGATCAATGTTTTGCTCAGTTTGACCACTCTACTGGTTTCTGTGTTTCAGCTTAAACGCTGAAGGTGAATGTTAGACCTTTTTTTTCACCCCCGCTAATTAAACTTTTGTGAATTTAAAATCTCTCTATAATAATTGTAACCAAGGGCTTTTTATTCGGAAGCACCGCGCCGGGCTTCACAGTAACCATTAGCCATGTCTTCCCCCCCCCCACCCCCCTCCTGTCACCTCCTCTTTTTCTTCTCCACAGAAAGTGGCTGTGTGTTTTTGTCCTCTGCAGCGTGAATGTTTTTGTTAAGGAGATGAGGGTTCACGACCTGGCCATACCACCAGTCACATTCAATTTAACATCACAGCCGGGCCAGGGCCACCTCACACACAATGTGAGAGGGCTGCTTTGAACACTTAAGGGTTATGTCATTTGGCAACATTTTTAAAACTTCAATGAAAGGGGCAGAAGGCGAATTTACTGTTCCTGTTTCATTGCTAAGCTAGCCCGAAGCTAACTGGAATACAGTATATAGGCGCATTGACAGAAGCTGCCGTTTTGTAGGGGAGGAGTAGTTACAGTGATGACTAGGGGGGTTGGAATAGGGTTAAAGCCACTATTGCTCACTGGTGTATAAATGTAGTGGAACAATAACATAATTCCCCTTGGGTGTAATGTTTGCTTTGGAAAGGCAACCTTGTAGCGCTCCAAAAGTCCCTAATCCTATTACTCACATTCCAATTGAATTTGACTTGAGGAGAAAAATGTCTTTTGAGCAGAGGTAACGGCAAAATAATATGGACTAAGTCTGCCTGCATAAAAACATGAGAGCTTTGGGAGGTGTGAACATCTTCTTTCAGACTCACTTAAAAACATTTTCTCTCTTGCAGATTGTGTGTACATTGAGAGTCGGCGGCCCAACACTCCCTACTTCATTTGTAGCATTCAGGATTTCAAGCTGGTGAGTACATTTTCATGTCTTATGCTATACAGATCTGACACACACACTACTAATCCACACTGCCATACTGTGTCCCAAGTTGGAAAACAAGCCACTGCTGCTGAATACAAATCATACTGAAATCCAATTTAGAATCAGTTGTGAGCCCAGGTTTGTTTTTAAAAGCTCATGTGGAAAAAGCTCTCTCTGAATATTAACAACCTTTGTGATATACTTGCGGTGTAATAATGCTTGTAATGGAAATAAAGATGTTTGTCGATGCACCTAATTGATTTAATGAAGGAGACTTTCACTGGTTTTCAATTGATTTTTTTACAACCTAATGTTGCCAAATTGCCCCTTTTTTTGCTGAACTGTTTTTAATTTGCCACTGCTGATTCATCAGGTTGGTCAGTTTAGTGAAGTGGTGCTTGTTTTCTCTACAATTGGACACCTAAAATGTATCTCACACACACTTGATTTTCGCACACTGCATTCTCTATGTTTGCTAAAGGAAGTCACATTTGAGTTCACCCAAAAGATTTGTCTTCGTTCATGTGGATGATTTGTGTTTATTTAGTTTGCTACAGTGTAGTTGACTCAATGTCCCACAGTCACAGCGCCTACAAGCCACACAGATGATTTTTTATTTAAATATATGATCTGGAAGTGCTGTATTATCAAACTGGTTGGTTTAACATTTCGAGTAGCAATGGTTGGCTCCATGTGGGATTGTGTGTCCTTCTCAGAGGTCAGTGCACACACCA
Source organism: Ammodytes marinus (assembly GCF_949987685.1). Lineage (NCBI taxonomy): Eukaryota > Metazoa > Chordata > Actinopteri > Uranoscopiformes > Ammodytidae > Ammodytes > Ammodytes marinus. Next base: position 10,464,491 of record NC_137211.1, on the reverse strand, counting down.
AGTGATTGTTTTTAATTGGTCTTTTGTCTGGTTTCCAACTGCCATGAATGGAAAAGCAGACCTCATGTTGGTGCAGGTTTGAAGTAATGTGACTGCCACTCAATGTGCAAAGATGACGATAATATGTAATCAATGGTTTCGAGTTGGCAAATGAAGCAGCATCTGACCCTTAAGGAGCAAGCAGCCTTCCTTTTAACAGATTGGTTGTCTAAGCAGAGCGCCGAGGGCTCGATGAGGGGCGGCCGGGCCCCAGGGGGCCAAAGTAATGGCTGCCAACAGCTAGGGTGATGATTGGAGGTCAGCTCAGAGGCCACACACACCGCTTTTGGGAAACTATCGAATAGCATGTGTATGCATTTTAAGTGATTTGCACTTTTGTCTTATGTGTGAATATGTAGGTGTGTGAAGGGCAGTTGTGTGTAGAAGGGGTTTTAAGGTGACCTGTCGGCCTTTGCAGAGGAGGACAGCAAGGCGGCACAGCAGCAGGGCTTTAATCCGATTGCTGCTAGAGAGTGCTGAGGACGGCAAGAACCTCCCCACGTGCACGCACATGCGCATACACACACTTGCACAAAAACCCACGCACCTGCACCTTGATTAAGAGCACCAGAAGAGGTTTGGGGTAGACAGAGGTAATTGTCCAGAAAGAGAAAAGAGAAGGCTGTCTCCATTAGCTGACCCTTTATACACACTCTCTCTCTGTGTCTCGCTCTCCGTGACTCCCTCCCCCCATCCATCTGTAATTAATGAACAGCCATCTGCATGCCTGTATGTGTTTGAGCAAACTGTACCCTTGTCCTCCTATGTTGAAACAACCAGGCCCCGACGGCACACAAAAACAATTACAGCGTTTTTCATTGAGTTCACTAAAGATTTGCACTGTGCTAGCTACGTTGAAAACTCAAACAGCACAAGAATCTCTTTAAGGATGATGGCTGATTTTTAGGTTGTAATTGCACACATACATTGGTATAACTTCAATTTAGCTGGCCCCAACGTCAAATCTACCCCAGCACCCTGTTTGTAAACTGGGCCACAGAATACTTGTGCTTTTGGGAGACGAAAAAATCCACCCATTATGGTCTTCCAGGGGTTGACACTAAGGTTTCAAAAGCACTTGCCCATAGGGCAAGTACCGGTAATGTTTTACTTGCCCGAATGTCGTGTTCACTTGCCCAAAAAAAAACTAAAAAACTGTTAAACAATGATATATATAGGCTTGTTAAATTATACATTTTAGCAAACCGTATCTCTTAAATGCAAACACTGCTTACTAGTCTCATCCTGACCATATACAACCAACAACAATTCATATAAGCCTATATATCATGATATCACACAACACCAAGCGCTTGGTCCTGCTGCAGTATCGTGAAAGGGCCTCTTTTTGCCATGCACCTGGCCTGGTTTTAGGGGGCTCAGAAAACTCAGTCTAGCTCAGAGTCAAGCTGAATGTAAGCTTCCACACACAAGTTCAGAATTTTTTTTACTTATTTTACTTATTTAAAACGGTCACATTGTGCCAAAAAGTGATCGTCTGCCATTCAATTATTCAAGTCCACCATGATCAAGCTATTGCCCAGTAAGTAAGTAAGTAGGGAGGGGGATCATTAATTTCTATTAATATTGATATCATTATAAAGACTCCACAATTCAAATCTTTATTGATACTTTTCTATTATTTTGTTTAAAGAGAACTGGTATTATTGCTTTAATTGCTTATAAGATGAGCAGAGCTAAGGATAGGACTTAAAACGGGTCATAATTCCATATTTAGGCCTACTGTTTATTTTATATTGTTGGGAAAACAAGTTTTTCACCCAAACTGTATTATTCAATCTTTTCGCGAAAAACTCAAATTTCTTTTTTTCTTGATGTTACATTTGAACACATCATGATTTTATTGACCTTTGCCTAATAATCATTGTACTGAGCCGACCTGAACACATCACATTTGAACCGTTTGCGATTTTTTTTTAAGCCAACTAGTTCTTATCCTGCAGATTTAAATAGCCTATAGATTTAAAATTGCATACATTTTTTAAACTACGGGACTTGCTACACAGTCTCTCGTTTGCTGATCACCGCTGCATTGAATGAATGATGAGACGGTGCAGCGGCAGCAGCTCAGCGGACTAAAGTTTTTTTTTGGTTTTTTTTGGGAGACTGAGTTGAAGCGGGTTGTAGGAGTTTATTCAAGACAGTCGACGGTAGAACACTTTTACAGTCCATGATGCGGACCAGTGATGGATTAATACGCCGATGTAGGCCTAATTAGAAGAAGATGACCAGACTCTACTCGATATTTAAAATTACATCATGACCTACTGGACTCCATAGCGGTATCGATAAGCTCAAACGTTATTGATTTCTGGGTTTTGAATATAGCGGAACCAGGTCCTTATAGAGCCGGCTTTCGGAATGTAGACAGCAAAACTATATATATCCGATCTATTTTGTGTGAGTTAGCGGGGGAAAAATAGTTTTGCAGACTCTAAAACACATGAATAAATAGCCTAGACTACTGACAACCCCTCTAAAAGCCACTTTCCCGTTCGGGCAACCAAAAAGCAATCTCAACTTGCCCGAACATTATTTTCAGTTGCCCCGGGCAAGCGGGCAACCGTTGGTGTCAACCACTGTCTTCTATGGGCAGTGTAATCCCATTTCCTTCTCTTGCCACAATATATTGAGAGACAACAGACAACTTGAGTCATGTAAGTGAACCACGCATGAGACAATAATAGACATCAACTCATTCTCTTTATTTCCTATCCTCTCATCCCTCCCTGCCTCTGTCTCCATCCCCCCCGCCTTTTTTCTTGCCCGCACAAATTATCGATCCGCCCCCTCTGCGTGGGGGGAACAGGGCTTTGGAGGTGCAGCAGATGGCGAGGAAATTTCATTGGTCCTGAACCAAACAACCTCATCAATATTGCGCCTCTCCTTTTCCCTGTCTCTCTCTATCCTCCCTCAGTCTTTAGGCTGTACCGGTCTCACTCTTGTACTTTATCTAATGACCTGTGAATCCAATTAGTGGTGTGTAGAAATCCTGAATGCAGCCATCAATCTCTCCTTACGTTGGGAAGAACAAGGATGGAAGCTCACCTCTCCTGTCTTTTCCTCTCACTTTGCTGCGCTGTGATGATTCTTTGACTAGTCTTGTTGCATGTCTGAGTGCTTCTCTATACACATAGCACAGTCATTCAGAAATAACAACAAGTGCTATAAAAATAAATCCATTCTGTATCATTATTGGGGTCAGTTTGGACTTGGGAGAGACAATCATTTCCCCCTGGTTTGTTGACTCAACAGTGGCAGCTGTGGTGCCCACTGTAACCTCTGTGACATATTGATCCAGCCATATAGATTTCAGTCTCCTGCCTTCCTCCTAAAATGTCTGCCCAGATACAGAGGTGACCAGTAGGAGGCCATTTTAACTGTTGGAGATATTATACAAAAAACCGGCTACCATCGTTATTATTTATCTTCTTCCATGACAATGTTTAGATTTTAGCATTGAATCAGGAAGATGATGGCAAAGTAAATTACCGTCACTAAAAATGCATTAAAAAAAACACCAAAATCTCTTAAAAATGTATAATTATAGAAGAAAAGCTATTTCATTCAGTGATGCAGATCATTTTGGTCAACTATGGTTCAACAATCTTCCAGTATGCTTTCCCACAAGGGTTAGTTTCAGTTTACACCAGTTGACCTTGTAATGTGTTTTTGATCTATATTTGATGAGAGCAATGCAGCGAGCCGGATGGCTATAGACGCGCGCGTGTGTGTGTGTGTGTGTGTATACATGCGTATGTTTGTCATTATGTTTGTATTCTGGTCATGCAACCCAATTATGACAATGCGGTATGTGTACATACAGTATCTCACAAAAGTGAGTACACCCCTCACATTTCTTCACATTTTTCTTTATATCTTTCCATGGGACAACACTGAATAAATGACACTTTGATACAATGTAAAGTAGTCAGTGTACAGCTTGTATAACAGTGTAAATGTACTGTCCCCTCAAAATAACTCGACACACAGCCATTAATGTCTAAACTGCTGGCAACAAAAGTGAGTACACCCCTTAGAAAAAATTTACAAATTGGGCCCAAAGTGTAAATATTTTGTGTGGCCACCATTATTTTCCAGCACTGCCTTAACCCTCTTGGGCATGTAGTTCACTAGAGCTTCACAGGTTGCAACTGGAACCCTCTTCCACCCATTTATGACAGCATCACAGAGCTGGTGGATATTAAAGACCTTGCGCTCCTCCACCTTCCGTTTGAGGATGCCCCAAAGATGCTCAATAGGGTTTAGGTCTGGAGACAGGCTTGGCCAGGCCATAACCTTTACCCTCAGCTTTTTTAGCAAGCCACTGGTCGTCTTGGAGGTGTGTTTGGGGTCGTTATCATGTTGCAATACCACCCTGCGGCCCAGTTTACGAAGGTTGAGTGCACGTGGTCAGCGTCGTACACAGAGGTTGGCTTTGGAAAATAGACGTATGAGTGCTGCCAGCATTGCTGAAGGGCTTGAAGGGGTGGGGGGTCAACCTGTCAGTGCTCAGACCATACGCCGCACTCTGCATCATACTGGTCTGCATGGCTGTCATCCCAGAAGGAAGCCTATTCTAAAGATGATGCACAAGAAACCCCACAAAAAGTTTGCTGAAGACAAACAGACTACGGACATGGATTACTGCAACCATGTCCTGTGGTCTGATGAGACCAAAATACATTTATTTGGTTCAGATGGTGTTAAGAGTGTGGAGCGGCAACCAGGTGAGGAGTACAAAGACAAGTGTGTCTTGCCTAGAGTCAAGCATGGTGGTTGGAGTGTCATGGTCTGGGGCTGCATGAGTGCTGCCAGCACTGGGGATCTACAGTTCATTGAATTCTAACATGTACTGTGACATACTGAAGCAGAGCATGATCCCCTCCCTTCATAAACTGGGCCGCAGGGCAGTACTGCAACATGATAACGACCCCAAACACCCCTCCGAACGACCACTGGCTTGCTAAAGAAGCTGAGGGTAAAGGTTATGGACTGGCCAAGCATGTCTCCAGTCTTAAACCCTATTGAGCATCTTTGGGGCATCCTCAAACGGGAGATGGAGGAGCGCAAGGACTCTAATATCCACCAGCTCCTTGATGTCGTCATGAATGGGTAGAAGAGGGTTCCAGTTGCAACCTGTGAAGCTCTAGTGAACTACATGCCCAAGAGGGTTAAGGCAGTGCTAGAAAATAATGATGACAAAACAAAATATTGACACTTTGGGCCCAATTTGGACATTTTTTCTTGGGGGTGTACTCACTTTTGTTGCCAACAGTTTAGACATTAATGGCTGTGTGTCGAGTTATTTTGAGGGGACAGTAAATTTACACTGTTATACAAGCTGTACACTGACTACTTTACATTGTATCAAAGTGTCATTTATTCAGTGTTGTCGTATGGAAAGATATAATGAAATATTTGAAGAAATGTTAGGGGTGTACTCACTTTTGTGAGATACTGTATTTCTCTGGCTCAACAGTACACATGCACTCAGACCTACGTGAATCACCTTTTGTTGTCGGAGTGCAAACCTAAGACAATCTGCAGCCATATCTGCCCATTGACCCCCCCGGCTTCACTGATCCATCCTGCTTTTCTTAGCTCAATTGTCTCCTCCGTCTCCATTTCCCTCTCTCTCACTCTCTCATCTTTCTGTTTCTACACCTCACTCCCCCTCCCTCATCCCTCCTGTTTATCTGCTGTCACTCACTCCCCTCCCTCCCTCCTCCCATCTCGTGTTGTAGTCATTGTGTCCATGTCCTCGACGCTCATTGACCCCGCCACCTCCCCTCTCTGCTTGTATCTAACCTCATTTGCTGTTATTGGCCAAGTCAGCTGTGTTCAGTTCTCCCTCCCTTCATCCCTCTCTCTCTTTTTCTCTCCCTCTCATTCCCCCTGCTCTCTCCCAGCATCCATACCTCCCTCCCTCTTTTGCTAATGGAGTGATTGCAGCGTTTTTCCCTCCGGGGAACATGGGGTTTGAGGAGCCCAACTCGCAAACACACACCCACACACACGCTGTCCTCTCTCTCTCCCTCTCTCTCTCTTTCTCTCTTTTTATAAGCCGCACACATACATAGAGACGCATTGCACACAGACGCACACTTCTCTTCTCCTGAATCTCCCTGCTTATGGACATTTAATTAGATGCCATGTACAATGCAATTATCTTGCCAGGAGTCCAGCTCATATGTTGCAGGCCTGATCATCTTAAAAGGATGAGGATTTTCTTTGTCACAAAACCAGTAATGTGCGTGTGTGTGTGTGTGTGTGTGTGTGTGTGTGTGTGTGTCTACTGTATCCATTGTTTTTATTTTATTTTAAGTCCCTCATCTTGGCATCGTTTTAAAAACACAGCTTAGGGTTAAAACCATCTCTAGATTGAGCGTGCTCCGTTTGCACTGTGAGATTTGTGCAAAGCAAATCTGTGATGTGGTCAGCATTCACACGCATTTCCAGTGAAAACATTCTGTGATGGAGTGTTGGTTCAGGCTTCTAGCCCTGTGAAATAACATGTCCTCACATGCATATTGTTCTTGTGTTTGGGGGTTTATCGAAAGTAATTGATGTGTGTAATACAAAAGGTGTGCCTGGAAAGGAAAATGAATTGCCTGTAAACCTTCGCTCCTATTGATTCATCTTTGGCCTCGCATCTTACACACATATTGGGTTTGTATGACCTCTTGATGCCTAATCAGTAAGAACATACACGCCGGTAAATTATTCTAGCTGATCGGGCGTACTGATTTCTCACACAGCTTCCTTTGAAACGCTACCAATTTGCATTTGTTTAATGATTCACCAAAAATAAAAACAAATGTAGTCATTTATTGAGCAACTTTTAGTTCTGTAGCAAAGCAAAGCAAATTTCCAGACTCAAAACAATGGTGCAAATTTAAAATCAAGTTTGTTAATCTTGATTTGATTAATTTGTGAAAAGGCATTGATTGCTTATGAACATCCATAGTTCTCAATGTGTTAACGGAACATATTCACCATCCGTGTGGGGTTACACGTTTATTCATGCGTGTTTGTGTTGGATGGATAAAACAGCATAGCTTTCCCAGTTGTCATGTAAACAACTTGTGTTCACTCCACTGCACACACAACCCCACCCCACCCCCAACACACGTACACTAACACACACAAAATGTTAATTGTGCCTCACACAACTGTTTCCTGATGGTTATAGCTGCTGCTTATCACACGACCTTGGAAAATGCCACCTATTCAAAGCCTATAATTAAAAATGTTGATAAAAATGCAAATATATGTGCATAAATACGCATGCTTAACATGAGCAGTTATTAGGTTTTCTTTGGACCCTGAATAAAGCCTTAATGGAATCCAAAATGCTGAGAATTAACTTAACAATGAGATCCACTAGATAATTAGCTTGCGGCTAGCCTGTCTAAGCATATTCAGATCCACCAAGAAACATCACTTAATGTACACTGTCGCATTGGAGTTCCCTGTCATCTCTCTGATCCTTCCTAGGATTTCTCCCTTTATGTAAAGCCACAGTGTCAACGTGCCGTGTGATGCATGCAGCAGTGAGTCAGTGAAAAGAAGAATGTCAGACTGTAATGCAGAACCTGTTCGCTTCTTTCACCAAAAAGTCTCTTTGGTGCTGAGCCATCGAGATGATAGTAGGAGGTGGACTAGACAGGCATCACTTGTCTGTTGTCACTGCCTAGAAGGCTGAGTTCCCTCTTTTTATCTTCCCATTTCTCCCTTTGCGCCCACCATCCACCCCACCCCCATCGAACATTTTGAAATGCAATTATGGATCAGTGAGCACCGCCATCAGTCGCACTTCTTGTTAATATTTATCGAGTGGAGCAGCAGCCGCTGCCATCTCTTGAGAAAGGGGCGCTACCCTCATTAGGGCCAATTTTGTGTGTGTGTGTGTGTGTGTGTGTGTGTGTGTGTGTGTGTGTGTGTGTGTGTGTGTGTGTGTGTGTGTGTGTGTGTGTGTGTGTGTGTGTGTGTGTGTGTGTGTGTGTGTGTGTGTGTGTGTGTGTGTGTGTGTGTGTGTGTGTGTGTGTGTGTGTGTGTGTGTGTGTGTGTGTGTGTGTGTGTGTGTGTGTGTGTGTGCTCCTCAGCTCTCCCTTTCATTCCACAGTCCACTCAGCTGCTGTAAGCGAGCTGGTACATTTCACAGACATGAACATGTGGAGGTGCAGCCTTTCACAATTGTGTGTGGGGCTGCCTTAAGTGTCTGCTTGTCTCTGTGCTCTCTGAGGAAGCAGCTTTGACAAGGGCATCTAGGCGTCTATAGACATGGCCAGGCAGCCAAGCCTGCCGCAAGCTGTTTGATTGAAGCATTCTGCCTGTAATGTTCTCCCATTGAATAGCTGCCTTAAAGCAATGAAACCGCAGCACAACAGCCACTAAACACTGAATGGCCATTGTCACTTACCTTCAAAAGGATAACAGACCAGAAATTGTTGCTGACATTTTACTTCATGACTGGCTGGCTGAAACAGTTTAATGCATGTACTGGAATATTTTTTTTTATTTAAACAAACTAATTCTGCTCAGATTACCTGCCTTTTATTTGACAAATAGCCCCCTACTTCTCCTCCCTTTACACTTGGCTGTTATTCTGCCCTGAGTGGAGTGTGGAGGATTTTCTTTAACTGCTGCTTTGGCAGTATCAGGTGACTTTCCCCATTATGAGCGTTTTGATTAATGCTCCTCTATGAGGAGGTATGCACCCCACCAATCCAGCCTTCCCCTCCCATTCCCTCCCTCCCTCCCTCCCTCCCTCCCTCCTTTGTCTGCGCACACTTGAAATTTCATTAAGGTGAAGCTATTAATGCTGTTCTTTGGAGTAACATTAGGTCATTTTGCTGAGGTGCTGGGGTCACTAGCTGCAGCAGCTGCTGTTTCTATGCAAGCATGTTCTTAAACAGACACAATCTGTGAGACTGACAAGTGCTAGTCCTTCTCTGGTGTCAGTTTGCAAGCTCTGTGAATTTCTCAAATCAGATGGAGACAGGCACGCATCTCTCAGACAGCCTCGCAGCTCTGCCTGTCTTTGGGGAGGCAGGTTAGATTGATTGTCCACACGAGCGCAGCGATGAATAAATACAGCAATACAAGGTTGAGATAACAAAAGAATTCAGACTCAGTGAGTGCATGAGGCTTTATTCAGCTCTGCTCGTGGGTATACAACCAAACATACCCTCCCCTCCCTTTTGGCTCCTCGCTTCAACTCTCCCTCGTATCCCCCTCTTTTCATCTTTTTGGACAGATAACACTTTTCTTTCATCCTCACTGCCCTCCCTGTGCATTAGCTAAACGCTGCTATGGAAACTAGTTGTTCAGCCAATAGGGTGATCTCTTTCTCTAGGATATAAGATATAGGAGGGGCGGGAAGGTGAGACAAACTGAAATCAAAATGGGGTTGTGTGTGTCTTTTATGGGTGGTGATTACCTTACCAGATGGAGAGGGTGCAACCTCTGGACAGTGGGGGTTGGTCAGGGTGAGGGGCCAGGTTAGTGACCATAGCATTTTCATGAGAATCTTAAAAAGCTAAATAGAAAGCCACCTCTATGGCCAATTACCACTATGTTATTTAGCAAGGAAACCTTTGCTTATTCTTTTCCTTTGGAGTTTCAATAGTGGAATTTACTTTTAACCAGCTTGGCTGCATCACTCTCACACATACACACAGATGTATGCAAATTTGTCACGTCATTTTTGTACAGTGACAAATGACATTTGGGCCTCACATTCATATCAAGTGCTAATTTAAACCCTTGTTGATGAACTGTTGAAATATTCAGCGGTTGCTCAGACACATCACAAGTGAAAATGTCTCCTCTGATGCAAATTCGCAGCGCTCCGGCATGAAGCACTACATTAGATTTTATTTTTTAAAGTTGAAGAGCAAACAGATAGCGCTATCTTCCTTGGTAACAGCTTTGATGCAGCTAAAACGCCAAGAAAAGGCAAACGTTGTCCTAACCTACTCGACTCGAGACCTGGTCGTTGTCAATAAAAAAGAAAAAAGAAAAAAAATGACAGGGCCTGTTTAATTACCTGACCAGGTCTTCCTGTTGAAATAAAAACAGTGGACTACTTCATAGGGTGCTGACTCTGAATTAGAGGGTGAAGGGTCCTTTGATGTCTCACAATTACTGGGCCTACTTGGTTTCCACAGTAGATGGATACCTTAAACTTGTAGTCCCTTCATTTTGTCTCCTCTCTTCATTTTCAACTGTATGTAGGTATCTTAGGTAGTATCCGTTTGTAGCCCAATCGCGTATCGTATTTAGAGGAGCATTTTCTTGTCTTTGCCAGGCCACCCAGCGCTCAGTGCAGTAACCAGACACTAAACACATTTGCGTGGCTTGGTCAAGCTTTAATTGGATTGGCCCCTGCTCTCAGAATGGGTGGCTAATTTTAACCCACCTCCTCGTCCTCTCCCACTTTACATTTCCACTTCCCTACTGTCCCCTATTTTTCCTCCTTTTCCGCTCTCCACTCCCCCCCTTCTCTCTCAGCTTAAGTGGGTATCTGGCGTGCTTCACCCCTGGTTCTCAGCTCAGCTCAGTGTAATTTCCAGCTTGTCCAATGTGTGACATGCCAATAAAACAAGAATGAGAGAGAACAGGGGAGGAGGAGGAGGGACGAGAGGCTGTGGAAGTGGAGATTTACAGTGGTATCAGGTTCACACGCTTCCACTAGGGCCCTGTCCCCCCTTCTTTTTCTTCCTCTGTTTCTCTTTTAAAAAACACATGGTGCAAATTAACTCTCGCCAGCGGAGAGAGCAAAGGGAAGGAAGGAAAGAGGGAAGAACAGAAGAAGGGGAAGGGCATTGGTCGGAGAGAGGAGAAAGACACGAGAGGAGGAAATTTGGGGGATTGCTGTGAGGTCTAAGGAATGTCTACACTTCACACAGCCCTTAAAACAACAGCAACATCACCACAGGCTGCCATCTCCAGCAGTATCCCCTGCAGCACCACCGCAATCCCTCATACAGACCTTCTGACACTTTGTACATGTGCTACAGCTTGACTCACCGCTAGCTCTATCTTATTCTCCCATCTCTGAACGCTTGTTGATCTAATGCAACATAACTGGCTCACACATGCTCATGCTTTGATCATGAGACTTTCAAATGCCAGTTCTCTCTAGCACAATACAGTCCAGTCCGGATATGTGAGAAAGACAAACCTCTTCCTAAACTTTCAACAGTTTTATCCGCCATGTCATCTAGATTAAGAAACCCGGAGCTGCTCCATAGCCATCCAATGGGGCGGATTGAGGAGCACACAAGTCAATCTTTCACACCAAAATAAGGATTTATTTTTGTGTAGATTCTATAAAATCCTCAACCATTAAATGCATAATTTCCCCAGAGACTGAACTGAGCACAGCTTCAGCTACTGTTACACAAAAAGATTATTACCCATGGTGGTGTAAACAGTAAAACATATAAACTTAGTGCATGAGTAGACAATTTGTACAAACTGGGCTTTCCAGATTTTAGTATATGATAAATTTGGACTGGTCTATCCCTGAGACACAGAAGGAGGATTGTGTATTTTACATTTCCGTCCACAGTGGCCGTGACTGGTGTTGCATGTACTTTGATGGGCGGGTCTAAATTGTGTTTGCCTGTCCGTCTCCGCCGTTGGATCACATGGACTCAGGGAACCACAGCTGCGAGGGGCTCTGAGACGCTTCACCACACATGCACAACCACTTCATTTATTCTGCGCATAGGTGTTTGTGCATTTATTTGACCTGAATCCACACAAAACAATGCACACTTCATTATTCTTATGTTTCTTTTGCGCCTACCCCAAAAAATATAAAACGGTCCAAACCTCTCAAATTCTCTCCCATCTCCTCTACTCGTCTGCTGTTTTGCAGCAAATACAACCGCCCCCCCCATCTCCCTCCCTCCGAGCCCCATTGCTCCTGAACATCACTACTGAGATTTCACTCTTCCTACCAGTTGATTTTTATTGTTGCCTGGATCTAAACAGTATGCTATGTAGCAGCATAAACACTATCCGCGATGTCAAAGACATTTCCCGGCATCAAAGGGCTGAGCTGTGCTATCCCCTCAGTAGCTGTATTCATTTCTGCTCCCGCCACGCTCAAACGCTCTTTGTTCTTCTCTTTATAGGAATGTACTTAACAGTTTGGCAGTGTTGTGTTTGTGAACAGAGCCTCCTTTGTTCCATCAGGCAGTTAACACTTGTGTACAGAGCAGAGGGAGGAAAGTCTGCATTATTAAGCCTACTGTTAAATTAGCCTAAGCAGTATCTTAATGAAATGATTAAGAAAACACAGACCTCCCCCAAGTCCCTTTTTTGTACAGTTGTCAAATCCCCATGTTGTTTATCCAATGGCGTCTCCTCTACCCTTGTACAGTTGTCAAAGCAGACTACAGTTGCATGGAAATCTGGGTTTCGAGCTGACGTGCTGCTTAATTTGCTTTCTTACTTGCTCTGTAGCTAATTGAAATAATCGGAGCGCTTTAATTTCTCTAAACCAAATTGTACTGGCTCAGTTTGGTAGGACTAATACAGTCATATATATATACTTTCACTGCGGCATCACGACAAGCTAACCTTGGGCTATTGAGCTTAACAGCCCATTTATAGATGGCCATAATGCCCTCCCCATTTGAGGGCGAATAACTTTTTATAGGCTCCCATCATTTGCTTTTTCCCCCTCATATCTTATGGTATTCTTCACCTTATTCCACATAATTTCTCTTTGACTTTTCCGTTCCTTCCTCTCCTCTAACTGTCTGGTCCCCATGATGAATCTTTTGCCTAGAGGCATTTGAGGGGATGTGGGGGCTGATTTGGGCCCATTACTGATAGTGGCGCAGCATGTGGGCATGTCTGAAACGGTTTACACACACTGGTAACACAAGGAGTAAAAGAAAAAGAGACATTTCTATCACATCATCCTCCTCTCACTTCTGTCTCCTACCTTCAGCCTCCTCTTCAGGTGAAATGGAATGATTTAATGTCGGTGTGGGTAATGGACTTGGCGGATGAGTGCAAGAGGCTCTCTCCATCAGCAAGTGGAGGGGTGTTGCAGGTGATTGGGACCCCCGTCTGTCTAGGTGTGCTCCTTTTTGTATAGACGTTGACCTATCGTCCTTTCCTCCCTGCAGAGGCAGGACACACACACATTTACACAAAACACACACCTCATTTTCTACACCATGTGCACCGCAGTGGAACTTGTGCTTACACTCTCTCTAGTTGTACACGTGTCACAGGACCTGTAGGGGACTGACGGAGCTTGCTGTTAACAGATGGATGACTATCTCTTGGAATTCTTTTTGTCCCAACACATCAGTGGATCCCGATAAGGGGGTATATATAGCTTATTATTTTGAGTAATAAAGCAGTGTGTTTCCTTTTTTTGAAGCTATTAAATTGAGTATTTAAAGTTTTTTTGTTTTTTTTAAGACTTTGTGTATCAGATCACACAACTGAAAGACACTTTGGGCATGTGAAAGATGTTCTAGTGCAGTACATGTACTAATTCAAACAGTGAAAGGGACAGAGGGAGAATATTGATTAGTCCTATTGATCACTTACACTGTCCTTGCTCTCTCCCCATTGTCTTTGTTTGGACTGTTAACATTTCACATGCTGATGCTGTTGAGCTGCTTTATTAACACTCACATCCAGCCCACTTCAGCTTTAAGCCCAAAGGCAAAGGTATTGGTTATGCTCAAGAGAGTAAATTTAACCGCCCTGCTTTCGCATGAATGGCTGTTTGAGACTCATGCTTAACTCTGACACAGTAGCAACTGGCTGCAGCCATAATTAGGAGCAAACTGTTTTCTGCCTCGCTGAAATGCCAGTTAAATGCTAAAAGGCAGTGAGGGTGTGTATAATATTTTGGATCTCTGGCCTGTTGCCGTAGACTCTGCTGGATTGTTGCCGCTGCCAGAGAGAGGTTACACAGAGATAAGTGGTTGTTCTTGCCACATCAGCCTGCACAGCTCTTGTGAGCTCATCAGCTTGGACTCCCAATACCTTTGGCACTCCATCAGCTATTGTACAGCAGAGTTGCTATCTGGTAAACAGGGGAGGGGAGGTGTTTAATTAATGTGCAAGTGTGTACAGATGAGCCACTGGCACACTTTAGGCTAGCTCAGCTTTTGGTGTGGAAATTCACCGAGGCAGCGTAGCTTTCCACTCACATAGAAGGGTTTTTTATTCTCCACCTCAAATCTACAACTACATAGCAGATTTGAACTCTTTGATAAGGTATTTTGTCTAAGTAGCTCGGACACCCACTCTGTGCTGTTTCGTTTAACGGTTTTGACTTTAGTGGGCTAGCTGCTAGTATATTGCTGGTGAGCGCACCACTGCAGGCCCATATAAGGAGTGTGTATCAGCTCTGTGTGGTTCTGCACAGAATCACAAGGTGTCTAAGGCCCCTGTCAAGCTCTACCACAGCCATCTTTAGCACCAGCCTGACAAAAACTGCAAGAGCACAGCTGGCTTTACGCCAGCCTGCTGATGTGCTATGCTAACATACTATATCAACGATATTTATTATGGTAATATGTCATGCTAAGCTTGCAGTCACTGGCTGACTTGAATGAAAGGAAGTGTGTTTTCACAGGGTTGGGGAAACAGCAGCCAAGCTTTATAGCCTTTAAAGTAATGCAAGGCTACACATCCCAACATCCCTACCAAAGACTCTAACGTGTGTGTGTGTGTGTGTGTGTGTGTGTGTGTGTGTGTGTGTGTGTGTGTGTGTGTGTGTGTGTGTGTGTGTGTGTGTGTGTGTGTGTGTGTGTGTGTGTGTGTGTGTGTGTGTGTGTGTGTGTGTGTGTGTGTGTGTGTGTGTGTGTGTGTGTGTGTGTGTGTGTGTGTGTGTGTGTGTGTGTGTGTGCGCGCGCGCGCGCGTGTGGTGCATTGCTGTGTGTGAGCAGCGTGTGTAATCACTCATGGCTGGTGGGCTCGGAGGGAGAGGTGGAATCAATGCAGTGGGCTATGAAGAGAGGAGAGGGAAAGGAGGAGAGGGAAGGTGGAGGCTGATCGATATCAGAGCAGCAGGGTGGGGTAATATCCACTTCATGCAGCGCCATCACAAGCAGAGAGGATTGTGGGATTGAAGCGTGGTACACACACAGGAGAAGAACCAAAATGGTAGAGGAAGGGGAGGGAAGGGCAACGGTAAAAAGATGCAAATCTCCGTAGAGCTGGTAAACAAGAGGCTTTGTGTCAATCACCAGATGAAGTGGCACATTTAGCATTCTCCTCTTCTCCCTCAACCATTCCAACACTGCTGGGGATTGTCTTCTCGGCAGCTGCCCGCCCATTGGTCCAGGCCAGTGAAGGGGCGTGGCTGCTCGCTGATAACGTATGGGCTGCCATGGCAATGAAACCCGCTGTTTAAGAGAGTCATCAATAACCCCGCCCTGTTGTACTCCGCAGACTGTTAGTCAATGTCTGCTGGATCATTCCATCATCAGCCTATCATATCACTCTCCACACACAATCTATTACAAGCATCCACTCTGTTACAAAGAGCCAGCTGTAAGAACACCTAATCAGCCTCCACCCAAGGACAGGAGGATGTCAACCACGCCACCACAATAGAAAGGGAAAAAAAATAAAAAAAGTGTGAATCTGCCAACTAAACAGGCTGAAAGCACACAGGTTTTACACACAAGCTCCAGCACATACAACTCATTATTCTGCTGCCAGTGCTTTGTCGTTGGAGGTTGCGTGCACCCTACCAGATCTCATGCTGATTGCGTGGTATGGTGAACTGTGTTTCCTTTCTGCTTGATTTAACTTCAAAGCCGTGACTGGGCTGAGCCGAGCAGGCTTCACATTGCCGTTTAGTGCTGGGAGACGGGATGTGATGGCGGACAACTGAACTGTACACTGTAAACGGACACTTCCTCTGCGGCGGGTAGGAAGTCCCCGCCAAACCATATGGTCACACTGGGATGCACAGATCATCTGTGTGTGTGTTTGTGTGGATGCATTCCTTGTTTTTTCCTCTCAATGACTTTCTGAATGTGTGTTACAACAACAACTAATTGCATTGAGGCCCGGTGCCTTTTATCTTTACAAACCTTAAAGACAGACGTGTGTGTGTGTGTGTGTGTGTGTGTGTGTGTGTGTGTGTGTGTGTGTGTGTGTGTGTGTGTGTGTGTGTGTGTGTGTGTGTGTGTGTGTGTGTGTGTGTGTGTGTGACCTTTCAACGATGGTGGCGGGGGCAAGTGAGGGGTGAGAGTGAGGCAATAGGTGACTTGCAGAGAACAAAGCACTTTCTCGGACACACCACTGACCTCCCTGGTCTTTTCTGTCTTTCCCTCACTGCGGGTAAACAGTCATCCCCCTCTTCTCTTTTGACAGAGTGAGCTGAGGCAAGTAATTCCCTCGTCTACAGCAAAATCCTTTACCTCCCCTACACAGCCCTAAATGCTGCAAAGCTAATGCTGTGTGTGTGTGTGTGTTCAGAGTATGCTTTTTGATTTACAGGCACACACACTGATAAATGGGAGGAGAAGGCTTTGATGTGCCTCAGTTGCAGAAAGCGGAGATGTTGGTGTTGTGTTCAACCTCTTTGTCTCGCGCTCTCTGTCGGTGGGCGCTCTGTTTGTGAGTGTGTGTATGATAACCAACGTGTTAGACACACTATGCTCATCGAGACTCCAATGTTTCTCCCATGTTCTGCATTAGTGAGCATTGAGCAATTGGCTGCTTAACCATGTGTATTTTATTGCGTTACAGTTTGGGAAATTAACATCAGACACTTTGCAAGAGGCTAAAGAATCAAAACACAACATTTTCTGTCGTCTTTGCAGTCAGTCCATTGATCTAGTATTTTGTCAGCCGAATGTTCTCTTGGCACATTGCCATTATTGTAATGGGAAAAATATTCAGGAAATAATAAACAAGAAAGAATTGGGGAGAAAAGATAAATGATTTCTAAGGTGTGCGCAAAAGTGTCTAAAGGTGTATACTTCCATTTGGCAATGACAGTTCACAGCAGGTCTTCTCACTTAATGCGGAACAGGTTTTGCACGGTTTGTCATTTTTTTCTGCCTTGCTAAATGATTTATACCTTCCCCCACCTTTTATCTTGTGTCACACCAGCCATTTTTAGATTCCGAGCATTATAAAAGGCAGTGGTTTGCTTGGGTTGGCTGTATTTTTTTTTAACTATAATATTGTCTTAATTTAAATTTTTTGCCTAATTAGCTCATTTCACCTTAAATACAAACACCAATTTGACCGGTAAAGATAAACAGAAGTACAAATATTCCTTGATATTCATGCACAGGAAAATGTCAAATCTCTGCGGGTAGTTAATTGCGTAGGAGGAACACACATACATTTGAATCAATTATATGATATCAGAGTAGTGAACAATTCAGCCTTAACCACCAATTTATTATTGCATTTGTAATAGGAATTGGTGTATACTACATAGGGATTGAATTCAGTCAAAATGTTTCACCTTGACTTCAAAGTCCTTTTCAGGTTGAATTAAACCACTGCACTGAAATGTGTCTTTCGGACACTCTCGGAAACTCCGTCCATAATCATGTTACAATATGGCTGCTGCTGCCGGTCTAGACCGAGTGTCATGCAGTACAGCTCCTTCTAGCACTTGGCCAGCCTTGTTATTGCAGCTGTGTTGTCTACAATACATCTCTTGTTGCAGCACAGCAGGAGGCTGCTCAAAGCTTCTGGCGTGTGTGTGTGTGTGTGTGTGTGTGTGTGTGTGTGTGTGTGTGTGTGTGTGTGTGTGTGTGTGTGTGTGTGTGTGTGTGTGTGTGTGTGTGTGTGTGTGTGTGTGTGTGTGTGTGTGTGTGTGTGTGTGTGTGTGTGTGTGTGTGTGTGTGTGTGTGTGTGTGTGTGTGTGTGTGTGTGTGTGTGTGTGTGTGTGTGTGTGTGTGTGTGTGTGTGTGTGTGTGTGTGTGTGTGTGTGTGTGTGTGTGTGTGTGTGTGTGTGTGTGTGTGTGTGTGTGTGTGTGTGCGCTAGCATGTGTTATTATCACATTCTTCTTTTTTCATGTGCTGTAACAGTATTTAGTGAAAGGCCTGCAACTTCTTTAAATCTTTGGTTAACACACACATCTGATAGCCTTCTGCATTTGCATCAACACTGATATAGCCTCACACACACGGGAAGGTAATTTGCATGTGATTATTTGCATATTGTACAAAGCAAGCGTGCCTGACAGACCACCCACTGCTCGGCTAGTGCGGCATCTGGTTGATACACCGCTTACATGATGTATTACTGATAGGGCCGGTGTCATCACTTGAGACTGACAGGCAGGCAAGGTCACCTTCAGACACGGAAGTGGAGGAAGGGAGGGGGGGGGAGTGAGAGAGAGATGGATATCTCCAGAAGAAGTGGCCAGATAAAACAATACAATCACAACTGGTTTAACTCACTCACTGACACTGAGCTCTTGAAGGCCGTCTGTTGCGATGCTGTCTGTCCGGTTTTACTCACAGCGTCAAGATCTGTTTTTGCACGCTTGCGCCTTTTATTCTCTGCTTATTTGCCTCCATCTCTGGCTGTGTGTGTGTGTGTGTGTGTGTGTGTGTGTGTAAGAAGGATCATAAATATTCCTATTAGCTGGTATTGATTTGGGCTGAGTTGACCATACAATGCAACCCTCCACCCCCCTCCCACACACACACACAGAAGAAAAGAAGCCTCTCGATTTCTGTCAATGTCACTCTCATACACAGTCTCCTTAGACACTTTTCTGATGGCCTGACAGCTGCACAAATACACACACACACACACACACACACACACACACACACACACACACACACACACACACACACACACACACACACACACAGTTCAATTTTTTTCCCTTCCCAACAGTCACCATCCCTCTCAAAGCACACACCCCTTCAGTCTTTTAAGTGGCACACACATCCACACACATACACATCAGCTTTATGTCTCCCCAGTGAGTTATTGACGAGTTATATACTGCACATGCCGCACTTCAGCCCACCGTTCACACACAAACACACACATATCCCACCCGTGGCCAAATCTTATTTGCTTTGCACATTTATAACTACGGCATTACCCTTTAGCCTGTAAGCAGCATGTGTATGTGTGCATCCGTGTGTGCATTATACGGAGGGGGGAGATCGATTAGCATTGGCTTGAGCAAGCCTTCTCATTTCCTGTCTTCCATTACAGCGCTCAGTCAGCCCACAGCGCCTTCTCTGCCATACCCCTCTCTGTAGACACACAAACACACACACACACACAGGCTACGGATTAGCCGGTTGATTAGCCGGTTGGGCAGACGTCCAATATGACATTCACACACACATACACACAATGTGGAGACACACATAGATACTCATATCTTTTCTGCGCGCCCCTCATCATTCACCTTCTCTGCCTCCATAGCAGCCGACCAGTCAGTATTAAGATGTCTCATTAGCTCACCAGCCTATGTTAAAAAGGCAAAGCTAACACAATGGATCACAGGCAAACAGCCTTCCAAACAAAACAGCAGGCTGCTTAAACACTCTGCACTACACAAAGGAATCCTCGGTCGTCCAAAAACAGCATTCCGCAGCCTTTTTTCTGTGCCTGTGTGTGTTTGTGTGTGTGTGTGTGTGCCTCTCACTCTCATTTCTGACTCATGGGTATTACCTTGAGACCAGACAAGTCTCCTCTCTCAAGAGAACATCCCGGGCTATACGCAAAAACACACACAAGCAGACACGCTAA
Source organism: Ammodytes marinus (assembly GCF_949987685.1). NCBI lineage: Eukaryota > Metazoa > Chordata > Actinopteri > Uranoscopiformes > Ammodytidae > Ammodytes > Ammodytes marinus. Next base: position 10,444,675 of record NC_137211.1, on the reverse strand, counting down.
CACACACAGGAAGCCAGGTATCAAAGCAAGATGGCTTTTGAAGCAGGCTAAATGAAAGGCTAGAGGCAGAAATGACATTGTTTTCTGGCAGGCTATAACTGTATGTCTGGTTGAAAGAGAGGGGGGGGGGCTTGTGAAATAAAGTCAGTATTATGATCTGAACACCCAGATATGAGCTTTCCTAACCGCCTCCATCTGTCCTCCTCGCACAGCCTGCGTTTGAAGTCTCACTTGGATCTGCATTCTAGTCTATATCCTGCTAGTGCTGCAATGTTTTCTGTTCTTGGAAGAAAAAGAAAAAAACAATAGTGTGTTTTTGTGTGTATAGCCTCAGTGAGCACAAGTTGTCAGGTCCCTCGCGCTGTGGTCTGCACATAATGATCATCATTAGTGAACGTATTCTTTATATCCTTCCTTTCTCCCTTTGCCTTTCACGGTGCTGCTCTCTCTCTCTCTCTGTACCATCACTTAACTCCTCTTAAATGTCTTGGCTTCAACCGCCGTGCAGCAGAAGTGTGTTGGAGGCAAAGACAAATATTTAAGTTGGACACAGCCTGGCTATTTTGAGGAGCGAGCAGCCGTGGCTTGTTGTGTTCTCCATTCTCACTGCCGTCTAGAAAAGAGGGCAATGTGGCTAACATCATTTGTCTTTTCTTATTATTCCTGCCATTCATTTACTTTCTCCCACTGGGGACACATTTTAAATAAAGAAGAGATGAAGCAACTAAAAAAAAAAAAAAGCACGCTGCAATTAGCCCTGTGTGTTATCGGTGTGTACAGTGCAGCAAAGTGTTGGACGAGCTAGACGTGGCGTTGTGGCGGTCATGTGAGGTGCTTGTGACTCTGGAGTGTTTAAAGTGTGCCTGTGGTTGGCAGTATGATCCACCACCAGTAGTGGCCCTCAGCCCTCCAGTCTTAATTAGTATCATCTGTGAGTTCCGCATGACTCAAACCCTATCCTCTTTTCTTTTTCTTTTCTTCTCTTCCTCATCGCCGTCCCTCTTTTCATTAGCCTGGAGGACAAGAGAACCTGTTGAAAAATCCTCAGATGTGTTACTTTTATGTCGTCAATTTGTACAATGACGCGACAAGTGAGCCTGTCGTTAAGTAATCATTTGGGTGTCTGCTTCATTCCTTTTTTTAATTTAAGGCAGGCGTAGAAGCTCATGTTCAAAGGCACACACACGTGCGCGCACAAACACACACAACACACAAAGAGCAACACGAGTAAATCTGCCCACTTTGAAACGGCTAAAGCTCATCCAATCCAATATGGAGCCGGGCTGACAGATGGGCCCAGTGTGTTCAAAGCAGAGGGCGCCGATTTAATATCCAAACAGGTCAAGCCAGAGAGAGGCAGAGAGAGACACCCCTGTGTAGGCACGGCACAAAGGTCCTGCTAGCACCGCCACCACAGCTGGGACTCACCTCACCCCCTCCCCCCCACCCCCACCTCCTCCTCCTCCTCTGCCTCACACACACTCACTCACTCCATTTGTTCTTGTTGCCATGCGGGGAAGCAGGCTGCGCACACAACAGCTCCTCATCACAAACATTGTAATCAGCATTTCATTTGTTTAGTGTTATATTATATGTGCCTAAGAGAAGGAGGCAGGTTGTCCTTCCTTCCTCCCGCCTAGCCTAGCCCCTAGCCTAGCGCTCACAGCCCAACAGCAGAGGAGGATCATTGCAGGAGGAATCCTGCTGCGGCTGCTGGCTCTGACAGCCTGATTTAGAGGTGCTTTTTCTTACCTCTGACACAGAGTCCCATCCTGCCCCTCTACACTGCAGGGCTGTAAGAAGAATAGTGGTGCTTATCCTGAAAGCCTGTTATTTGTGTGTGTGTGTGTGTGTGTGTGTGTGTGTGTGTGTGTGTGTGTGTGTGTGTGTGTGTGTGTGTGTGTGTGTGTGTGTGTGTGTGTGTGTGTGTGTGTGTGTGTGTGTGTGTGTGTGTGTGTGTGTGTGTGTGTGTGTGTGTGTGTGTGTGTGTGTGTGTGTGTGTGTGTGTGTGTGTGTGTGTGTGTGTGTGTGTGAGGAGTGCTTTTGGTCATATGTGTGTGTTTTCTCACACAGCATGCCACTGGCATTTCTATTGAACCACCTCCTTTGTTGTCAAGTCACCGAGATGTCGTAGATTGCATGAGCGCGGCAGATCTATGGTACCTCGCCAGTGTACTTTTCGCACACATACGTTTTCTGAGCTTGTGTGTGTTCTGTCGTCCAGATGGAAGTGCTTAGATATCTACCGTCTCTAAGAGAGTGGGAGAAAATAAGGCAGAGAAAGAGGCAAAATGAAGGGAGAAATCTGAGTGGAAAACCCTTCCAATCAGATCCATCATCTTTCTGTGTGTGTGTGTGTATTTATGCGAGTGTGTGTGTGTGTGTGTGTGTGTGATCTTCCCAGCCAGCTCTTCCTGCCTCCCCTCTCTAATCTTATCATGTCGGAGCAGCAGATTAGTCCTCCCAGATCTCATCTGTCTCCAAATGCCACAATCAGCCTTTTGTTCTTAGCTTGTGCTGAGACTCTTCCCTAGCGGCAGCAGGCGAGGTGAACACTCCCACAATGCACACTGTGCCATTTTGAGTCTCTGCCTGTCAATGTCACACCGCTACCAGCCCTGATCCACCATACTTCACCCTCCAATGCCCCTTGGGCGTTAGCTAACTGTAAGCTGTTAGCTCAAACAGCCTGCTAGCCTAGCTGAACTGTTTGACATTCCTTGCTTACACTGAGCTGCCGCTGTTGCTGCTGCTCTTGTCTGTTTGACCTCCCCCCTCCCTCCCTCCCTCCCTCCCTCTTTCCCTCTCTCCGTCGTCTCCTTTATCTGCGTGTTTGGGATCTGTCTTTCCTTCCTTACTTCTGGCTGCCACCTCCTGAAGGAAGTCATAGATCCTGGCTGCTGATGTCACCAGCGGTGGTGGTGGGGGTCACTAACAGGGTTAGCAGAGGAAGAAGAGTGTGTTTGAAAAGCAGAGAAAATAAACAGAGGTTTCCTGTTAACGAGGTGCACTGGGGGCCTGTCGTGTGGGGAGTGGGAGAGTCTGGTTGTGTTTAAAGCAAAGCTCTAGTGTTACAGTGAAGGGGGGAGGTGGAGGAATAAGGCATTAGGTTTGAGGGTTACAGGTTGCAACAACGTTCCCTTGGTTTTGTCACAGCTCAGCGTGGCCCGCAAGGCAATGTCCGTATTGTAAAAAGGCCACTGTGAACAGATGTGGAAGACATTCCGGGCTGGCTGACTGCAGCCGCTGTTCACTGTCCCAAACATCGAAAGGTGTTAGTGTTGTCATTGCTTTTTTTGATTTGAGAAGCACTGTATTGATTTCACACTCTCCTAGTCGTAAACATGGAATTAATTCCACATTGAGTTCATCTTTTAGGTGTATGTTGAACAGGGCTGGTTTTCTTTTCAAATGGAAAGCCTTTCCTTGTTAAAAAGGAAAAGTCTGCCCTCTACCTCCCCCCCAGTCTTTGTAGCTGTGTAGTCGTACACAGGGGCCCCAGCTCCAGAGTTGACTGCACACACATGCAGCCACACAAAGAAAGCTGCACAGCCATTATGGATCCAAGGGGCCAGCCACCTTTAGCTAGTCAGGGGGTGAATTAACCCAATCACACAATGCCTGGCTTGTCCTGACTGCTTTCAGAACAGTGATGAATTAATTAATTTATTTATTTATTTATTTTAATAGTGACAATAGTGACATTTTTAAAACCTTTAGGCTTAATTCTACAAGCCATCTACTTCAAAATCATGTAATATTTCCCAATTTTGACCTTTTTGGAAATGACCCTCCTATAATCCAACCCCTGTCTGAATGCCAAGGGCGAGTCTGAGCCACTGGAGGGAGGGGAGGTACCATTGTGCTCAGCCCCAAAGCATGACTCTCAGATTTATATCTCCTGGGTGAATAAAGGGGTAGCCTTGTACCCTGGGGGCTTCGGCAAAGCAAGGATAGTTGTAATTTTAAGTCTGAGGAAATGAGAAGGTCTTGCTCCTCCTTCTCCTTAATCCAACCCATTTCTATCTCCTTTGCTCTGCTTCCTTGCGCTTTCTCTTTTTTCCTCTTGTTGCATTTCGTTCTCGCAGTCGTGGGTTAGCGATTCTTTTGGCCTCTCGGCAGCTAGCGGCATTCCCAGGGTTTAGGGCCCAGGAGGAGGGAGGGCAGGGCCTTGTTTAGCCTCTGGCAGGACAGACAAAGATGGCTGCTCTACAGGCAGCGTGGAATGTCTCTAATCAATTCAGCATTGTGGTTCCCTCTCTCATAAGTTCTCTGTTATTTTCTATGGCAGGCTTAGCAAAAAAAACGACAATGCAACTAGTAGTTTGTATGGCAAGTCAGAGCTGTCCATCGGGGTGATGGACAGCCATTTTCTACTCAAGTTATCTACCCATTTTTCCAGCCCGCGTGTTTATAGAATTGTGATAATTGAAAGCTATGCCTCACTCCCACAACGTGCTCCATATGTTGCACTCACAGTCTTTCTTTCCCGTCTCCCTCTCTCTTTTGCCTGAGAGGGCTTAACGCTGCTGTGAGCTTCTAAACTGCTGTTCAGGAGAGCAGCAGCTTCTCTGTGCTGACGACGATACTGATGATAGCTGAAGTTACATTCTCTCTCTCTCTCTGTCTCTGCTTTGATTTGTTCGGTTGCTTTAAAATAAGGCAGGCTCATGAATAAGGTGTACAGCTTTGTAGGTCTTTCTTGTGCTTCTCTGTTTTGCGTCAGTTCCAGCTCTCTGAAATCCCTTTTGATTTTGTGGTCTTTACAGGCAGAAAATTAAATGTTCAGGTAGCACACTCGCAGCGTTTACAGCGTCTCCTTAAATTAATAATTATGTATAAGCGCCGGATAACTACCACTACTCTGCTGTGAAAGGCAGCCATTTAAGTCTAGAAGGCAGCCGTGTCTGTAAACTGGATAGACAAGAGGTTGGGATGGGTGGGCTAACTGCTGGGGAGGGAGGGGGGAGGGACATGATGTCATTGCATACATTTCTTCAAACATACACACACTATGTCTGCTAGCTCGAGGGATCCTGAGACTCAGTCCGTCAGTGGTGGCTCTCTCTGTTGAATTATAAGCAAAAAGTGTGTGGTTGCGTGCACAAACGTCCAGAGCAGTGAATGCAGCTGAGTGACTGTGTGCCAGCTGCTGTTTAACACGTCCGGGCTCACTTACTCACTCATTTCTCCCTCCCTCCCTCCCTCTCTCCCTCCCTCCCTCCCTCCCTCCCCGCTCAAGGTTGGAGAAAGGGAAAAGAACAAGGGAAAGAACATGGAGAGGTGGCGGAGTGGACGGCTGGAATGAGAAAGGTGGAGAGGGAGGGAAGGAGAGAGGAAGGGAGGGGGGAGAAGAGGAGAGGAAGGAATAGAGAGAATGGGAAAACCAGAGGTGGGCTTGAGGGTTTAGGGAGGTGATGATTTGCTTGGCTGCTTGCACTCAGTCTCCTCCCCAGTGACATAACAGAACAATGTACTCTAAAGGCTTTAAATATCTCTACTCTGACCTCATGTTCCTGCACATGCACACACACACACACACGGATACAGTTAAGTGCCTGGAAAGCGAGGAAGTTAAACTGTCCGTCTTAGATTACCTTAGACTTTCCCTTGTTCTTTTATTTCCATTTGCTCATTTTTCCCTTTTCTACACGGGTGGTGGTGCAGGTGTCTCAGTCAGTTAGTGCAGTTCAGCCCAGTCCCTTATAAAGATGGCTGGGGCCAATAGGATTGTGTCCACCAGCACCCAGCATGGCACTCCTCTTAATGTTCTTTCAAAAAACCACTGTGACGGTCAGTTGGGCTTATGTGAAGGCACAATAAATATTTTATTGCGTGAAATGAAAACAGTGTTTTGCCCTTTTCATCCTTCACCTCAGTGCTGGCCTCTAGTTTCTGCCATTTTCCTCCTCCCCCTCCCTTTCTCCCTTTCTCCCTCTCCTCTCTTTCTCCCTCTCCTCTCTTTCTCCCTCTCCTCCCTTTCTCCCTCTCCTCTCTTGTTCTTCATTGACTAGCTCTGTGAGAGCTGGTGCTCACCTCAGTGCTGCCACTTGCTGGTCATCTAAGGGTTTGCAATCCTCTGCTGACTTGCACTTTCTTAAAAGGCCAGTGGATGGCAGCACTGAAAGAGTTTAAAAACACAAGCATTATGAAAGGATACAGTACCTGCATGAATACACTTTATAAGCTAATGGTATGTTAGAATTGTTTGAGAATTGTCTTTAAGTAAAGGGAAACCGAGAAGACGATTGAGGATTGAAAACTCATCCACCCACTATCCCCCCCATGGCTCTTCTCTCTCCACATTTCCTCCAGCAGCGGCCTTCCCACTGTTTACTTTATTAAGGCTCTAAATGCTCTCCAATCCCTTTTTAATTGACTTGGTCTCTCCGCGTGTCTTTTGGCAACAGCCTGTGTGAGTCATAACCAGCACGGCTGCACAGCATCACTGTTTGCCAAGAGGCCAGTTTGTGACGCTGTAATCAAACAAAATGATGTCTGTTTATCTTTTTTTTGTCTCGGCTCACTCGCTCTGTGTGTGTCTCTCTGTTGCAGAGTAAACGGGACCATCTGTTGATGAATGTGAAATGGTACTACCGCCAGTCAGAGGTGCCCGACTCGGTCTACCAGCACCTGGTGCAGGATCGCAACAATGAGAACGGTGAGACCTCTTTGTGTTCCCTAAAACACTCCCACACATGTGCATATATAAAAATATATATATATTAGGGCTGTCAAATGATTAAAATTTTTAATCAGATTAATCACAGGATTCTGTGGATTAATCACGATTAATTTTACCATTCGAAATATGCCCGAAAAATTTGAATTTTCTCTGTATATTGTTGTAAAGATAAAGGACAGAAGGTGGATGTACATTTAAAATTTGAATTTTTATTAATTGAAAATCCAAATGATGGTTTTAATACTAAAAATAAATTTAAATCAAACTAAAATATATACCTACCACACCATAATTCAATTGGTCTGTCTCTTTACTATGTCTTAAGGCAAATATAGGCTATATAATGGCATTTATTTGGTGAATCTATAGGTTGTGCATTCTTGAATACAACTTGATTACAGTCCGGTGTGTGTGTGTGTGTGTGTGTGTGTGTGTGTGTGTGTGTGTGTGTGTGTGTGTGTGTGTGTGTGTGTGTGTGTGTGTGTGTGTGTGTGTGTGTGTGTGTGTGTGTGTGTGTGTGTGTGTGTGTGTGTGTGTGTGTGTGTGTGTGTGTGTGTGTGTGTACGCGCGAACACGTCCTAGGGGACTGTTCATTTGTGCCAGGAAGCCAACGTTATGTTGATGTCTACTCACACACACCTCTGAAAACTGCAGACGTTTGTGTCTTCGCGGGCTCTGAAAAGAGCGGACAATGTTTCTCCTCCTGTTGCTCCTGACATCAACTGTCACCCGCGGCAGTTGATTTTATATAGGCTACTATCTATGCCCCCGACACAGACGTGACCATTAGCAGTTTAAAACACGGCATGGGCTAGCGTGCTGTGATGTTTGGCTGCGCGCAGCTACTGATCCTGGGTCAGCTGCAACGTTTGAGTGGCTGTAGTACAGAGCCTGTGGGATGTACGGGGCGGATCAATCTGCACATGCGTTAATTTGCGATAAAAAAAATTAACGCATTAATTCCAGAAATTAATCACCTTGCGTTAACGCGATAATTTTGACAGCCCTAATATATATATATATATATATATATATATATATATATATAAAATATATATAAAAGTCAATACTCATTTGCTCTATGATACAACACTTAATCTCTCTCCTACACACCTGCCTCAGCTCTCCAGACTGTTGGGGGATACAAGAGCTAGCTGTGAATTGCATTTCAAACACAAACCAGTAGACGATGTCCCAGACAATCGAGCCAATCCAGTGGCTCTGTGCTGTTCCCTGGGTAACACTCCTCCAGGCCAGACAGCAGAACTGTCAAGTGTTAATAACCCACAGTGTCATTTGGCCTTTGAGTACACACTCTCAACACTATCAGATTTAGCACCACTGGACACATCACACTCTAACACATACACATCTACAAGAACATACAGTATCTCACAAAAGTGAGTACACCCCTCACATTTCTTCACATTTTTCTTTATATCTTTCCATGGGACAACACTGAATAAATGACACTTTGATACAATGTAAAGTAGTCAGTGTACAGCTTGTATAACAGTGTAAATGTACTGTCCCCTTAAAATAACTCGACACACAGCCATTAATGTCTAAACTGCTGGCAACAAAAGTGAGTACACCCCTTAGAAAAAATTTACAAATTGGGCCCAAAGTGTAAATATTTTGTGTGGCCACTGGCCACCATTATTTTCCAGCACTGCCTTAACCCTCTTGGGCATGTAGTTCACTAGAGCTTCACAGGTTGCAACTGGAACCCTCTTCCACCCATTTATGACAGCATCACAGAGCTGGTGGATATTAAAGACCTTGCGCTCCTCCACCTTCTGTTTGAGGATGCCCCAAAGATGCTCAATAGGGTTTAGGTCTGAAGACATGCTTGGCCAGGCCATAACCTTTACCCTCAGCTTTTTTAGCAAGCCACTGGTCGTCTTGGAGGTGTGTTTGGGGTCGTTATCATGTTGCAATACCACCCTGCGGCCCAGTTTACGAAGGTTGAGTGCACGTGGTCAGCGTCATACACAGAGGTTGGCTTTGGAAAATAGACGTATGAGTGCTGCCAGCATTGCTGAAGGGCTTGAAGGGGTGGGGGGTCAACATGTCAGTGCTCAGACCATACGCCACACTCTGCATCATACTGGTCTGCATGGCTGTCATCCCAGAAGGAAGCCTATTCTAAAGATGATGCACAAGAAACCCCACAAAAAGTTTGCTGAAGACAAACAGACTACGGACATGGATTACTGCAACCATGTCCTGTGGTCTGATGAGACCAAAATACATTTATTTGGTTCAGATGATGTTAAGAGTGTGGAGCGGCAACCAGGTGAGGAGTACAAAGACAAGTGTGTCTTGCCTAGAGTCAAGCATGGTGGTTGGAGTGTCATGGTCTGGGGCTGCATGAGTGCCAGGGCCGGCGGTAGCCAGGGGCCAGGGGGGGCCGTGCCCCCCCAGATGTGAGCTGTGCCCCCCCAACCAAAATTTGAGATTTTTTTTTTTTTTTTTTTTTTTTTTCGATAGTGGGTCTGGGTTTTTTCCCGACCCACTATCGGACGGAAAATTTTGTTCGCTGTCCAAGAAAATGTCAAATAAAATTAATTGGGTCCACACACACATATATATGATTGAAATAGCCTACTGTTAAATTAATATTGATCAGCTGGCTGCTGTTGAATGCTGTTAACTAAATCAAAAAAAAAACAAAAAATCTGTTCTGCATTTGTCCTGTTGGACACACAAACACACACATGATTTAAATTGCCTACTGTAAAATATAGATTAGCTGGCTACTGTTGGCTGCTGTTAACCAAGTGTATTTTTTTTTAAATCAGTTCTGCATTATCCTGTTGAGAACACATTCAGACACACAATGCATTGACTAATAGGAAGTAGGCCTATTTAATTCACCATTTGAGGCATCAAATAAAATTAGCCAATAAAACACTTACATCACAATCATTTATTTTATATATATACACATTATGTTGTATATAATGTATATTATATGTTATTCATAAACATTTTGGAGAAAAAAAACATGCAATAATCAAATTTCCCACACAGCAACACTCAACGTTTATTTGCATATTTTGTTTTACACAATTCACAGTAAATGTGCCAAAAAGCAGACGCAGAGATCTTACAAGGGCAAAAAATTTCGGCTCGCGCGCTCTGCGCGCGCTCGCATCTTCGGTCTCCCTGCCCAGTGTGCCCCCCCAAAATTTCTACGGGCCCCCCCAAGTCTGACTTTCTAGAACCGGGCCTGATGAGTGCTGCCAGCACTGGGGATCTACAGTTCATTGAATTCTAACATGTACTGTGACATACTGAAGCAGAGCATGATCCCCTCCCTTCATAAACTGGGCCGCAGGGCAGTACTGCAACATGATAACGACCCCAAACACCCCTCCGAACGACCACTGGCTTGCTAAAGAAGCTGAGGGTAAAGGTTATGGACTGGCCAAGCATATCTCCAGTCTTAAACCCTATTGAGCATCTTTGGGGCATCCTCAAACGGGAGATGGAGGAGCGCAAGGACTCTAATATCCACCAGCTCCTTGATGTCGTCATGAATGGGTAGAAGAGGGTTCCAGTTGCAACCTGTGAAGCTCTAGTGAACTACATGCCCAAGAGGGTTAAGGCAGTGCTAGAAAATAATGATGGCAAAACAAAATATTGACACTTTGGGCCCAATTTGGACATTTTTTCTTAGGGGTGTACTCACTTTTGTTGCCAACAGTTTAGACATTAATGGCTGTGTGTCGAGTTATTTTGAGGGGACAGTAAATTTACACTGTTATACAAGCTGTACACTGACTACTTGACATTGTATCAAAGTGTCATTTATTCAGTGTTGTCGCATGGAAAGATATAATGAAATATTTGAAGAAATGTTAGGGGTGTACTCACTTTTGTGAGATACTGTAAGTGCTATCAAGTATCAATGTGTTTTTTTTAGCAACTAAATATAACATCATGATGACAAAAAAACTCATGGGGGAAAATCACATCTAAAATCAACGTATAAAAGTTGAAATTATCAGTTGATGAACAAGTATTTTGATTTACCAAATAGCCTAGCTGAGCTACATAACTCTATACCGCATTCTTTTTGTATTGATATTAAATGAAAAAAATCTAGTAAAAGAAAATCTAATCTATTTTTATTTTTGAACAAATTCTTAGTTAATAAAGCCAACATATAGTTGTAAGCTTGCCCTTAACGAATAATTTATCGCTTGATTTCACATATTAATAGTTGAGTCTAACATAAAATATTGACGATATAGTGCTTCATGATATAATTGACTGACTGTAGAAAAGTGTTAATGTACAGATAGCTAGAGTTTACTGTTTGTCTGTATTACATTTGCTAAGGTATAGATTCTTAGGTGTGTTGCACTGAAGCATGCTTCTACTCCGGAACTATACTAACCATACACACACTCAAACCTGTTTACACATACTGTTAGCGATTCTTGTTAGCTCAAGATTTATACTGTGTAAAAAAAAAAAGCCTTATCAAATGCATATTCAGTCACAGTTATATCTACACAGCTTGTTTACCCCCAACCATGATAACTCTAAGTATCACTTGTGTCAGAGTGAAGGCATTAGTTTAGGTCTGTCATAGAGGTTATCAACAAAAAACTGGGTAAGCTGTTACATCCTGAATCAGCTTCAGTTGCACCACAGTGTTGCCCTATCTCTCTGTCCCTGTGGCCGGGACTCTGGATTATTTGAATTGATGTCACAAGGCCGGAGCACAGTAGCAACAGCTCAGGTCGTTTGTCAATGACGAGCTGTGGCTCTTCTGGGTGCTGCTGATGCGTCTTAACCCCCGCAAGGGTCATTTCACTTGAACAACTGAACATTATGTTCTCTCTCTCTCAGGGGGCCACGCTTTATTGGCTTCATTGAATTATGTAGCTTAATATTGACCTCTGCAGAGGCACTTGTTACTTTGGGTTTTACACAGAACTGAGCAGCTCATGATTTTATTACTGAACTCATATGCCCAAGCTACTTTATCTGTGTTCCCTCATTTTCCTAGGTGAATGAGTTTAGTTGTCTTGGCATTATATACACTGTAGTTATTCAGTCAAACTTTGTTTCTACCCCCAACAGACTCTGGTCGGGAGCTTATTATCACAGACCCAGTCGTCAGGAGTCGAGAACTTTTCATCTCTGACTATGTGGACACTTATCATGCTGCTGCTCTCAGGTAAGCAGACTTTAACATGCACACACGCACACGTACACAACCTCTATCTATTCTAAGCTGTGGCAAAAGATAGAAGCTGTAGTTTGAAGGAACAGTCTACGTTTTCTACTGGTCTCTCTTGAACTCAGTGTCGACCCCTAAAGGTCCAGTAAATATAGCACAATACCTCTGCTACGTCACTCAGCTTTTCTTTGTGGTGTTATCTTGTATTTGCCTATGTGGCATATTTAAGACCAAGTTTTATTTTAATATCTGTGTGTTAAATTTAGGCATTTATTGTGGCACCCACAATAAATGCTTTTGAAATGTGCTGCAAGGTTGAAAATCAGTTAAAAGTATTCCAAATGGATAATTGGCAAGTCTTTGAACATGTTCATATAAGATAATAATCTAAATAGTAATTGATATATATGAGTTGAAATTATGTTAGTTGTGCCTTGCTCTGTACAAAACATGAAAAATATTAGTTATTGACAGACTCTTCACAAGCTGGTGAACCATCCCTCATTCACATGTGCATTCAGACTTCTTCAGATGAATCAAGATGGCAAACCATAAATTAAAAAGATGAAAGATAACCTGTGGGTAAAAGTTTGGGACATATCTGAGTATCAGATTGATGTCTCAGCTATAAGAAAATATGGAGCGAGAATGGTGTTAATGAAAGAAAGCACAGTTCCCCATTCAAATACATTTAAGACATCGTGCAAATGTATAAAAATTGTTATTACGTTATTAAGTTTCAGGGTAGCTGTCAGTCAACTGATGCTTAATATAAGCTTTGAGATGTATTACAGAAATTCCCCTAAACACAGTGAAAAATTAAATTCAAAATGGCTTAGACGTTTTAAAAAAAGTACTATTTCACAATGGTTATGGCTTAAATCAATTGAGATTCTGTGACATGAATTGAAAAGAGCCAGTCATAAAAGACTTTCTTGTCTACAATTCCTCCTGGCAATGTGGAATTGCGTTTGCGATCGTTACCGTAAAATAATGTTTAACCACTTACTAAAAATCCAAAGATTCACTTTCTTTTTCCAGCCCGACTTAGAATGATCAAGCAAATAATTGAATAAAAAGACAAAAGCGTGATAGTTTTTATGTTACTGTTTCAGGCAAATCTAGCTTGTAGTGAAGATTGCCAGACCACATTGTATTATTAAATGATGCCGAAATGCAGAAAATCCAGTCATTCGTTCACAGGTTAAAATGATGTACCGTGCTTTGCTGCAGTGAGCAGGAGCTGTAGAAACAGACCAGATGTATAAAGATGCAAAGCAATAAATGAGACCACATGACTCATGCTGTCTTACATTAAAACAATAAGATGGCCGTGCGACCCACCCCCACCCCCTACGCTCACCTGTCACAACATAAGCCTCCGGACTTAAACAGATGGTACCTTACTCTGTATGTTTTAATTTCAACAGAAAGGAATGCAAGCTTAATCCATCCTGAAATCAGATCTTCTTTGATCCCTCTGTGTTCCTGCCTCTGTGTCTTCATCCATTCCTGCCTGACCACCTCTCCCTCTTCCCCCCCTTTTCTCTTTAACCTAAACCATCTGTGAGCAGCACGGCGGTGTGTTAGCCAAAGCCATGTCTCACAGAAACCACTGATTTCAGGGCAAATTAGCTGCAACTTCTCCTTACACAGAGCACCCTTTGATTTGACTCATTCTCCCAGCTTTAGATAAATGAGAGGGAATTCCAGTGGGATGCTGTAATGCCGCAGCTTCGCTCCGAAAAGATAGCCCTTCTTAGCGGCCTCTAATCTTTTCAGGGGCAGGAAGATACTGTGATGTATGTTATTTTCATGGAGCCAGACACCAGGCTTCTGGAAACAGGAAATGGTTTCAAAATGTGGTCAGGCCCCCTCTCGTCTCTCTGTGGGGGGTAATCGTGTCAGGTAGGGAGACACAAGAGGTTGAATTCCTGTCCAGATCTCTGCTGGGTCCTTTGCTCACACTTTAGCTGCTGCAGACAGACGAGGGGAAGAGCTGACATGTTCAGCTGGTGTTTACGGGTTCACTAGCCAGAGCTTGATTTCTCGCCGCAAAGTCAGCAGCAGGCACTGACAGGCTCCGGGATGCCTGCTGCTGTATTTGTCACCTCCAGTGGATGAACACCCCGAGAGAGTGCTTCTAATTAGGGCTTGTGTCTGCTCCTGCTGGGATATCAACTTTGTCATGTAGTTGCTGTTGTCTAATGAAGCCTGTCTTCTCTTTCACAGGGGGAAATGCAACATTTCCCATTTCTCCGACATTTTTGCTGCAAGGGAGTTCAAAGCCCGCATCGACTCCTTTTTCTATATCCTCGGATATAACCCAGAGACCAGGTGAGGAGCTTTTCCGTCCAGTCAATCCAACTGATACAGTACCCTTCTTAACAGTCACACAGGCCCGATTTACTTGGTCAACTCTCAGCAAAACACATACAATTATAATTAAAATTGGGGCTGCAACTAGCTGTTGTTTTTGTGATCAATTAATTATTTTCTTGTTGAGAAAATGTCCAATAAATAAATAAATCACAATTTCTGAAGCCTGTGAAAAATAATAATATTTCTATTATATATATATTGTTCCAATCATCGGTCTAAAACTCCAAATATACCTTTTGCTATCACATAAAACCAAAAGTCTCTCACAAATGAGAGGATAGGTTATGTTTGCCATCATTCACATTATTTTATTTCTTACTACATTATTACTTACTAACTCCAATAATGACTCCAATGAATGTTTGCTTATTAAAATTCAAAGACAATTTTAAATTTGATTCGGATGATCATTTAATTCAGAATTATTTCAGCTATTAATTCAAAGTTTATGAGAAGTTTCAATTGAATTGAAATTAAAATGACATGTTGCAGTTGAAACGATATGATGGAGGGTGGTGTTTTTTAAGATAATTACTGAGCAATAACTACTTTATAATACCTCCCTAGTAGCAGTTTTTTTTTTTTTTTTTTTTTAAACATTTTGTCAAATTTTAGAATCAAGGTATTGAAGTCAGATAGAACGTTTACTGCCCTAAAATCAGATATTACACAGACCAATACAAAAATAACAGTATGAACTGGTTTTTCATGACAAATGTGTAGAATGTAAAACACGTGCATAATATTTAGTCAAACACATTGTGAACTGTATGTAGAAGCTTGAATACAATGTATTTACTAGGACAGGAGATAGACAGAAGTCATTTTTCAAAGTTTCATTCCATACTGTTTTGGCTTTGGTTACACAGTGTTGCGTCTAATGAGGCTTTGTGCTCATTACTGCTACCAATGTCAGAATAGTCCTAATGTTATGTAATTATGGAGAATGAGAATGGGGAAACCCCCATGGCTTTATAATTGTTTGGGCGTTGGGATGCATTTGTCAAATTACCTGTCATGTTTGTATCACAGAAGTATTTGTTATGTTGACTTCTACAGTCTATGGTTGACATAGAAGTAGAATGGAAAACACTTTTCAGTCACTCACACACGGAGAAAAGCAGATGTTGAAGACGTCTGATTTCCATTAAGCTGCTTTAGATTATAACTTTTTGTCATAATCGTTGGTGATGCTGATTTGATTTAAAATAAGATTTTAATAGGTTTTCTTTGTAGTGCCTGCTCAGCTGGCCACTTTGCAGTAAGTGTCATTAACTGAAGACCTGAGTACATCTTATGGTTGGACTGATAGGGACTGCACACATGTTTTGTTCGAATGCTAAAGCAGAGTAGATGACATTCTATTTTATTGCGTTGTAGTTTGTGGTCAGCAGCTTTCGTCATTTCCAGTTCTGTTTGAAAAATAAAAATATAAATCTGGTAATTATGTTGGTTATCCTTAGCCTGGAAATCCAGACCCTGATATCTTGAACGATAGAGGGTCTGGCCACGATCAATAGTAATTTCCAACTCAAGGGGCGGCTCCTACTCCTGCATTTCAAATGCCACTGCACGCAGTTGGATAGCACTACAACCAATCAGAGCGATGCACAAGGTGACGTAACTTAAGCCCCGTTCGTTTAGCGAACAGCTGTTAAATTAAACGTTTGCTGTGGTCGGTCGGCAAAACAGAACATTCCACTTGCTAATGAAATATTTGAGTGCCGTCTTCCAAATCGTAAAGGGTCGAGGCCAAAGCAGTCTCAAACTCGCACAACATATCCGCAGCCATCTTTGATGTTTACTATCACGGCTTCAACGCATGGACATATAAAGAAAGCTTCAACGGAGAGTTTCCAGACCAACAGGCGCAACAAATTTAATTTGCCAGCGCCTAGTGGCAGGTCTGGGAATGCCGGGCTAGGTTATCCTCATTTCACATGATGAATTAATTTAAGTGCTCGAGCTAAATTGGTGAATTATCCCACTGGTGGTTCTCGACGCGTCTCACGTGTTGCAGTGACAGCTGTCCCTGTTATTGGCACGTAGGGTTGCCAGTTAGGAACCCCCTCTTAAGGGCCCTGTTCAGTCTCAGTCTTCCCCTCCCTCCCTCCCTCCCTCTCCCCCTCTCCGCTCGTTTGGTATTCTGAGCGTGGTGTCTGCAGCCTTGCAATTTCATTCTTGTTTATCATGGCGCAGACATACGAGGAGAGATGAATTCCGTATCGTGCATGCGTGTCTGTCTGCCTCCGTGTGTGTGCGCTTGTGTGAGGTCGCGGCACATGCTCAGTAGTGTCTGTGGAGGAGCGAGACGCTGTACGTGCAGGCTGAGGTCACAGCACAAGCTCAGTGAATACCTCTCCGGAGCGAATGCGTGGTTCTCCATTTTGAGCACCTAGAAATAGGTGGGAGAGAGGGGGAGTTGATTTTACAACGAGCATTGTACACACATAGTGTCACCACCCAGCCTTAGGGCTCGATGTCAGAAATGGACGATTTGTTCAGTCCCCGGAGGTAGGTTTGCGATCATTTTCTCGTGCCGTTATTGCTTGCTGCCTGCGCGACTGTCTAATTTCCAGAGTCTCATTCCAGCTGCCTGACAAAAACGGTGTAATGTTTGCGAGCTGTCCGAATCACTGTCATTGTTTTGAGCGGCTGTGTTTGTGTCTGCGACCGCGACTGTGCACATTGTCTGTCAGCAGCAGGAGATTTGAACGCTGCTGAACATTCAGGCTGTCATATAACGCTTGTGTCAACGTAATGGAATCGCAGTTTTATAACACCTTTCACTTGTTTTTTCCATCAACGTGACAACGTCCCAATGGAAATGCATAGTGTTTGCAATGCGAGTATAAGGCTGATGCATGTGGCTGCATATGGCGTTATATGATGTTATAAGAGCCGGCGAGGCTGCCCTGGCTCCATTTTGCGGGTCCTGTTTACAAACGGGGATGACATGGCGCGATGCTGTGCTGAACACAAAAGGGTCCAGCGGCTCTGTGATACCTTTGGTCCAGCAGTGTTGTGTACACGCAGCTCGTCGTTGCTCTTTAAATACCATGAAGTTTGTTTTGTTTTTGCTGTGCTGCAATTATGTCAGTGTGCCACAGTCTCGCGCTGCGATTGGCTGAAATTGATGGAGGGGGCGGGGTTATCCTTGATTGCACACATACACACACGCTCAAAGTTGACCAGACTGTCATGTTGTTGTTGTTGTTTTGGTTTAGTGATTAAGCTTTTAATTATTTGACGAGATTGTGATCTAATGCTGAGTTGGAGCTGAAGTTGTTGTGTGTATCAACTGGACATGTTGTACATTGTCTTAATTGTCCTAGGCTTTGTGCAGCTTATTGAAAAAAATAAAAAAAATAAACCTTTTTGATAAAGCATTATTTATGCCTTTCTATCTACATTAAGAATCTGAAAATGAGGCTGCTGCTTACATAGCCCTACACATTTGATCACATGCTTGGACGTATTTTTGCTTGTTCGGTATGCCGTGTCTGTTCCAGTATACCTGTGAACTCCTGAGAGCCCTCCTGCTGTGATACATCTGTACTCTGCTGGCTCCCTCAGGACCCTGTGTGTGCAGCGTTCCATATGAATGTCTGCTCTCAGGATTCTGCCTCAGTGAAACACGGCTGTCTTCAGACTCCATTCTCATTCTGGTTGCGCACAGGTCCTCGTTTGTCATCCTTACAGCCTCCTGCCAAACGCACAGCGCACCAGGCCCGCTACTGCACATTGTCAGAAACACATTTTGCAGAACTTTTTTCTCTCTGCAGGAACACAGGCCGGCATCGCACACATCAGTATATTCAACGTATTTTTTGATTGTTAGACTGTACGTGCAGCAGACAATCATTTGTTATAACAATTTAAGCACTGTAGATTAATAAGTGTGCTGTGTAAGGTTCCATGAGACATTCTGTATGTGAGTACAACGCTGAATACTGTATTTCTTTGTTTTAATAAATAAATAAATTGTTAGTCTTTAGTTCTAGGCTACTCACTTGTAATAGCCGTCTCAAAACTTTTACGTCGAAATAAAAGCACTGCTGAAAGTAGGTTGAGTCAGTGTTATGAAACTGTTATGAAAGCTTTAAAATCTAATCTGAACTGCAGATGACGCAGGAAACTACCATATTTCATATTTATGGGCACCATTCATCACTCTTCTTGGTTCCTCGTTGTCTGCCAAATCCTAATGTCCTTTTTTTTTTATTCAGTCCTGCCTTATCTGCTGAGAGACTGCTCGCAACAACAAAGAGGAACGATGTGTTTCGACATGTTCTGGAGCAGTGGGCAGCGGGCCGTCCTCCTTTTTACTGAAATTCAGTTTTTTTTGGCCCGTGCTGATGTGGTCTGGGCCAGCGCTACCAGTCAGCCATAGTTCATAATAGTATGGATTAGTCTCTCCTGTCTGTCTGGCATGGAGGAAGGAGGAAAAGGGGAGTTGGGTCAAATATGGCAGCCGTATACGCCTTAGGAGTTTTTTTTTTTTTTTTTTTTGCGGTTGTGGGATTGTAAAGAGAGCGGGAGGGTTGTGGCCTCTCAGGTTTCCGCCAGGTCTCTGTGATGGAGTGCGAGGTTCTCCCGGGTGCAAATCACGCTGACAGATTCTGGGCCGCACCGCAGCTCGGCTTTATGAAAAATCGGCGCTGTTACCTAGGCAACAGAGAGAGGGGGGAGGGGGGCTTTTCAAACAGGGAACATCTTGTCATTTTCTTTTAATCCACTGCAGCTGGAGATTCAGGAACACTATTATTAAATTACAGTTGCTATGGCTACCGACATTTGTACCGGCAGCCGTTTCAGAGGCTTCTCGCCCCTTCATATCCAGAGTCAGCTCCCCCACCTCCACCACCTCCTCTTCCTTTTAGGGGATTCTCTTTTTATTGCTGCATCCACAATATGAGGCCTGCAAATGTGCTCTGCTCAGCTAGCTGTGCATCAGAGCAGTCAACCAGGAATGTTCTTCTGAAACCTTTTTTTTTTTGCCTTTCACAATAAAACTCGTATGTAATTTCTCTTACTTGTCACCCAGGTTTCCACAATAAAAAAGATACAGATAAAGATTTGGTCTTGTTTCTGTCATGTATTGTTAGTTTTCTGACATGGTCGTCTTGCCAGCTTTTGAAGCTTCATGATACCCAGTTGTGACTTTGTAGCCTGTGCAGTTGTCCGGCTGATTCAGCAGGCGCAATGTCCACAGATTTATCGCAGCCTAGCTTTGAAATGTTCCCAAGGAAAATTTTTGTTTCAAACTGCTCTTTGTCTCTTTTCTCAGGCGACTCAACAGCACACAAGGGGAAATCCGAGTGGGACCTAGCCACCAAGTAAGTCATTTGCACAACACACGTCAGCCAACTATTGACTTCTGTAGTGTAGGTGAAAAGGTACCAGCCAGGTTTTTTGGAGAAAAAAAAGTGTCTCTGATGTGTGGATTTCATTTTCAGACAATTAGCCTAATAATGCAACATTTATTTTAACTCCCAACGATGCAACTCATTCCGATCCAGGGTACCTCATCAACTTGATATCATATATTGATTTTTACTTGACCAGGTTTACAGAGGCTTAAACAGTGATTATAAATATAGTTGTGGATAATATATTTTAGCATAATCTTGACTAAAACAACCAGAATTCATGCAAGTACACTTTGCAAGTTGCACATAGCACACATCCTACTGCAGGGGTACTGAGGCCACGCCCCCTACATGCACTGTGCATTCCTCCATCACATGGGGGGCAATTTACTTAATTTATTGAATGGTTGGGGTCAGAAAGATGTGTTAAATATAACACAACATTCATATTTTTGTTGTTCAGTGAAATTATTGATAGTTCATAAAATAATCAAAACTTACAAATAAATCTGTTCAAATGTAATGTTTTTTTTTTATTGTATTATTTTGCATGGATGTCTGCCTAAGACCAAACATAGTGTTTATATGTTTAGATTTATTTTTGAATATGAATTTTTTATTTTTTTAAATTACGGCCATTTAGTCCATTCCTATAATTCCCTATTTTGAATATTCCCAAAATTCCCGAGCGAAAGTTCCCGTGGAAAGTTTTCCGGAAATTTACCGGAAACTTTCCACCCCTTTGCAACCCTAGTTGCCACTCAATTAAGTGGGGATCTAAACACGCTCCAATCTTAACAAACAACACCTCTTGAGACATTTTGCTTCATCTGACCTGCTGCAAGGACACAGTCACCCGAGTACTACACTGAAGTTCAGTTGTGTTAAGATATTGAACCATTGTGACTTGCAGCTCCCTTTCCCCTGCTGCCACCAGCCAGTGAAAAGTTGGTGACAGGGGGTTGAAAGCTGATATTCTGTTCAAGCTTGCATGCTATTTGCAGTGTGACACCATCTGTTCCTCTCCTTCTCCCTGGACCTAATTAGGCCAAGCTCCCTGAGCTGCAGCCTTTCCCCTCTCCTGGTGGCCACGCCGTGACCGAGAATGAGGAGCTGGTCTGGATGCCAGGGGTCAATGACTGTGATCTTCTCATGTACCTCAGAGCCGCAAGGTGAGCCAATATAAAGGCAGGAGGTTTGACCTGGCAGGTGTGCAAGGTCTAACCTCCTACTTACAAAGGAAAACTATCATATATATATAAATATGTAACCTCAAACTGTCCCCTGCCACTCACTTTATTGATATCTGAGTGTATTTGCCTAATTCAGAACTACAAAATATCTACAGGACTACAGAGGCTTCTAGGTTCCAACCTCCATCTGTTTCTGAGCCAAAGATCAGTCAAACCAAATGTCTCTATCAGCTTTAGGTCTCCTGTGCTGTCTAAATGATACTTATTAATGTTGCACTTTGCCAGGTTTTGTATCATGGGATCAAATAATTCATCAGTGTTCCCTGAGATGTTGCAGTGAAACTGGATCTGTATGTGAACAGGTCCTGTGTTATGTTGTAGTTGGGAGCCACATTGTAATTAATCACAATCTTGTCACCCTGTCAGACGGTGAAATTCCATGAATCTATATTCATCTATCATATTTGTTTTCATGTCTAGCGTAATTCTATCTAGCATATACTAGTATTACATGCACCTATATTATGTGTTACATCTGTGTATATCCTGTTTATTACAATGCATTTGATCGCAAAGCCCTGCCCGGTAAAAATGTTGCAAGTATATTTGCCCACTGGAGCAGGTGTGCATACAGGGAAAGATCAAATGTGCTTTTTTGATGAGGACAACTCAACACTCTAACTGCAGTGTCGTAAAGCTGGTTATTAATATATGCCTCTTTTACCATTTAAAGAATCCATTTTAATTTATATGAAATTCCGTCAGTCATTACCCATGATGCAATGCAAATAGTTTTACTTAATTTATCCGAGTACATGAAAGAAGCCATTTGTTATGACCTGTCAACACTTTAACATTAAAGTCAGCCGAGTGATATCTAACCAGCTCTGTAGGTGTCGGGGGCCATTTTAAAGTTGACTTCATGTGTGTTTTGTCCACAGGAGCATGGCTGCCTTTGCAGGGATGTGTGACGGAGGCTCAACAGAAGATGGGTGTTTAGCAGCCTCCCGGGATGACACTACATTAAACGCACTTAACACTGTAAGTAGCCATGCAACAAGTCAAACACTAGATATCAAGTGTATGAAAGACTACACTACTCTAAGTTTCAGTATGAAATGTCACGTCTGAATTGCTGGGGTTCTGCTGTTATTTTAGCTGTGAAGCAGCTCAGCAGCCCCTGTGCCAGTAGAGTAGCCCCCTGTAGTAAAACCAGCCTCAGAAGCTTACAATACATGAGGCGTAATGGAAGAGATTTGTCAGTCACAATGATAATGAATACAGAGGAATCAAGCACAAGAAAGAGACTAGAATCATCATAAACAGGACATTTATATTCCGACTCTATAAACTGGTAAATTAACATAGCGGGGCAGGTCATTGTCTCTCGACCTTCCTCTCCATTTGCAATTCCAATGAGTAATGCTTGTTTATCCTCGGAGAAAGAGCTCCAGAGCTGCCTGTTTGGCCAGTTTGAAAGTGACACGGGGCTTAGAGGCTGCACAGTGATTGCCTTTTTTGTCACCATGCTGTTTATTTCCGCGCTTGATCTTGGATCTTTGCACAGCAATTTCCTTTGATGCTTTCAAATGTCTACTTTTAGGTTTAACCGCTCCTGTAACATTCTGTCATATGTCAATACATAGCTCAAAATGTCCCTCTTGTGTCACCGCAAAGAAATAAATACTGTATACCCAACCATTGTTTGATAATCAGAATTATAAACTGATATTGTTTGTGTTTGTCATCAGCTTCACGAGAGCAGCTACGACGCAGGAAAAGCTCTCCAGCGCCTGGTGAAGAAGCCCGTTCCCAAACTGATAGAGAAGTGCTGGTCTGAGGATGAAGTGGTAAGAGGACCTTGCATTTAATTTGAGAATGAATCAAGAAAGATATCCTGCTTGAAAAAAAAAATGTTTTAAAAGGGTACAAGTCTTAAGTTGGTATACACAACAAATAGATATTTTTTTTTGCTGTTTTTTGGTATGTTCTGTATGGATAGCTGCTGTCTGTCAGAGCTTGGTTTGTGTCTTTAGAGGGAGCTGTTGAGAGACAGTTAAAACAAGGCTCTTGGCTCAGTCACACAAGACATCAGTAAAAACACTCGCCAGTTTCCAGCCTCCTCCAAGGCCCAGGAGCAGCTGCATCCTGTTTATGACCCACAGAATAAAACTTTAGCGTGGAAGTCTGGAAAGGGAAACGATTGAGGGGCTGGTGATGTTAGCCTCCATTTGAATTTTGATGTGAATTTCACCGCAGCTGTTGGGAAGGGCTGGATTCAGAAAATGGCAGCCCCTTCTTCCTGATCAAACACAGCACCACGAACGGGAGGAGGGGGAAGGAAAGTGCCGGATAATACCATGTCAAAACGACTGAGAGCTGTGGTTTTGGCCTTAGATGCGTTTTTGACAGACTGCAGTACATGTTGAAGATAACACTACTGACTGTAGATCTTAGAAAAACACAAGGCTCCTCCACTAACATTCTTCTGTGTTGGGTTTTTCCTCCTCCTGGGTGAATCATCCCTTTTCCCACTTTGACATTGTTTAGTAATGCTGAAGCTTGGCAGTGTTTTGTTCAGCTCGGGAATGGGATCCAGTGGAAGTGAATGTGTTGATTTTGATTTGTAATTGAACATGATGGGCATATTTAAATACAGACAGAGCCCATGGCAAGACCACAGAGAATCACAACAAATTAAAGTCAGCCGTCCTTTTGTGGACGTGTATACGAGTTCACCCTATTTTATGAAAGCCTGCTGGCACCGAGCTAAACTGCTGTATGAAGATGATTGCAGTCGGGGCTGGGCATGTTGATGGGAGGCTTTATTGTCCCACATCGTCACAGCAGTCTACCACAAACCACTTGTCAAAGACACAGTGTGGGCTCAACAGTAGAGGCTTTAATGTAAATGAAAATTTAAGTGAAATGCACTACAGTGTTAGCCTGGCATTCCCAGACCTGCCACTAGGCGCTGGCAAATTAAATTTGCTGCGCGTGTTGGTCTGGACACGCTCCGTTGAAGCTTATCAAGAAAGCCAGAAATCTGGCGGGCGCGCCAGAGCCCCTTATATGGTACTCTGGGGAGGACGTAACCGGATGACGACAGTGACGTGCATGCGACGTTGAAGCCGTGATAGTAAACATCAGAGATGGCTGCGGATATGTTGTGTGAGTTTGAGACTGCTTTGGCCTCGACCCTTAACGATTTGGAAGACGGCACTCAAATCTTTCATTAGCAAGTAAGTGGAATGTTCTATTTTGCCGACCGACAACGGCAAACGTTTAATTTAACAGTTTAACACCTGTTCGCTAAACGAAAGGGGCTTACGTCGCCTTGTGCATCGCTCTGATTGGTTGTAGTGCTATCCAACTGCGTGCAGTGGCATTTGAAATGCACGAGTAGGAGCCGCCCCTTGAGTTGGAAATTACTATCGATTGTCGCCAGACCCTCTATCGTTCAAGATATCAGGGTCTGGATTTCCAGGCTACTACAGTGTAGTAATGATAGAAGAACCAAAGATATTCTTTGAATCTCTAAGCAGTAGGGACATACTTGACATTGACAGGGGCTAGAAACATAGAGAAACATATCATACATTAAGCTAACTGATACTATATGTTTTCAGTTAGATATTGATGTTGATTCAATTTTAAAAGAATCCAATAATGATATATATATTTTACGATTGTGACCAAGATACTGTACATAATGAGCAGGGCATTTTACTTTGAAAAAATAAATGATGTGCTCTCTGGTGGACAAACTACCATAATTTTCGGACTATAAGCCGCGACTTTTTCCCCATTTTTCGACCCTGTTATTACACAGCACAGTAGGCTATATGTTCTGTAGCTACTAGGGATGGGCGTTAGTAATCGAGTACTCGAGTACTCCTTGTTTCAAATTAACTCGATTGGTGGATGAGGAAAATCGTTTTTTTTTTTTTGTGTCTGTAGCCTTTAGGCCGGCGGGCCGCGGCCGCCCCTATTTTAAAATGTTATACAGTGTATAAAACGGCACAAAACGGATAAAATAAAGTTTAACAAAATTTAATATTTTGATGCAAGTGCAATAAACTGAGCGTTGTGTCAAACATCAACTGCAAATAACTGCCACCTCCGTGCCACCGCAGCGCAGCCTGTGTTCTCCACAGCACCGCGGAGCTGAACACGGTCTCTCCTTTCTTCTCCAGAACATTTTCAGGAATATAACTGTCCAATTATTTCAAAGCAGATGATAAAGTTACGTTTATAATAAGGGGAGATGACACCTGTTACTCTCAGTTAGTAATGAGTAGACTCCAGGTGAGCATGCAGGGTGCTCTCCGCTTGGAAAGAAAAGAAGAAGCAAGGCTTACTTCAGGCACATTCGCTCCGAGCCATTAACAGTTAAGAAGCCTTCAATAGGGAATATGGGGATAAGATTCAAAAACCGACCGGTGTAACGTTCCGTTAATGAGGAATTAGTCGCGGTAATTATTCACGGACACGGAGTGAGCATTACGCGGTTGGATATAGGCCTACAACTATCTGCTTTGGTGAGTTATTTATATGTATTTAAATTGTATGACAATCATTTTATATTATCTGCTGCCCTTCTTATTTTAAATGGTGACTTAGGCTATTACTACAGCCCATGCTTTTTTTCTCTTTTTTTTCTCCCCATCGCAGACCTACTCGATCGGTTTAAATTGTGGCCCGTCTATTTAATTACGTTCAGTGAGGAAAATGTGTTTTAAACTTGTGGAAAAAAATCCTTAATATCATATGGCAACTGTGACTGTTTGACAATAAGCATTGAGCGCTTTATTGCGGTCAACCGTTGTTCTGTAGACAGATGCGTTGTGTTCTAAAAATAGAAAAAAGTTTAACGAGGAATCGATTGATCCTCGAGGAATGCAAGCGATCACACGAGTAGTGAAAACACTCGTGCCCATCCCTAGTAGCTACTATTGCATTAAATGGTAACACCTACGTACGTTATGCAAATATGCAACTTATTTGTTGAAATGTTAATAAATGGGAGCTTCCTCAAGCAGCCATCTCTTTCCCGACAATCCCCTCTGTGCACGAACTCTTACATATGGTAATTAAACATTATAACACCTGCGGCTTATAGTCCAGTGCGGCAAATACGGTATGTCATGGAGAAAATACCTCATATCTAGTTAGGCATTTCTGTACTGCCGTTTTCTGTTGATACCGTATACATCGATACAAACTATCTGCAATGTATTAGCCGCCAAATTTATTATTTTAGTTAATTTTAGTACACCAGGATTAAGCGCATGCATGCAATGTAAAATAAATGTGTTTTTAGAAAACAATTTGCTTGCTGGGAATTTGGACAGAACAGTTGTTTAAACATGCTATGATCGTGTTATCACAGTAAAAGTTCCACTGAAGGACACATGAATCCTTAGCCCATTTGATTTATTCCATCCAAACTTTCACAAAGGAATTTCATCATGTTCAGACAGCATTATGTAAGTAAAGTGGAGGAGCTGTCAGGGATCCCAGTACACACCGTTAGACATGTTCAGTGATGGGCTTGTTTGGGGTGTGTGTGTGTGTGTGTGTGCGCGGGTTGAGGCGGTCAGTAGCAGACCATTAAAGCTGCATCTGCCTCACAGTGTCGGCAAGCCCTGGAAAAGCAGAATCTCTTGACTTGACTCAGTCAGTCAAGGACAAGACTCCCACCAGTCAAAATCAGCAGTTGTTCTTTTTCAGCCCTGCAGCCTTGAGGGACAGGTGTAAATGTAGCTCGACGCGCTCACAGAAATCAGTCCTGCTGCTGCTCTTCATTTATTTATCAACCCCTTGCTCTGCCTCTCCTCTCCTCCAGGACTAGCTTCATTATTCCTTCCTGCTCTTTTCTTTCACCTCGCCCGAGACATGAATAAAAGTGACAGCGGGGGCCGCTGGAATGACAGAATCAGCCTGTCTGCAGGGTCACTTGTCTTCCTCCCTTCCCCCCCTTTGACTCTTGCCACCCCCCATCCCACCTCTCTTTTCTCCGCCTGCAGCTGCTGACACAGAACACATAATCCTGCCTGAACTCTCCAACGCTAGAACAATATTTATAATTGCTCCTCACACACATCCCACAGAAATATTGGACCACTCCCAGGACCATTTGTAATCCGTTCCATTACTCACGTTGTGAAGGCTTGTTTAATTTTTCCTTTTCTTTTTTTTTCTTACTGAAAAAGCAAATAATTTAACTTTTTAATTTGTCAACCCCTGAATAACCTTTCAGTGTCAGATTATAAGTACAATTTAAAGAACATTTTAAGTCCAACACCTTGATGTGAGCATCACTCAAACTGTTTCATGCACCAGTAAGGTGATAACTGCACACCAAAAGACCGTCTCAAATGTTCAAAAATAAATACGAAACAATAAATATACTGCGCTGTCTAACCACGTTGTTATTTCAGTGTCTTCAGTGAGATGTTCAGTGTTGATGGGAGAGGAGGAATCATTAACATAATTGTAGTTATTGTAATATGTATTATCATTTTCTAAACTCGAACTGAAAGCAATGCCACTGCACCACTGCTTTATGTGTGTGTTTTAATAAGAAGCTAGATCAATGCTCGCTAGCCACACAGAACTTTCTTCCATTTCTTTTGCAAAAGTCTCGACAGCAAAAATAAACTCTTTGAAATGAGGATCAAAAAGCACTTAGCATACAGGTTGTTCCCTTCTGTCGCCATTTAATGTTCATCCACTGATGCGGAATAGCAATGATATTACAACACTGGATCTAAATAACCACTTGTTGAAAAGAATGAAACCACAATTAGTGTGACAGGACATGATGATTAGCTGTGTGGGAAACCTTGATTTTTTTTTAAGGGTTAGGGTCAGACTCAAGATGTATAAATAGCTTTGATAAAACTGCTTGCATTTGTTTTAAGTCTTGAAATAAAGTTGTGTCTCAAAAAAGAAAAGAAAAATCCTTAAAAAGTTCCAGATAGTATTTCTTGTAATCATTTGCTTCTTCATCCTGTATTCAAATTATTGATTAAAAGGACTGTCGGTGTCAAAGTTTAAAAAAAATTATATTTAGTATCACTTCCTCAATCAAAGCCCCCGACTGTCCCCCTCTTCTCTTATCCAAGCCTTGCTCCCCCAACCTCAAATCATCTTTAAAATATTAATAATGTCAATAGCAATTAATATATTGAGCAAATTGATAAATTATGAAAAAATAATAATTTTACAAAGAATAGTTGCTACAAATACATTTAAACATAAAACATATATACTAATCCAGCAAATACATACACATACATATAAAATATCTCCCTCCTCATGCCTGTATTGATCAATTATTATCAATTATTATTATTTTATTCAAAGTTAATTATTAAAAGATCCACTATGTATCAATAAAATCCCAATTAAGGTCAGTATGACATCTTCGAATTGATTCCACCTGCCCTACATGGTGAAGGTCATCAAAGAATTGTTGCTCTCTTTATATATACATTTAAAAAAAATTGTGGTTTAGATGAAGCTAATGCTGGTTATAAATAAGTGGTGCTAATAATGCATCGACCAACAGGAGGTGCCATATAAACAATGGGCGGCCGGGCGCGTGTGTGTGTCGCCATTTCAGAGACAGAGAGAGGCCTTCTCAATGGCTGCTGTGGGGCGGCAGGTCCATCCCTTAGCCAGCTGCACTGTGCCTGGGCTTATCTCCGGCAGTGTCTTCAGCTGATGGATGACTGGAGAGAGGAGAGGAGAGAGTAGCGGGCCCCCCAGTGGTTGAACAAAAGCTTACAGACCTGAGACATGCTGCCCCGACCAAGAATATCACAGGCCAATAAAACACAACTTGCCCCCTTGCCTTTCCCCGCTGCAGGCTGGACATTATTTTAAAGTTAGTTGAGCAGCTCTACTTCAGTTGTCCCCATCTGCAGGGGGAGCTCTGTTTGCTTCACCCCAGATTTATTGTCAACAGTGCATTTTTATCACCAACATGGTACGGTGCCAGCCTCACGTCACTGCGTTTAAAGGTTGTTTAGTAACTAAATAGCAGGCAGGATGGGTGTGTGCTGGAATTTCCTGTCACCTTATGAGTCATTTAAAGAAAAAAACAGGGGAAGCAGACAATGTTACTTTGCCTTCTAAAAGCTGCCAGAATATCTTTTATGTTTATGGGTAAATATAAAACAGGACTTTTGTTCTGTCAAAGTGGGGTCTTCAGCTACTGCATAATATTTTTTAAGCACCTTATGGCTTTTTAAAAAGGCTCTCACTTTCCTCCAAATATGTCCTTAGACATCCACATAAATGTTAGCATATCTAAACATAGATTTTCATCTTCATGTATAGTGTCAGTGCAAAGAGGATGTGGTTAGTCTATTGTTGTTCTTTGCGGTCCCCCCTCTTATCATGTAGTGATTTCCTCTGTTTGCACCGTGGCCAATCTCACGATGACTAGATGATATATTTCATAACAGACAGCAGTGTTTGTACCCTTTGGTTTAGGCGAGCTGACGTACTGTCCTCGGCCGTCTGGGTTTATACACAGCAGGCTCTGAAAGGTCAGCCTTTAACAACAAGTCGAGTATAATGACTCCATATTGAGTGAAAGTGGCTTTGTTGGCCGTCTGAGGGCCTTGCGTTGCATCAGGCTTTCTTTAATGGAATGACATTAAGCAGGAATTATGTTTCCAAGTGCGAGCCTGCGGTGCGTTTCTCATTGTGATACCATCTTTGTGCATATGTCTGCATTATCTTAACCAGTTTTACAACTCCCGACAATCAACTCCCAAACAGGAAGTGCGCACACACAACAATGGCCTATTGAATCATGTTTTCTCGTTCTCCTCCTCCTTTTATGTGTGTCCTCTGCAGCCTCACAATAGTGCTCTGTTAGTCTCCGAGGGGAAACTTGGGGCGTGTGAAAAGCGCCAGCGCTCTGGAACACACTCTGAGAGAGAAGCCTGTTGTTTCAGCACAGCGGATGGCCATTTGGTAGCGCTTCCACCCAGCTCACCCCCACCCCCCCTTACTCCGCTCTCTCTCGCTTGCCTGCTCGCTCGCTCGCTCCGGCTCTCAGCCCCTCCTCCGCTGCTGTGTTGCCTAGCAACAGGAGCCATAGGAGCACGGGCAGAGCGATTCAGGGAGCAGATTGGCGGATGATTTATTAGCTGGGCTGGAGAGCAGTGAGCCCAGGCAGCTGAAATGGAGCCTTAAACTGGAGCCGACGTGTAGAGAGGGAGGGAGGGGGGAGCCAGTGAGAGAAAGAAAACGGAAGGGAGGGGGTAGAGGAGAGAGGGAGCATGCACACAGCTCCTCTATGGAGACAAACTGTGTAAATAGTACATTTGTGGAACATAATTAAGATGCCAAAATTAGGGAATACTGACTCACCAAATACCCTCCTCCTCACTTTATCTTGCACGTCTCTTAAAACAACAGCTGTCAAATATAGAAATGGAAATTTAATTGATATTTAAAATATAATTAATATAATTTTCCACAACATCAGGTAAAGACGCAGCACGCTCACCTAACCGCTTATAAGGAGTCAATAAACAAACCATTGACCATATTTAAAATAGGTGTGTGCATCCTTGTCAAAGGTTGCTCTTTTTTTCCCACAAACATTTGAAGACACTATTTCAAATGAATATTTAACTGGTTTTGTCCTCACTAGTTTAAAAGAAAAAGGGAAGCTCTTTAATGTTGATCATCTGAATCTCTGCAGTGGCCTTGTATAGTACTCAGTGTAAGTTTGACTGAACTCCAAGTGTTAACCTGCTGTTAACCCCTCCAGTGGTTGGTGATTGATGTCGGATTTTGGGGGAAGCGCTTGTGTTGGAGACGGCTCCATCTACTGGCTAATCAACCACTACACCTCCAGTTTGATTAATGCAAATGAACTGCTGTCTCATGTCACTGATAAAACAGGGTTTTTATATTGGTCCGTCAGCTCGTTTGCATCTAGCTTTTGAACAGGTTTTTGTCGGGTCTGCCTTAACACACTAACACTTTTGCATTTGCCTCTTTACAATTACACAGTTAAACTATTTACTTGAGACTATTGTGCTTGTTTGCGTAATGTAAATGTAAATACCGTCATTCATTCCCTTTTAGTTGAGATAGCTTTGTCTTTTTTGGCCTGTCATTTTGTCCTCCATAAAAGACAGTTATGTTTTGCAGCTGGCTGGGTTACTTCTGTAAATTTGTCCTTTGTTCC
Organism: Ammodytes marinus; assembly: GCF_949987685.1. Taxonomy (NCBI): domain Eukaryota; kingdom Metazoa; phylum Chordata; class Actinopteri; order Uranoscopiformes; family Ammodytidae; genus Ammodytes; species Ammodytes marinus. The sequence continues at coordinate 10,413,621 of NC_137211.1, read as the reverse complement.
CCACCAAAGCTGGGTATGTAAACAATCTGTGGTTACATAATACATGGCACGGAAAAAGAACTCCTGACACTCGGGAGAAACTCCATGTCAGGGTTTCTCTCTCACTTGTCTCCTTTTCACCATGTCCAAGAGCTTTCTCCACACAAATTGTCTCAGCGTGCCTCCCCTCTCTCTCAGCCTGGCAGCTACTTGAGTTTGTACCTCTGCGTGCGCGCTCACCACAAGCTCTGAATGACGCTAAAGGACTGCTGTCGTTCCTCTTTAAGTGAAATCGGCAGTTTTGGTGTTACAACATTCAGTGGCCTTGCTATTCATGTGTGGTGGGGGGCAGTGGCAGTGTCAGAGGACCAAGAACAGGCTGACATAAGTGCTGCTTTGCTCAACACTAACATGAAGCTCAGGACTCCACTCCGGGTTTTCCAGCCTGCCGCAAACCAAAGGCTCTCTTGCAGAAAGATCACATGTAAAGCCTTCCCCTTTGTAGTGGAAGAGCACAGAGTGACAAGCTATTTCTTGCTTGTAAAAAAAAAGAAAAAAGAGGGGGGAAAGAAAAAGCAGTGTACCGTCGTAGACGTTGTTGATTCGCCCACAATTTTTTCCTTTACCTGTGGCTGGACATAGAGATTTGTGCCGTGCCTCCCAGTGGACTTTTCCCTGCTTTTTGCTGGAGTTACTTGGTGGAAACGGTTGGCTGAGATCACTGAGGAACGAGGCTCGCCTCTGGAACAAGAAAGTAAATCTGTTTGGTTGTCTGCTTCGCTGGTTATGAATGTTTTCAGCCTCCGCTCTTTTAATGGCTCTCGGTCTGTGGCTCTTAAAGGAGAAGAAATATATCTAGGTTGATCAGATTTTTCAGTATTTATTTGTCTCCGGTGTTGTTTCTGTGTCCGCATTTAGTGTTGTCAAAGCTCAGTTTTCATGTCAGATTAAATCTGATGTCATGAAGTAGCAATTTCTGTCATCGTGCTGTCTATGTCCTTTCACACATGTGCAGCTGTATTTGCTGATTTTACATTTTGACATGTTTTTTTTTTGTTATTCTAAAATTGCCAAAATGTACGTACAAAAAATAGAAACTGTCCACCATGCACAGTGCGACATTTTCTCTCTTCTCAACTCTGAAGTTTAGGTTTTACCTTTAAACTTTTGAGTTGTTCGATCCGCAACATGTTCAACATGTAAACTATTGTGTGTGTTTTTAGATGGAATTATATTTGCATCGCTCTTATTTTCTCTGCACTTGAAAAGACAGGCTTAATCTCGGGGTCTCTCCCTTGCCTTATTGTCATTTCCTCTCTCGTTTTGCTCTGACATGGCTGTGTTTTCTCCGGAGTTTAAACGACTAAAGAGGTTTTTAGATACCCATCAAACCTCTCCAGCTCCAGACTAGCGACATGAAAACAATGTTTTTTTGTCATGGTGCTAGACAGTAACTTTATGCGCAGATTAACTGACTTCACAGATAGTAACATTTTTTTCTCTCTCTTTCTTTCTCCCTTCCTCTATGTAAAATTACAGAAGCGCTTCATTAAAGGATTGAGACAGTTCGGCAAAAACTTCTTCAGGATCCGGAAAGAGCTGCTGCCCAACAAAGAAACGGTAATGATTGATTTATTTGTCTCTGTGCTGTTGAAACTTTTTCACTGTCTGCGTGGTGTCATTTGCTTTACAGTACTGAAAAATATAAAGGGAGGTGCATGTGGTTTGCTTGTAAGTAATGGAAAGCCTGCGCAGTAAATCATTTTTAGTGCGATATTTTGAGCATGGCAGGATTTTAACCAGAGGCCCTATCGATAAGAAGAAAGTGCTGCCTGCCAACTGTGCTGCAGTGTTGTCGTACTGACAACAGGCTGCCTGAAAAAAATAACTTGTTATACCTGAGAATTGTAAACGCTTAATTAACTTTACAGACGTCCACTTAAACCTTACAAGTGACACGCTCAACATTAATTAGCACCCTCTGTTCGCAAGTAGTAAACAAGTAGTGCAGATGTGAGCCACTGTGTTAATAGCACTTATCTGGTCTGAAGAGCAGCCTTCTTTATGTTTATGTCAGTAGGAAAGTCTTTTTATAGCAGAACTTGTTTTTAATATTTTCACCAACTTTGATGTTAGTTTCATTTTAAAGTTTAAAAGCAGGTTATGATGGTTGCCTTTTACATGAACTTGAAATCTCTAATAGTTGTGCATTTAAAGAAAATTATATTTATTTTTGTCTGACGGGCAAATTTAAGTGGAATTAAAGAGACAGAACACACGCCTGAGATTACAGCATTTATTAGCCTTAGCAATAAGTAATGACTTGTTTTCATATAAATTAGAGATGTTTTAACATATGTAAATAAAGATTTTAAGCCTTTTCACTTGCTCATAGCTTGAAAAAAAAAGAAGGTTTCTATGTTTGCTAATATGACTTTTGTCAACAAACCATTAACAGCATCAGAAAGTATTAATAACTTAGATTAAGTTGCTGTCAAGTGTGTGTCCAATTTGAGAGTGAAAGTTGATTCCGATTTTGTACTTGGAATTTGGCGGTTGGTCATTATTCTGTTATTCTGATAAGTATTTTAAGGATTTCATTTCAGTATGTGTTGTATTATTCTTGTCTTTTGGTAGTTTTAAGTTTGTCAGTCAATTACAACATTTCTTTATTTACACGCATTTTGAGGAACTTTTGTAATTGAGTTGTAACTATTTACACGGGCAGAGCGATGTTTCTCTTGTAAGAGTTTCCTCCTTCTGTGTGTGATTGTGTACACAGTACACGCCACTGTACTGAACAACTGTGTTTCATTTCATGGGGCAAATCCAGGCCTAACAATGATTAACAACAGTTAACCTTATTAACTGTGATGGTTATGTCGAAAACAATACAAAGCAAGCACGCAGACTCTGTTGTTCCTCTTTAAGCAGCATTTTACTATAATGCACAAGGAAAACTCGTAGGAGCTTGAGAAGTAGGCCTACTTGAACCTTATCTTGACTGTAATCGACAATGAAGGGAACATGTTGTACATGTACACGTTGCTTTAAAGTCCTCACACCTTTGACTTAGCTGTTAGATTCTACTAAGATATGCATTTTGATTAATAAAGCAGTGCAGACCTTGCTTTTTCTGTGAGGCTGCTCCTGTTGGAAGTTTGCCGAAACAGCGCTGACACAGACATCAAAGAAATATCAAAGGTGTTTGTCATACTCTCACCACTTAATTTCCTTGTCTGCCGTGAGCTGAGTATATGTCAGCAGTGCTTCTTAAACACCCCCTTCCCAAACAAATCATGTAATATTTTTTACCCAAGAGCTTTTTAGTGTCACCTCCTTTGTGCTTCATTTTTTACTCCTCAAAACCAATTTGAACCTCTTGAATAAGAGATTAAAGTGTATGAAGACAGTTTCCTCACAGAGGTTTCTTCAATTATTTTCACTGGTTTTGAAATATATGCCTACTAGTCCAGTTGATTGGCTGTAAAGGAGGTATTAATGTAATTCAGGGGAAAGGGGGAGTGTACTTGGCAGTGGAGGTAATAGACCTCTTCCAGGATCTAGGCCTGCCACCACCACAGAGCAGAGACAGATTCATTTTTCCCTTGCAAATGGAAAATAAACTGCCCTTTAAACATATGAAAAGAGGAGAAAATGACTGGAGAGCAATGGTAGCAGCGACAGGAGGATAAAGGGTGACATGGGGCGTAAGCTATACACGGGAAAAGTTTTGCTTGTCTCACAGGGAGAAAAAAAAAACTATTTCCTTATGATTGAACTTGCTTTTGTTGCTGTAAGACTGATCTGAGCAAGTGCCACTCAATTACCAGAGGAAAGCTCCATTTAGTTATACCTGCTCATAGTTCTAGAATCAATCCATTTCAAGCAATCAAAGCATTGCTTGAAATGGAAATTTCACATTTCAGTTTTGAGGTAAAAATTCTCTATCAGTAGAAACAATAGATTTTAAATATTGCCATGTGAAAAGTATCATAATTTCAATCTCTTGTAAACAAATATTTTTAATATTTCCATGTAAAAAATAAAGAAATACCTAGAATCTCTAGTAAATGAACATTTTAAATACAAATGGCATATAAAAAGAATGTCATTAAATCACTGCTGAGTAAAAAAAGAGGGGCTTGGACAGGGCCCCCATCAAAATAATTGACATGTGCAAGTTTAAGACGATTTCAGGGTCTGAATGTCGGTTTCGATAAATTTTTCGATTAACGGCCCAGCCCTAAAAACCTATTCCTGGAACATAGCACAATATTTTCTCAAGATATCTCAGGTGGGGGGGGAATGATATTTTCCCATTAAATCCAGTCATAGGAACACAATGTTATTCCCCTTGCAAGCCAATACAGTGAAAAATAAGCATGTTGCAGAAACAAGGGTGTTCCTGCTCTAAGTCCTGGCCACAGAGCAAAAAGCCGATATCCAGAGAGATCCAGTACAGTGTGCCTGCCCCTCACTGTTCCTCCCGCTAGCCCCTATTAGCCCCGCACTGCCCCTGAAGCGCCAGGGCGGTTCAAACAGCCAGTGCCAAGGCTAAGCACCCAGCGCTGTGTAAACACACCAGGCCTGACTAGCACTCAGGAATGCTTTATATAAAGTCACATAAAGGCCCACAGGGGGAAGTGGGTGTGTCGTCTGACCGTCTGCAACTAGCTCTGCTGCCACCATTTCCTCCACTCCAGAGGAGGACGTCATGGAACATGAGTGTGCTGCTCCCAGTCTTTAAACAACTAAATATGCTGAAATGGCAGATCACAGATAACTCCTGCCCCCAATATTTTCGCTGAAATATATTCTTTTATAAAGATGTGGCTTTGGGCGATCAACAGACAGTAATTGCTGAACAGATTTGTATCAGCTACTGCTCTGTTTGCCATACAGCCAAACTGAGAGTCAAATATGAAGTGTAAAAAAAAAAAAAAACGCTTACGTTTTTTTTTTACATCCACACAGGGCTGAGTTCAAATCATTTCATTGGTGGAAACGAGTATTGCAGTTAACTTGCAAATACAATACCTTTTAAAATATTTACGTTTGAATGATAACATCTTAACAATTTACTTATTTTAAGGACAAGGCTATTTTTCAGTGTTCAATTTGTTTTCACTGTGATGCAGGTACAATAAACAGCATGCATGACTGAGTAAAGAACATTACCCCAAAATCAACTCTTGCCTAAAGCTGTATTTAGTAATGCTTTTGCCTCTGTCTCCAATGAGGGACTAAATAAATGTAAAAGTAATTTATTTACTTTATGCTCAAATATCTGTGTAATATGTATAAATGCAATGAAGCACCGTAAAACAATGTACAAGCCTAGAACAAAAGCGTGACAGTGTTTATCAGTTCAGTTATTCCTTTGCGGTTCTATCCTTGTTGTTTATATTCCTCGTTTGAATATATATAATATAACTTGCAGGACAGGAGAAAAGCATAAAACGTTAAACTGATTCAGAGAGACGTTTTCATGCTGCTGGTTTCCACTTTTTTTGTCGTGAAGGTGGAAAAGACAGAAAGGTGCGGTGGCAGCGTGTTAGAAAAGCTAACACTACACTGTTTGTAGTGGTTTCGTGTTAACATCATGAATCAAACAAGTGTTCTCGTAATGTTTGCTTCCAACAGCTGGGCAAGGATCATTTTAAATGTCTCAGTGATACTTGATTTAGCAGCCATTTATGATTGGTGTTTATTGTTTGTTGGTTTTTGGTTTTTTGTTGCAGATGAGCAGAACAGGGCACAGTACGAGTCAGTGACTATAGATGATGTTGTAATGTTCAGGACAAATGTGTGATCTGAGCCGCTCACCAGATTTTTTTTTTAAAGCCCCTTGTTTGTGATTTGAGATGCTGTGCTGCTCTCACAGCATCTTGTTCCCTCAGAGAAAAGAGAGTGTTCACCAGCCCCCCCACCCTCCTCCTCCCCCCTGCTCTGTCATTTGCAGGATGGCCAACAGGAGGACAGTGTTCTCAACACAACCTCACAGCAGATGTTTGCCCCGGTACAATCTGTACAAACGTCAAATTGAATTCATTGCCATGTCCTTAGCTCCGCAGCCAGAACCTTGGGGATGACTGTGATTATAAATACTTTGGTTCAAACACTAATTAAACCAGCTACAAAACTACAGGGGCCTGGTCCAGTTGGCAGCAGCTGTCAGTGGTGTGACAGAACAGCTTTCGTGTTTGGTAAATGATATAACTTGTTTAGGCAGTGAAATCGCTGTCGGCTGACGGAAGCTCAACCAGCAGCATCTATTGATGTTCTATCAGCAGACCACAGGCAATTTAGCACAGCTGAGTGTAGACCAAATATTTTTTTCAGCCTAATAGATGGAGCACGGAGAGCCGGAGCTCCCTGTATAATTGACTTCTTTTTGTAGGCTCCAAGTTGTGGTTTTTGGGGACTCGGCTTATCAGCAGAACACACAGGATCAACCCTCCAGCAAAAAATATGCCTCAATCTGCTTTCATTGGCAAAAGCGCTTACAGCAGGAAAAAAAGGACTGCTGATTCTTCTGCGTGTGCATCCCTGACCTGTGAAAACTGAGCTTATTCAGTCTTTCTCCAGCAGAAAGGTGCAGCGCAGCAGGGAATGCTTGTCTATTTAACCGCATTTCACATACACTCTGCTCCACCAACCAATGTCCTTTTACTGTTCAGTCGCCACTCGCCACTGTCTGCCAATGGGCTTTGAGGCATCATGTGCTGAAGGTCTATTTTTGAAGTTGCTACATACCTTTTAATATATGACCTTTTTGATTTTAGTTCACAAAGGTGAATTGTGCAGCTCTGGGGAATAGGATTTCTTTTATACTATTATTATTTATGGAACTAGTACCGATTTGAAAACAAGTTTATTAACTTAAAGCAAGCTAATACTGTTAAGCTCAAGAGTCTAAAGAGGATACCAGTATAATATTTAAATTTTATGAACCAATTTTTTTTTTTACATGGTATTCAATTATTTAGCAGGAATGTTCTAATATTAGCATTTTTTCTCTGGAATTTGTTTGTTTTGAATCCAAAACCAATGTCTGGAACAAGCTAACTGGCTGTTTATTACAGGTCAAGTTCACGGTGATCTCTGGATTTAGAGCACACATTTCATATTATCCATAACATTTCACAAACCCAGATACTTTTAACAGGAATGCTGTTAAAGGACTCAACATAAATAAAGGTGCAATTCTTCCTAGCCGAACATGTTTAATGGCCCTTTAGGCTCCACAGTACGCTTCTGATCTGCTTTAACCACAGATGTGTTTACAAAGTTACCCCCTACAGTTCCAGTGAAGTCAAGCATCACTCACTGGAACGATACACTGTACAAGCTGTCACGGCCGATGAAGAATACCAAGTCCAGGGGTCGAGCACATACATAATTAAACCCTGGTTTGATTTAGCTCAGAGCAATACATCCCCCTTCACCTCACTGAAATGAATCAGGAAGCAATTCTCCCTCCCTCCGGCTGCTGACTGTGGACGAAGCAGGAGGAGCACACAGGTTCATTCTGCACTAATGGATTGTTTACACAACTCGTTATCAGCCACCAGGGCCCAGAAATCACATGCTCGCTGCATGCTCTGCTCCTCCGGCTAAACTGCCGCAAGTTTTTAGCTGAGATTTGTATTATTTGCCCATGGATTTTTTAAGGAGGGGTTGTGGTTGGTCTCAATGTTGATTGTCCATTGTAATCCTCTGCTGGCTCTTCATTCCTCCCTCGCAGCTCTCCTCCACACTCGGCCCTCCCCCCTTCCTTAGCTCTCCCCTGTTCTCTCCTCCTTCCCCTGCTTTCGCCAGCAACAGCCTTAACCGTTTGGCTTAAAGTCAGAGCAGGGGCCTTTTGTGGCTCTATCACAAATCTGCCAGGAAAAACACAAACCATCTGTTCAGGACTGGGCCGGAGAGGCGATTGAGGATGTAAATACATGAGTTTAGTCCTCGCCCTCAGCCCTGCTCGCACACACACACACAGGACCACCGAGTCCAGTGGAGGATCCTGCGCTCCCACCCACAATTATGCAAAATAGTCTTGTCAGAAATAATTTTTATTAACAGAGGTCACATCTTCCTCTGTCACCTTCTGACCTCTGTTACATTTGTTTTACTTGCCCTTAAAAATAGAATTGTATTTATTCTTTTTTATTTATGTATACTTATTAACCCATTGATGACTATGGCAATCTAGGATGCATGTCCTTAATGCCTGAGGGTTTTCTGAAAAAAATTGTACGAATTGTCAAGTCTACCAAAACCTAAGCCTGTGTAGCACATAAAAACATGAAATAAAATACATTTAAAAGTTAAGGTTCACAGGTTTTATTTAAACATGCTCCCTTTGCACTTACAAACCAACACATTTTTCTAAAAATCGCCAAAATTAGATGGGGGGAGAAAAAAAAGAATAAATAATATAAAATATTTAAAAATAATGTGCTAAATGAGGTTATAATCCTGCTTCCTTTTAGCATGGATAGTAGTGACTGAGTGTGCAGTGGAGGGATAACGATAGACAGATATAGGAAGGAGGAGATAGCTTTATTTTATTATTTAGTTCAATTATCACTGGCACCATAAATCCGACTTCTCAGTACAACTGGAACGCAGACTGACTCCTGCTGTCGGGAGCCGATCAGCTTGTCCAAACGGCTGTATACCACGGAGATGAAAACGAAACTGAAACTTAACTATCGCCTAGCTGGGATGAATTTGAGTTGGAGCAGCAAAATATAGCCTAAATTCATAAATATTGTTAATAAATAGATGCAATGTGTTGTGTGATTTTCGTCAGTAGCCTAAAGTAGACCTAGATTCTGCGCTCCGAACGCCACTAACTGTTCTGTAATGGCGCTTTTCCACCGCATGGTATCAGCACGACTCGACTCGACTTGACTCGCAGTTTTGGCTTTTCCACCGCAATTTCATGGTACCTGGTACCACGTAGCGGCTGCTTTTTTGGTATCGCCTCGCTCTAGGTTCCAAGCGAGCTGAGTCGATGCTAAAAGGTGACGTCGGCAGACGGCCGGCCACTGATTGGCCAGAGACTATTGTCTGGCCAATCAGTGGCCAGAGACTACCGGCTTCATTCTGTTGTTTATTCTCCCCAACTCTCCGGGACTTTTGAGTGTATTTACGCCGCGTGCAGCCTTCTCTGGCTCTCTTTCATTTGATTTGCATCACAGGTCCGAATTTATTTTCCATATATTCGCTAAGCTCACCCAGTGTTGGTTGTTGGGGAAGTTACTTACATACGAGAGGAGACATGTAGGGCAGCTAGCAGCTAGGCTAAATAGCCAGCTGGGACAGACATGATAGCGAGCGATTACATTACACGCCTCGGACTGAACTGATTACCTCAATAAAATATTCAGGCTGAGACACGGCTTGCATTTGAAAACACGTATCCTGAAACAAGCACTAAACAGTGAACTTTATCATGCCCGTGTTTACGTGCATAGGGATGTACGTGACGCATCCCTACAGCTGACTGTGTGGCAGAGTCACACATCGGGACAACAACCATCCCTTTTAATGGCCCGTAGCAATATTCTTCTACTTCTTTTAGCAAACAGATACAAGGGGGGTATTTCTTAAACATTTTTTCATCCGTGTTTTTGGCGGTTGGTTCAGTTAATAGTGCAACAACTGCTCGTAATTTCTGCTTTGCTACTTTGCTCCGGAGTAGGCTTTCAGCCCCTTACGACGACCCCGCCCACGTTCAGCAGGTAGGCCTACTATTTGCGGTGGAAAACGACCCGTGCTGCTACCAAACCAAGTTGAGTCGAGTCGAGCTACATGTGTGGTGGAAAAGCGCCATAATACACTATCGCTGACACAGCCGATAGTGTAAACATTTATTTATTTATTTATTTATTTATTTATTTATTTATTTATTTATTTATTTATTTATTTATTTATTTATTTATTTATTTATTTATTTATTTTTGATTGACGTGATTTTCGGCAAACCACACAACTTTTGGGTGGTCACGTGGTCTTAAAAAAATCAACAAAACCCACCTCATGTGTATTTGAACCAATGACGGTACATTATATGCTGTGCACGCCATGAAAATGAGATATTGTAACAATGCTGCGCTAAGCAGCAGCCGGCAGGAGATACAATGTGGCATCGCGCAGCAGCCGTCATCAATGGGTTAAAATAAAAAGTAAACATATTTGCACAGTGGGTGAGGATCTTGCCATGTTTCTCAGGTATGGTTGAGTGCCAAAGAAACATGGACATAATCTGGAACTCCACATCCATTTCATAAATACATACATGCATACCATTTTAAGCGGCAATAACTGGAATGGAAGCCTGAGTGTTGTGATAGGAGGGTAAGCCCATTCCTTGTCGGATAATCCACTGGCCAGAAAGCTCCTGCAGATGGAAGCAGTCTAAAAATCCTTATAATACCAAGCTTATGTTGTCACTATCTCATGTTCTGCGGAGCAGTAGTACACTCTGTACTGCTCTGCAGTGATTTAGTGGACTGGGGGAAATTATGGTCTGGAGGCCAGAGCCTATTTCAAGTATTTCCTTGAATTTTTTTTACTGGATAGTAGTGAACTGTTAAAGATACAGGTTCATGGAATGGTTTGTGTTTTACTGTCGTCTTTGCTTTATGAGGTAATGGCAACTTGACACGGAAGCTTCAAAAGGTACACACACACTTGTTGGCTAAATACCCAATCATGGAGAAGGAACAGAAGGTTCTTAAAGTCTCGCTGTGGGCATATGGCAGCATGACAAAGTGACTTTAAAGAGAAAGCTATATAGTCAGGGTGAGAAATCAGACTTACTGTATATGGCTTCAGGGGAACTAAATTGGATGTGCAGACAAGATTAGAGGTACATTTGTCAATCTCCTTTTGACACCAATTTACAGCACACAAGCCTCTGTAAAGCCCAATGCCATGTCATTTTCTATGACAACATGACTGTATTCCAAATGAGTGTTCATGAACACTGAAGGCAAAATATGTCGTAAACGTTACATAAAGTTTTTCTTTCTTACCATCGATAACTTTTCAATGCATCAAAATTCACTCAGAATGTGTTGAGCCTGTTTATTCTTAATTCCCCATGTACCAGCTCATCAGTGCACCTGTTAATTCACATACAAAAGCCCAAGTTAATGTTTTCATTAGTAATGTAATGCTACTTGACACAGTGTAAGTGATGGAGAGGCAGGGTGACCTTTCCCCGTCTCTGCCAAGCTGTTGTTGAGGCCGTGAAGTTGTCAGCCTGCAGCGAGGAGGCACAGAGACACTGCTGAGAACACTCATTAAGCACGGAGCCAAAGCCAGCGCTCGGCACCACTCGACACTTTTGATCTGCACATTTCAATTAGATTTCACATCAGGACGCCTGCCTTCCCTCAGTTAGCACCTGCGCCCTGCCTTCCCAACTGGCCAGAGTGAAGAGGGAGGCGCTCGCTCGGGGAAACAAATAGAAAGTTCTGTTACTAAAATCATCATTAGCTATTCTGTTCCTGGCATGACCATGATGGACCCACATGTGTTTTCATGGCTATGTACTGCACTGTAAATGCACCAAAAGTAGAAGATACATTTTGCCTGTTCAACAGTTATTTGTATTTTAAAAGAGCCCTACAGAGTTGTCTTTGCCTAGCTTCTACATGTGGCATGGTTCCCACTACTCCATATGTGTTCATCTCCAACATCTTGAGGTCTAAAAAAAACCTGGACAAGCTGCGGGGCTTAGGACAGTTGTATGCTGGAGCATTGGCTTTGCCATAACACAGCGCAGTACCTTAATTCACCCTGAAATTTGAGAAGGTCTCATTAAGCTCAGACACCCTCAATAAATATTCCCAGCAATGATTTATGGTGTTGTAAGTTGTACCCCTCCTTCAATCGCTGGTAGATATGAATTACCCCTAAGAGAACCACTTGAAGGGCGAACTTATTAAATAGACCTAAGCTGTTTTGATGAATATGGATTGTCTACCAATTGAAGAAGTGATTGAGAAAGACATACATTGTTCCTTAATGTCAAGATACTCACAGCAAACTATAATAAACCAACTAGCCTTGAGTAGTTTTCTTTCATGAGATAAAAAGATAATAATTAAAGCTTCAGTTGCATTTTATGTTTGTATCAAGACCTAATCTTATTGTTGAAAGACAGTTGAGCGCCAAGCTTTTTCTAGCCATTTAAAACCATTTAATTGAATCGTTACGTGCTATTGTTTGTTTGTTTGTTTTGGTAAGCTTTGATAGAATATGTTTAACTGTTGCCGAAAAGCTGTTAACGCTTTTTAGAGAGCAGGGCACTGACTAATTTATGTCAAGTTTCTCAGCTGAAGCGGAGAAGGAAGACAATCAATAGCCATTAAACTCTAGGAGGATTTGTTTTACAGCGGTTTAACACACTACAAATGGTAGCTGGCTGCCCCCTGGGCTTTAAAGATTACAGGTGCTCACCCAACAATCACAAAACACCTTTATGAATTTGTTATAGAACCAGTGAAGGAACACTAACAAATGTCTCTTCATGGCGAAGGTGGAAAAGGGCAAAGCCCCACAGGAAACTATGTAATTGTTCCGGAATCCTTTTGCAAATTTTCAAGACTGGAGTATTTTGAATGTGGCCGGAAAGCAGCAGTTAATATGCACAGGCTGCCTCAGCAAAGTGCTTTCTGATCCATGATTGCATGTGTTAATGTTTCAGTTGGGTATTGATTTCCTGGCGGCCTTTTGTACAGTGGATTTATCCACCTCGCTCGCCGGCAAAGCGCGCCCCTCCGAATGTTTGATTAAAGTTCAATTGACTCTTCCAGTGAAGGGGCGAGGAGCCATTTCACTCCCTATTTGTAGCGCCAAAGCTCTGCCTGACATGTTCTTTTGTTCCCATTCAAGCTACTGCCACCCAGGCAGCCACCAATGCACTGATCCTAATATCCCTGCATTCAGTGAGCCTCCTCGCTTAATCCTGGGACAGACGGGGCCGCAGTATAAACATGCCCGGCCAGCTACAAATCCTGGCATGGACTTCCCCAGTCTATGGCCTTTCACTTTGAAATACTGAGCTGAATGCTAATGTGAATCTTCCACATATTTTGTTAAACCTTACTGCAGTTATTTCACAGTGACCATTTTTCAATAACAAAAAGGCCTTAGTTCCTTGTAGTTCACTCACCTTTTTGCAGTTACCACAGCTGCTTGTCCTAATGACTTCATTAGAAAAATGCCTATTTTCTGCGTGTGACATATTTGTAAATTATATTTTGTATGCGGTACATTTGTTTGTTTTAACAGCGATTGTTTTGTCTTTGGTCTCACAGGGAGAGCTAATCACCTTCTACTACTATTGGAAGAAGACCCCAGAGGCAGCCAGTTGTCGAGCCCACCGCAGACACCGCCGCCAGCCCGTCTTCCGCCGCATCAAGACGAGAACAGCTTCAACTCCTGTCAACACTCCGTCACGCCCCCCCTCCAGCGAGTTCTGTACGTATATTTTTTTATTTGACCCCTACAATGGCATCCAGGGAGGAAAGGGCAATACATGACCCAATAAATACTGCTGTTTTCTCTAATATCTCTCTTGTATTCCAGTGGACCTCAGCTCAGCCAGCGAAGATGACTTTGACAGTGAAGACAGCGAACAGGAGCTGAAGGGCTACGCCTGCCGCCATTGTTTCACTACAAGTAAGACACCACGTTCCATTTCCAGACACTCACTCATCATATGGACTTTGACTATTCCCGTGCTGATTAGTATCAGTGTGGGCCGTGCACAACACAGCGCTGTGTGTGACAGATGGGCATCAGAAGATGTCAGGACGAATTTGATCAAATCATCAGCTCGTTCACTCTGTCCAGCTCATTATCCTTCCCCTCTTTCCACACAGCTGGCTCCCAGTGCCAGGCTCCTATTTGATCCCACTTAGGTTACTACCACTACAACAAGGGTGGCTAATAACTTTGACCCATTTACCCATATAGACATAAAAAAAAAAAAAGTTTAATTCAGTGTTTAGTAGGAGGCAGAGTCACGCATTATCCTTCATTGAGCTCATGCATGAAATAATATTTATTTTATGAGATGTCCAACTAGAAAAGTAACTTTAGGACATTTTCTTTATTCACCAATATTACTGTAGTTGTGATATAATTTCTGTGCCTGTTATTCCTCAACTGTAAATTGCTTTTCCTCAGCCTCCAAGGACTGGCACCACGGGGGCCGGGAGAACATCTTGCTCTGCACAGACTGTCGCATTCACTTCAAGAAGTACGGTGAGCTGCCCCCCATCGAGAAGCCTGTGGACCCGCCGCCATTTATGTTCAAACCTGTCAAAGAGGAAGAGGATGGACTCAGCGGCAAGCATAGCATGAGGACCCGACGGAATCGAGGCTCGGTGCGCTATTTATTTATCTATCCATCTATCTATTCATCTAGCTATTTTCATTTTCAGGAACCATAGACATAGAGTTATCCTTGGAGCATTGCAGATCAAGACTACTAAGCAATAAGCCTATCATCTTTAGACAAGTAGTACAGGGAAAAGCTTGGACATGCTTTCATATATTATGATTTAACTTCAGTGAATTAAATGACCATCTTAATTTCCTTGTCCAGATGTTATGTGCAGATCTAATGTTACTCATGAATCCTGTTGACTGTTGGTTGTTCCAGATGTCGACACTACGTAGTGGTCGTAAGAAGCAGACAGCTAGTCCCGATGGCAGAGCCTCGCCGACCAACGAAGATTTGCGATCCAGCGGACGAACCTCACCCAGCGCCGCAAGTACCGACAGCACTGACAGCAAGACAGACTCCATGAAGAAACCCAGCAAGGTAAACACAGCATAGAAATGTGTTCTGTTGTTGCACGCATCTGTGAATTATGTTCTCTAATGGCTCTGCTGCTTTTCCCCACAGAAAATTAAAGAAGAGGCTGCTTCACCTATGAAGAGTGCCAAACGGCAGCGAGAGAAGGGAGCCTCAGACACAGAGGAGCCCGAGAGGGCCAGCGCCAAAAAGTCCAAGACACAAGTCAGTCTATCGTCTTTTGTTTTGATATTTGAATGGATTTCAATGGACTTGATGTTATGATATTCATCTTTCCCTCTTCTCTATCCCTTAGGAGCTGAGTCGGCCAGATTCTCCCTCAGAATGCGAGGGAGAAGGGGAGGGTGAGGGCGAGAGCTCTGATGGCCGCAGCATGAACGAGGAGCTCAGTAGTGATCCTAAAGACATTGACCAGGACAACCGGAGCTCTTCACCGAGCATCCCTAGTCCCCGTGACAACGAGAGCGACTCAGACTCCTCTGCCCAGCAGCAGCAGCTCCTGCAGAGCCAGCACCCTGCGGTCATCCAGTGTCAACCTGGTGCCCCCCCTCCTCCGCCTACAGCCTCAGCCTCAGCCCCCTCGCTGCCCCAGCAGGTCTGCCCCACAGCGGCCTCCACCTCTCTACCTCCCCAGCCTCTGCCCCAGGCCAGCCCCATGTCCCTCATCCAGTCAGGAGCCTCCCTTCACCCTCAGAGGCTTCCCTCTCCGCATTCACCCATGTCTCAACCTCCACCTCCTGGCCCCCCAGTCCCACCACCGTCACATCACGGGCCCATGCCGCATCCACTGCAGTCTGGCCCCTCACACATGCCTCACCCTCACTCCATGCCCCCCCAGGGCTTCCCTGTGGGTCAGTCTCAGGTCCTGCCCCTGCCAATGTCTGGCCAATCACAGCAGAGGCCACACACGCCTCCTTCCCAGTCCCAGTCATCTGCTCCAGTTGGAGGCCAGCCTCCCAGAGAGCAGCCCCTACCCCCCGCCCCTATGTCCATGCCTCACATCAAGCCCCCGCCAACCACACCCATCCCTCAGATACCCAACCCACAGTCCCACAAACACCCGCCCCACGCTTCGGCTCCTCCGTTCCCTCAGATGCCTTCAAACCTGCCTCCGCCTCCTGCGCTCAAGCCCCTCAGCTCATTATCCAGCCACCATCCTCCGTCGGCTCACCCGCCCCCCCTCCAGCTCATGCCTCAGGGCCAACAGCTTCAGCCTCCACCGGCCCAGCCTCCGGTTCTCACTCAGTCCCAGAGCCTGCCACCGTCTGCCAGCCACCAGCCTCCCCCAGCCCCCCCTCTGCCGCCCTCCGCAGCAGCAGCAGCCTCACACCCCAACGGGCCACCTCCGCCACAGTTCTCTTCTCATCCTTTCAGCACAGTTCTACCTCCTACTGGCCCTCCCCCGTCCTCGTCAAACTCTTTGCCTGGCATACAGCCTCCATCTTCCTCGGCGCCATCTTCCTCCATCTCCATGCCCCTGCCCGCCTCAGTCTCTTGTGCCGGCCCGGGCCCAGCACTCCCACCTGTGCACATCAAAGAGGAGCCTCTGGACGAGATGGAAGAGCCAGAGAGCCCGCCACCCCCACAGAGAAGCCCCTCTCCAGAGCCTACTGTCGTCAACACGCCCAGCCACGCCAGCCAGTCCGCACGGTAAGTCTAAAAAACACCTATTTCTACAAAAGCAATATCTGTGGAAGAGGAAAACAGACACCTGCACAGGCTTTGCTCTCTCATTAGACTGTTGAGCTGCGTACTGTCTTGTCTGGGGATGCTGATTAGCTCTAAAACACATCCAACAACAAAGAGAGTCTCTGCCTTCAGATTTGTTAGGCTTTGATGTAAGCAACAAATCGAATGTCCTCAGCAAAAACAGGCATCCAAGGCCACAATTAGCCCTGAGCTCTAAGTGGCTGATGGCTTGGAATAACTGGGGATGGAGAATAGAGAGATTAATTACAGTGAGATGCTAGTTAACCCAAGCCTCTGAATATGAGTATCTTTTGTTGCCTTGAGCTTAAGTGGTTCATAGACTGCTAATGAATAGCGATGAGGAGTTTGATGCGTACACAATGTAGCCACGGAAGTGAGAGCCGAGGGAGTTTGTTTCCTTTTGAATAATGGACCAGTGTAGAGAAAGACACTCTTTTCATCAAATGGGACATTATCCTGCCATTCAACGTGCAGAATGAATCATGAAAATTGTCGATCTAGCCAGTTATGTCTTTGTACCAAGTATTAATATATGAACTGCAACATCATTCCTACGAGTAAATGTTAAATGTGTTCAATCTTACCTCTTTATGACCACCACAGGTTCTACAAGCATCTGGACCGGGGTTACAACTCCTGTGCGAGGACAGATTTCTACTTCACTCCCCTGGCTTCATCTAAACTGGCCAAGAAGCGAGAGGAAGCGCTGGAAAAAGCCAAGAGGGAAGCAGAGCAGAAGGTTCGGGAAGAGAAGGACAGAGAGAGGGAAAAGGAAAGAGAGCGAGAAAGAGAGAGGGAACGAGAAAAGGATGCCGAGCGAGCTGCGGTGAGCTGCTTTGTTTTTCTCCCTTTTGTTTGGCAGTTTAAAAAAAATTTTTTTTATGGTAAATCTTACTAAACATGGCATTTCTCCCCCCACAGAAAGCATCCAGTTCTCACGACGGCAGAATGGGCGAACATCATATGGCGGGACATGCCCACATGCGTCAAGCCTACGATGGCCCTCCCACTACGATCGCAGCTGTGCCTCCCTACATCGGCCCTGACACCCCTGCCCTGCGGACCCTCAGCGAGTACGCCCGACCTCACGTCATGTCCCCTACCAATCGGAACCACCCCTTCTTTGTGTCACTCAACCCCGCAGACCAGCTGCTGGCCTATCACATGCCAAGCTTGTACAATGCTGACCCGGCCATGCGGGAGCGAGAGCTACGAGAGCGGGAGATGCGCGAGAGGGAGATTCGTGAAAGGGAGCTCAGAGAAAGGATGAAACCTGGTTTTGAGGTTAAGCCTCCAGAGATGGACACACTCCACCCTTCCACAAACCCCATGGAGCACTTTGCCCGGCACGGGGCCATGACGTTGCCCCCCATGGCCGGCCATCACCCTTTCGCGTCCTTCCATCCAGGCCTGAACCCATTAGAGCGTGAGCGGCTGGCCCTCGGGGGGCCACAGATGCGGCCAGATATGAGCTACCCAGAGCGGTTGGCTGCAGAGAGACTCCATGCTGAGAGGATGGCCAATGACCCCCTTGCCCGTCTACAGATGTTCAATGTCACGCCACACCACCACCAGCACTCACATATTCACTCACACCTACACCTCCACCAGCAAGACCCTCTTAATCAAGGTAAAAGAAAGCCCTACTTGTATTCATGCATGTAAATGTCTCTGTACCACTGTCAAAATTACACAATACAACACATTTACATTATAACTAGATTTTAAAATTTTAACTATTTTGATTATTGCATTATTGCAAGAGCAATTTTGTGAAAAATACATTTTACTAGAAAGTCCTTATTTGGGGAAAATATTTAAAGGTGCTACAAGGAACTTTGAAATATTTCTGAAACTGTCTAATTACGTTTAGTAACGCAAACAAGACCTTCAGTATAAAGAATGCTATTGTTAAATAGTTTTTAATGCCTTTTCCGGGTACACTCACACAGGAACTACAGCTGGCGTAGTAAAAACACTACCGCTTTTGTCCAAAGGGGGTGCAATTGAGACAAACTGAAAGTTCCCCAGAGCTCCTTTAATGAAACATTTTATATACATGTCATAGAATTTTGAAGACATATTGTGCATGTGTTTGCAACATTGATTTTTTATGTACAGGTATTTCTTCGAATGTTTAATTAGATTCATGAATATCTTAGTTAAGCTAAGATATTCATGAATATCTACGGAGAATTGTTTTAAGATAAGAAAGTTATTTATGTAAACTTAATTTGTTTCTAAAATGGTAGAAGACCTAGATTTGAACTCTAGAGATGTATTGTTATCCACTCAAGATGCAGCAATTGTATGATTTAAATTCTTCTTAAGCTCATTTTTGAAAAATGTCTAATTGTTATTAGGAGGTTTAAAGATTTTAGATAAGATCTCACAATTTTTTTTTAAAGAGCCAGTAAAATATGGTTTACTACCGGTAGTTCAAATATTGCCAATTCTGTGATGTAGTTAAGAATACATCTGGACTGTTATTTTTAACTGTGGTAGTTATTATGGTCACCTGAAAAAAAATAACTTTTGAAGAGGTTAATATAATAATATTATAATGTATCCTTTCTAATATACAGTAGAGGGCATTAATCCATATGTATAATTTGAATCACACTATGTACAAATACAATGATACAATTTCTCTTACCAGTCAAGAGTGAAAAAAGAGACTATAGATTAATGAAAATGCCAGTTCATTTGTTCTAGTTTACAATGTTATCTCTATGATTTTAAACCTCATATTGTATTCACTCTGTTGTAATGCACAGCATTGACATATGATATTGGATTAAAGTATGTTCTGTGCTCATAAATGTTCTGATAGAGACAGCAGATGCTTTAGAGTGGATAAATATAGCCAAGTGGTCCCTGCACTCTTTTGGTCAACCTTGAGAGGAGTAACATTATATTGAGCTGTGTATCACTAATGCATGTAGCATGCACTGTGTGATATAATGTCATGAGTGTCCCTTTTAACCTAAGACTCTTGACACCCAATAGGTGGCGAATGTCTTGTGTGTCCTCCCGGCTCGGGGGGTCACCCACTGGATGCCCTGGGCGGACCTCACCTGGCCCGCTTCCCGTACCCACCTGGCGCCATCCCCAACGCCCTCCTCAGCCAGCAACAGCATGAGCACGAGATGCTGCGCCACCCAGTCTTCGGTAGGCTCTCTGCCAATTAACATCTCTCATTAACAGTAATATCACATTCAATCTATCAATCCGAGCTCTGCCAGATTGCCTGATCTAATCCAATCTTTTTATTGGTGCATCCTCCAGGTACTCCATACCCGCGGGATCTGCCACCGCAAATGTCTGCAGCCCACCAGCTGCAGGCTATGCATGCCCAGTCAGCTGAGCTCCAGAGGCTGGCCATGGAGCAGCAGTGGCTCCACAGCCACCATCACATGCACGGAGGACCACTGCCTGGCCAGGAGGACTACTACAGGTCAGAAAAGCTACATAAGCTAGATAGAAAAAATCAAACATAAATATAAATTGAGTGTGTGTGTGCGCGCGCTTTTGGTTTACCAATTTATTAACATTTGATGATGTTTGTGTTTCAGCCGGCTGAAGAAGGAGAACGACAAGCAGCTGTAACTGGCCACAGGAGGCAGTGACTGGCAGGTGCAGGACACAGGAAGTTGTTACAAAGTTGTTTCATTCACCTTTGAAGAACGGAAAAGGCCAAGTGGATCGTCTGAGAGTTCTTCGGATATCTGTTTGTTTTTTTTGTTCCAGTCAAGGACTCTTTTTTTTTTTTTTTTCAAGACTTTCTTTGGTATATAGCCAGTAGTGACAACATCCTCAAGACTCCTGCATGACAAGCTTCCCTGACGTTGTTGTTGTTGTTTTTTGGTTCTTTTTGTAGGTGCTAGAACAAGACACTGTGCTTATCAACAACAACAAAAAAGACAAGACCGGTCAGGCCGTTTATGGAAAAATAACAAGTGCTATCTTAAATTCAACATTTATTTTAATACATTGTTGGAGGTTTTTCATAATTTCAAGAAGCTTCAGCATGGCGTTTTTTGAGTCTGTAAATAGTATATATAAACATATAATTATTATTATAATTATTATTATTACTAGGTGTGGACTCCAAACCAAGTCGTTTCAACCTCCGATATAATTGTTTTGAAGCATTATCCCTTGTTTCAGAGGGGAGCACTATGGCATTATATGAGCAGTTCCTGAGAGAGTTGTGGTTCAGTTCCTCTGACATCACTGTGTTAGATGTAGTCCAACATACACCATGTAAACCATTAACCCGTCACACCCACATCCATTCATCGCACACCTTTGACATGCAGCAGGTTGTCAGAATGTGTAAACTCAACGCATTTGAGTTAACGATTTGAAACACTTGAAGAGGTGACACAGTAGTCACCGAGGCTTCTGTGGTGTGCACACTGAAGCCGTGGATTAAAAAAAATTAATAATAACAGTTTGCACTGAGAGTTTCCTTGAGTTCCACTCGACTGGTTTTATCTTTCGCTTAAAATCAGTATTTAAGTCATCAAAATTGTTTTGTTTTTATTTGTTTTTTTATACAGAGAGTAATTTTAAACATGTATACCAGAAACATATTCGGCTGAACTGAAGAAATGTTAAATTGCTTCTGGTTCTTTTAAACTGCGGGACCTGAATTTTAACTTTGTTCACTTATGATAGAAGCCTAACAGGACTTTAGGATTGTTTTTAATGTGTGGATGGTTGTGTTGTGGTGTCCTCATTTTCCTTACCTGGTCCAGTCACCCATGTTCGTCGCAGGGCTCACATCCGACTGAGTCATCCTCCGACTAGGCTGTAATAATGTTCACTGTGACACTAGAGGGGGCCTGCCGACACCTGACGGACCAGGAGGGGAGAGGGTCGATGATTGTGTGCAAGCGTGTGTTGGTTTTTCTCACTATGTTTTTGTATGCCTTGGTTCCTTAGGGATACACACAGCCTCTTGGGCCTGGGGCGTGATGTGTCTGTGTGTGCCACTGACTGTTACAAGTCGTGTTGACCTGTCACACCAGAGTTTTTCTTTTTGTTTGTTTTTTCTCTGTAGCCATGACATGAGTTCTGCATTTGTTCTGTGAACTAAGACTGTTGGACTGTCATGGACATTTAAAAAACTGTGGCAATTGTTTTTTCTTTTTCTTTTAACCAAATGATGAAAAACTCTACTTGCATTTAAAAGTGACCATATCTGCCCTTGGAGCACTATCATTTTTAATGCTTGCAATCACCATCAAACTTATGGCCCATTTTCAAAAATCCCAAAAAGTCTCTGAATCCCTCACTCACCCTGTCTTACCATCTCCATCACCGATCCCTGTCTCTCTCTCGTCTTACAGCGAGCTCCTTCTCATCATCACCTTTGCCTCGTTTCCTGACGACTCCCTTGCCTTTTACTCCCTCTTTTTGTGTCTCCAAAACCTTTGATGTTAAGTGTTGTCAATGGTTTAGCTTCTTGTTTCAAAGTGGCAATAGCAGAATGTAAATTCTGACTGCTAAGATTTATATATATACTGGTATCTTGAAGCTTATTGTATATATGAGTAGTCGCCATGGGATGACACAATGTAAACAAAAAGTAGAAATAATAAGAAAAATTGTGAGTCCTGTGTTCTCTCCATTTGAGTATTTTGTAATTTTTTTGAAAAATTTGTGGAATTAAAAATAAACGACTAAGTTACACCACAAGATATGACTTGAACTTTTCTTTGTTCTCGCTGATGAATCAATGAATGTGTTTAATGTCTTTGTTAACATAGACTGCTAAATACCAGCAGACGTGAGACACCATAATCCTGTTTCACAATTTTCACAACACACTGCTATTATGCTGAATGGCGAATAAGGAAAGTAGAAGATACTCCAAAATCCCTCTGTTCTTACATTTGTATAATGCAATTTTTCAGCTGAGCAGAGGGACTGATGCTGGGTCTGCTATGATAGTACTTGTGTCCTACATTGGCTCTTGAATAATATCATTTTTGCTTGGCAGGAGAAATGTTCAAGAGCAAATCAACAATCCTGTTTCTTATTTTTATTCCAGCATCCCAATTTCTCTGCTTCACAAATACTGAGCTTTAGGAGATCATTTCAGCAGCAGGTAGTGAATCTCAGAGCTGAATATTGCTCTGCTATGGTATAATAACATCAAAGCCGGGCTAAGCCAGCAGGAACACTTACTCAGGCTGAGATGACTTGCTATCAGCAGGGCCGGGCTGTCATTTCATCCTGTGTGTGGGGAGTGATAGACCAGCAATCTGTGATGGTGTGCCGCGGCGATGGCTGTCATTTTGAGAGGGAGCTATTATTCTACTGCTGCTCTCTGAAATGATGCCCTGTCCTCGGGAAAATCGAGGCTCCTTGGATGCTCCATCCTGGGGCTGTCATGTGACGGGTGCATTGTGCGGAGGTGCTGCTTGTTGTAGGCTCCCCTCAACTCCCCGTAAGACACACAACGCCAGAGCCGAGCAGCGCTGGCTGGCTGGTTGAATAATTCATCTCCTCCTCCTCCACACCGGCGATGGAGCGACTGTGACTTGTGTCAACTCAAATTCTTCTCATAATACTGTGTGTACCCCTCAGGCAGGCACACAAGGATACATAGTCTCACAAAATCTGCTCTTTCTGTCTGAATGGCAATATGTCTTCTTTGTTATTGTGTCTGTTGCAGTAGTTTTGGGACACAGAGCCGAAATCATCTCCTCCATCCTCCTGTCTTTTTCTTTCGCTCCACTGGGCCTGCCTGCTGCAGAGAGGGGGACGGGGGGGGGGGGGATGCTCAGTGGCTGAGAGGAGCCTATACATGCCATTAGTGCGTTCAGTCGGAAGCTAGCTGTGTCCCTCCAGCGGGTAGCACTGCGGTGGTGCTGTAGCCCATCGGGGCCCTGTGTTTATCTAAAAAATGAGCTGTGTTGACAGAGAAAGCCAAGCTGCTGTTGATGTATTTCCTCATCCACTGTCTGAATTAGATATACAAGAGACATGACACCTGATAATTCATACGTCTGGTATTCTGTTTTACGTGTCAGTGTTATGGGTTCAAATTCTTCCAATTTCATGTTTTCTCTCCTATAATATTCTTTCTTTAGTCCTCCATCATTCAGATCTTAGCCCTGTTCTTAATGTCGCTCAACTTAGGCTATTCAGGCTGACATGCTGTGATCAAGCTAAAATACCCACGTGCTAATTCTCTACCAGATCATTTTGGTTCTTAAAACACATTTTGACTTTTTAATCCTGGTTAAAGTCATCGTGAATAACTGTGCTCTTATTTTGAAATAAACACAAAGTGACTGTGTACCCCATGATCATGATTCATATTTTTGGATGAGACTTGATCATGTGATTGCAGTTAAACGAGGTAACATGTAGAGATTGGGGCAACAGATTAGTCTCATTTTGTGTGTTCCTGCATTCTTACTGGTGTCCTTTGGCTCTACATTGTGGAACACAATGCCACCACATTTAAATCACTGTTGAATGAATTTGGATTGTTTCTCTTCCTCAGGACAGACTTTTATTTTGACAGGCCCAGAGGGTAGCCTCGCAGTACTACTCGCATACTACTTGCTGTAGTTTGGGCTGGCTTTGGACTAGCCTCGCAGTGATACACAGAAATGATTTTAGCTGTTCTCCAGTCTTGCTCGGCTGGTTTTCCACAATTGAAAGTCTTGGTTTTATTTTGAGGAATTAATTTGCCGTTTTTATTTGTTTTAATCTACAGACTCCCCGAGATTACCTCTGGTTTTATACAGGAGTTTTCAGATATTTTATCGGTCATCACGACAAGTTACGACAGAGTTCTTATGCTTGGAGATTTTAATATCCATGTTTGCTGCCCTTCATTCTCCCTGTTTGCCAGTAGGGCTGCAACTGACGATTTTTTGATAATCGATTAATTTGTTGATTCTTTTCTCAATTAATCAATTATTAATCGATCAGTGTTTTGGTCCGTAAAATGTCAGAAAATTGTGAAAAATTTTGGTAAATTTTGACACTTCAGGGCGCCCATGTTGACGTCCTGAAGTGTATTGGTATGTCCAAAACCCAAAGATATTTCAGTTTACTGTCATAAGAGTATGAAAGAAACCAGAAGATATTCACATTTGAGTAGTTGAAAACAGAGAATTTGTAAATTTTTATTAAAAAATGACTCGAAGCGATTAATCGATTATCAAAATAGTTGCAGATTATTTTAATAATCGATTAATAATCGATTAATCGATTAAACGTTGCAGCTCTATTTGCCAGTCATGACAAATGGCACACACTTAATCTTGTGATCTCCCACATGGTTTCTGTGTGGATGATGTGAAGTCAGCTGCTGTGTTATTCCAGATTGGACTCCTCTCTCCTGACCCCAAACCTACCACACTGATTCGCCATGTACAAAAAGTGGGGACCTGGTTCGACGTTCGGTCCTTTGGTGATGTAAAAGCTCCTCTCAATAAATTGTGCACAGCTGTAGGAATTTGATGCATGCAAATAATGGTAATCAAACACATCTAAAATGCAGATTAGCCCATCTCAAATATGCATACATGCATTTTATATAACACAAGGTTTGTCCATGCATTTCAGACATCTTAATATTTATATCAAGGAATCAACCTTCATTTTCCAAGGAAAGGTCAAAGCTAACTACACCTGGAAGGGTTTACTGTCTGCTGTGTATGGTAGAATACTTGTGGCTTTCCCTGTGAAGGCAGAGTAAAGGTCTTACAGAAACCTCTTGCTCTCTGTCGAAAACATACCTACTGCAGCTTCATAAGAGACAGAACGTCCTTCAGATATCCAGATAATTGACCCCACAGTTGGTCCAGTGTCTCTGACCCTGTCTATCTTCCTCTCCCCGAGCTCTAATGATGTCCCTCCTCACCAAACATGGCTGTCCACTTGGTCCAGGGCAGAGCTTCCTCTGTGAGTCTGTATAAAGAGAAGAGTGTACCGGTGTGTGGTCTGCAAGTTCAGGAGTTTTTTATTTTTTTTAATAAAGGAAACTGGAGAGGATGTTGAACCTTTTTTCTTGGCATGTTGAGACGGATGGAGCAATCGGTCAGACACATTTCATGGTCTGGGGTTAGGTTTTGGCAAAGTTTTCATACGGTAAAGTTTACAGGACTCTTCAACAAACGCCTTTTCTGCTGCTGTCCATTTCATTCTGATACATGAATTGGATACAGTTCAATTTATTGACTTCATTTCGGACTTTTGTTTTAGCATTTGATTGTTGTTTTTACTTTGTAAATTTTCTTTTTGTAAAAATACAAATCTTATTTTAGCCTGCAGAGGTGGAATAAACATTTACTCAAGTGCTTTATTAAAATACAATTTTGACTTTGACTTGAGTTTTTTCTGTGCTTCTTCTACTCCACGACATTTCTCGGGGAAATGTTAAACTTGTTACTCCACTACATTTATTTATGAGCTACAAGTTACCTTTCAGATGAAGACTTTTTAAGACTACACAACATTAAGCCACAGGGGTTTTGAATGTTTAAAAAAAAAAACACAAAAAAACATAAAAACTGGTAATATGATCAGCTTAATAAATACGATACATTGTTAAAGATAAAACTACCCAACGTTATATGTAGTTAAAACTAGCTCCACCTTGACCACTCGCATATTTGTGAACCAATATTAAAAGCTTTATAGTTAGGCTGCATTATGCTGCTTATACTTTTTTCGTACAGAATGTTTACTTAAATTACATTTTGTATTCAGGGTTTTTACGATAAAAAGAATAGTTCTGTATTGCTTTTTTCCTTTCTTTTTTTAATAAGTAAGTGAACCGAATGCTTATACTACACTTTTAACTTGTAGTCTTCATCCTCAACCAATACTGACTGACTCATTTGACATCACTTGAGGCAATTTCTCAGATATCACGCTACTCTTGCTCGAGCCCAAGAGCTGCGAAGGAGCGTTTGATGTGTAAAAATAGGTGGTGTTCCCCTTTAAGTGAAAGGTCTGACTATTGCTGCTTGGTTTAGGTGGGAGTTTGGCAATGAAAGTGTCGAGTTGGAGTTCTCTCAATTTGTTCCCAAGAAGTTTGCCAAAATACTTTTTAAGAAGAAATACACAAAGAAAGGGAGAGTACACCGCAGCTCTGCATGCCACAGCATAATATTTCATATCCAGGAGTCGGCTGCCATTTTGATGCACCTCAGTGTTTAATCCCTACATGTGTGCTGTAATGACTTTCCCAGTGTGTTTCTGTGTGTGTGTGTGTGTGTGTGTGTGTGTGTGTGTGTGTGTGTGTGTGTGTGTGTGTGTGTGTGTGTGTGTGTGTGTGTGTGTGTGTGTGTGTGTGTGTGTGTGTGTGTGTGTGTGTGTGTGTGTGTGTGTGTCAGTGTCTGTGGCTATGTGTCTGTATCAGTATATCTCTGTGTATCTGTTTGCGTTGCTGCCTGCTGTGCTTTTGAGGCCTGGGCTGCAGCTCCCATGCTTCTAATGATATCCTGCTCTCACATTCCTGTCATAGCCGATCTGGATTCTCCCTTGTCTGCACCAACGGATCAACCCAGTGCGGCCACTGGCCCGGCACGAGCATTCCTCGCCCACACATGCATGCACGCAGGCACGCACACACACACACACACACACACACACACACACCATTGGGAGGCCTTTGCCGACTCCTACCGCAAAACCCTACACACAACGCCTCTCTCGTTCTCCCACACTCGATCTCCAGTCTGTTTCCATTGTCTTGAGTTAGATTTCAAGGCAACAGCCTGTAGCCAGAGTCCTAGGGAACTCTTTGTTCAGGAAAGCGTGCCAGGTTCGGTTCCTCGCTGGCAGAGAATAGACAAAGCAAAGGCTCACACGCTAGACTTCCAGGCTCCTCTTTAATGTGTTGTCATAAAACATGCAGCTGGCAGAGACTTAAGGTTCAGTGGGACTCTGTGCTGCTGCAGCACACTGAGCCCTGGGTATTGGCCTCCCAACTGTCCTCATACATGTTTCTTTCCGCTGTGCCTGTGCACTGTCAGAGTCACATAGTCCTGACATTTCGGCCTCTCCACAGCACAGCGTTTCAATTCACCATTCACCCAGAGGAAAATTTCAATCAGGAGACGGCTGGGACTACAGCCTACAAAAATGTCCTCTACTGTCATAGCAAAATATTGGGACAGTAGAAGGATAGTGCACTCCTTGTCATTTATTTTTCATATGAAAAAGAAAAGCCCTGAGGCTGTCATCTGATTTACTTCTCCTCAGCCAAAATGGGGGAGAAAGCCCAGGATGAATTTAATGAACAGTCTGCATACTGCCGTGTGGTTTACCTCTTTAATGTGTGTAGTCATGAGGGTTTACAAACCTTTATAAACTCAGAAACAGATTTGTTTTTACTGTTGCATTTACAAACAGATTCTGTTAGTCCTTACGCTAGAGAGTATATAATACATCCCAAACCAACTTGCAAGAGGCAATTCTATTTGCCATTACACATCCACAACTAACAACACTAGCATGTAGCTGCACGATCTAGCACTTGTTCAGTCCTGATGCACTTCACTTCGCTCCAGGTCTTCTTGCAGATACTACTTGCTGTAGTTTGGTCTGGCTTCGCGAGACTATCTTGCAGATGGTGCCATTTTAGCATTTTCTTTTTTTTACACCACCTTCGTTTCAGTTCATCCAAGAGCATTTATCAGGTTCATAAAAGCTACAAAACCTTCCTCTGAAGTCACATACCACACAGCTAGAAAATGAATGTTAAAAGTGTGAACATTAATAACTACTACGCAGTTACTTATTAATGGTTTAACTTGAAGGTATTTTTATTCAAAGGAGAAATGTTTGATAAAACCAAGCAAAATCTAAATTTTAAAAACAGGATGCTCACAGTATTGTAAGAGATGGGTCACAAAAAGATGCTTTTTAAAAGGATGTATTGTCGATATACAACTTCTTGCCATCAGAGCGGATATAGCCCAGTTAATAAAAGTCAGTTAAAACCTGATAGAAAACTGATATGAGTAGAACACATACATCACAGTTTTCCGAGGTTCCTGTTTCTGAATATCACATTTACTTTCCGGACTACAGGTTTAGGTCCACAACTGGAGGTGCACTGTTACTTTAACCTATTAAATCCTTGCTCACTCTTCTGCTTTGCACTACCCTAAACACTTGTTTACACTGTGGATAACAGGCTAAATACACTGCTTGTGTTAATGTGAGTAAATATAAGTGTTAATATATCATTACATGCTGAATCTAAGCAGCATTAGATTTGCATTCTCACAGGAAAAGTGTCCAAGTAAGAATGCTCCAAAACATTAGTATGTGTATTTAAAAACCCTGGATTTTTTAGTGTGAAGGCACTATTGTCCTGCACTGCATTAACCACAGGAAATAGAGGAGCAGCTAACATCTGAAAAAAAATAAAGCAAATTGTGGATGGTGTTCCAGAAATAACTGAGAAAACCTTTAACACCCTTAAAACCATTGTCTATTTATAAAGTTGGCCATGATATTAAAGTTGATTGACATGCTTTGGTGCACATTGCGTCTTTTTAGTAGAAAACAGGTAAAACATATACTTTTTAAAATGTTCTCACTATAAGAAAATATTTCTTGCACATTCTCACAATCATTTCCATCTAAAGAAATTCCACATTGCTTTTACTTTAAGGTGCTCCAAGGAACTTCCAGCTTGTGTTTATTCATGCAACCCCTTTGGAGAAAAGCGGTAGTGTTTTTACTATGCCAGCTGTAGTTCCTGGGTGATGAGTGTACCCATGACAAAGGCATCAAGAAAAACTATTTAAAAATAGCATTCTTTGCACTGATGTGATTTATGATCATCAGAGGAAAAAGTATACTATTTCAGAAATATTTAAAAGTTCCTCGTAGCAGCTTTAACAGAAGATTGTCACGTTCACATTTCATTCCCGAACATGCATATTGTAAACCCTTAATTCATATTCTTCTTCATATCAAATCAAAATTACATCTTAAGTTTTGTGCTCCTTTTTTCTAAACTGTTACCACTGCATTCATAGCGAAGCTAAACTGTATCAAAATGTAGACTGGTGGGGTCATTTATTGCCTTTATGGGCTGCATAACATATCATAAACCATGTATAAATCAGGGTAAATTTAGCAGGCATGATTATGCTGCTACATAGGAGGTGCTTACTTGATAACATCTTCCTCTTGAGGTGTTCAGCAGGGACAAGGCAGCAAAGAGACCAAGCATCTGCGTGTACGTTTCTCCAGAGGGCAGTTTGTTATTGTCATCATTGCAAGTCATTGTCTCAGCTGTGCTGAATTTAGTGTACGATGATCTCAGAAACAAGATGCCAGATATAATCTTTATACTTTTTGCTTATTCTCACTAGGGCTGTAACTAACAATCACTATCAGTATTGATTAAACATTTAGTCTCAATATTTGAGGATTGTAAAAAAATGGCCATTACAATTTCTCAGAGCCCAATGCAATGTCTTCACATCACTTTTTTTCCCAACCAAAGGTCCAGGACCCAAAGATTTTCAATTTAGGTTGCATAAAGAGCAAAAGCAAACCCTTCACAATTCAGAGGCTGGAACCAGCAATAATGGCTGGTTCCAGCCTAAGTTTCATGCATGTAAGACTTTCCTAGTGGGAGATAGCGACCCTAGCCTAACCCTAGCACTTCAGGAAATGAGTGGAGGTTAATGTAAATAGCCCAGGGTTAGGGTTGACTTAGGGTTATGAAAATGTATTTCTCTTCATCCTATAATCAAATCCTTTGGTGTGTATAATTGTAGGGCTGATGCTAATCACCATATGTTCTTGATTGAGATTAAGTGATACCAATAAATAGTATTCCTACTGATTAATCAATTGAGCCATTCATTCATTACATATTTCAGCGCTTATTTACATATATAATCCACTCTACATCAAAAGTCCCATTTCCTGAAACCCTATAAGAAACTGTTTAAACTTAGCTTCAGTGGACTGTTTTTTTGTGATTGAGGCTCTCCAAAATTATTATAGGTATTTGTATTAAGGTCCTGGTGAGTCTGTCCATTAGTCACTTACTTCAACATTTAGTTTAATCAGCATTCTGCTAAATCAACCAGTAACCAGTCACTGTTCTGATGATATTGCCAATGAATGCTTGTTTGCAGTTTTCTTCAGATTCAATTAATTCGATGTGATGTGATTCGGGTATCAAATGCCAATGTCATTAACTGGCTGACCTAGTACGCTGTAGGTCAACAGCACCACACAGTCTCCCATCATGCAGATGACCCAGGTTCGACCCTGGCCTGTCACACTTGCTGTTGTGGCTCTATAAAGCCTGTCTGTCTCAGGGCAGCAACAACGCAGAAGCAAAATAAATCACAGCCAGTAAATGGCTTCTACTCCTCGGCAATTTCCTCAGCTATCATCAGTCTGTGGGCCAGGACTGATAGCATGCTGTCAGTCGCCCTGCTACCTTGGAGTAACTCAGTATTGGCTTTCTCTGCAGTGTGGCAGCGGGTTAGCCTCACCTCCTGTTGTTCTAAGGAGTAGGAAGATGTGGTCTGAAGGGCCAACCAGGGGCCTATATAGAAGTGCATATGGGGTTGCAATGTTGTTGCTTTAGGGGGTGGCTGGGAGAGACAGGTAACACCCTGACCTTGTGTTTGTGTAATGGCCGTCCCTGTGATAGATGCCATTGTCAGTGCATTCACCTGCTGCACTATGGGGCCCGTCCACTTGCCCTGACGCAGATGGATCGGCCTTTGTTTTTCCCCCTCACCTCCACTGAGTAATTAATCTTCAATGCGAGTCCATGGAAGAGAGTGCATTGCGATTGTGGGCTGCTGGCTGATACACTCCCCCCTGCTATAAAGGCAGCTTTCAAGGCTCTGAGGAGATGCATCACCTAGGCAATAGCAAAGGAAGATGTTTAAATGCATGCTGGTCCGGGCCCCCTCGCTCACCTTGGTTATCAAAAGAGGAGGCGGGCGAGCACAGTATTTGTCCGTGCTCCAGAGTACAATTTATCTAGGATGAAAACAGCATCTCTGGGAAGATTCAGCAGTAATAGACCCTCTCCAGCACCACTGCCTTGATGTGTTTTACACCGAGGCCTGGTTTCTATCCACCTATACTCCCTCACCACATATTTTCTGCTCAATTTCACAAGGTAATCAAGCTGTGGGCTGAAATGGCTTAAAGCATTTAACCGTATATGTGCTCATCTTTGATGTATTCTGTTTGAATTTATCAGTATGAAGACCGCAAATTGGCCACATAACGGTGATGAGGATGGCTTCAACAAAGGCGCCACACTGTATGTACAACCATAAAGGAAAATATAACAATCTATAATCCCTATAATAACTTTGGTCCCTATATTCAAAAATGGAGTATTATCATTTTGGAAGGTAAAGTTTAATTTCCTCCTCGTCAATTGTGCTCCATGTTGCCAGAAGTCCAGTGATAGCGGCATTTAGGTTGAATTCACATTATTACTGGTTATGATCAAAACTTCCATGAATGAGTTGTACAGGCCTGTGCATTTGTTCTCACCACAAAGTACAACAGTACTGCACGTTTTAAGAAAACATGGTTTTAACACTGAGAGATCCAGGCCTGATTACACTACTAGGGGGTCAGGATGTCAATCTAGCTTAATGACAAAACCATGTAAATATTTATTTGAAAATATACTAACAGGAAACTGTATTAATATATTATATTTCTAAAATGATACGAATGAAAATAATCTTTTTAAAACTGATCCAGAGGTATGTGGGCACTGTTTGCGATTGGAGTATAAAATCCTCCTTCGAGTGCAGTGGTGGCTGCTAATCAGAGGCAGTGGCTAATCCTTTGGCCGTGGCCCGTGGAGCTTTTCACCAGCTGAGAGCAGTGAGGTTATATGGACAAAGTGAAGCCCCCTCGAGATGATGCTGTGATTCAAATCCAGGCAAATCACTGAGCCTCGAAATGAGCCAAACGGAGACAAAATAAACAAGGTATATAGGACTGTTATTGTTGTTTTTATTAAAGAAGGAAAAGTCTTCATAAAGCTGCACTTTTATACTGCACAGATGGACAGGTCAGTTTAATGAGGTGATGTGAAGCCTGCAAATGAATAGTGTTGTGATATCCTGCAGCACAGCAAATACAAGCACTTTGAGCCATTGAGCTCCACAGCCTGAGGCGCAGGACTGCAGAGAAAACAGGTGGAGTGTAAGTTCACTAAATGATGCAGAGTGGACGCTGGATAATCAACACAATGCTCATAAATTCTCCTTTAAAGGCACCTTGTAGAATAGACTTAGTGCACCTTAGTTAGCCTGCACTGTGTCACTGACTCACTATACCACCCAGATAATCACTTGACCCTAAATTTACATTATATCATAATAGTTTGATTTAAAGTTGATTACACAAATAGACTGATGGCTTTCAGATAAACAGTTTACTATTGCAAACAGGACAGACACATCAAGTGGCATGCACCCAGCACGTCCCGATTATCTATGTTCATGTTGAACATTTCCCCAGTGTAGCCCCTGGGGGGTTATGGTGCATGGCTTAGTGGAGCCTTCCTCCCTCCCTGTAAGCCCTCCACTCCGGTGGCTGGCTGCAGACTTAATGGGCTTAGCAGCTGTTGAGGAAAAGCAGTGAGGGCTTGTGGCATATGCTCTGGTTAGAACAAAGAGCAGTGAGCACACCACACAAGCTACAACTGCCTGAGCCTTATGCAGTGCTGCCACACGGGCTGCAGACAGACAACCATTCAAACTGTTTTACAGTGTGTGCAAATTTTGGTTTACTTGGTTGAATTTTTGTTAATATTCTTTTCTGGCTTTTGTGTACTATTATTAGTGTTTTCTTCCCCAGTTTACAAGAAAAAAAAAATGTTTTAGGTGTATGTTTGCAGCCAGCATTAACTTTGTCTTCACCGTGTGTGAGACTGTATAACAGGTTTCTAAGCTGTAAATTCAAGAAATGAAAGGATGGTGTTGCAATGGCTCTTTAAAGGCATTTCATAATGCCGCCCTCTTCAGGGAGAGCTGTGAACCCTCCAACACGTCTGCCTTCGATTTGCCTCCTGATGCTTCTTTGGATAGATGGTGGTGCAGAGAGTCCTCTAGTGGAAAAAGTGGAAATAGACATAAATGGCTAAGAAGTTTATAATGATGACAATTAACAGATCATGGCGGACATATGCATCAGAGTAAAGACACACTTAGAAATTTGACACAGATTTTCAAAAGGAAGAAAAGCTGTTTTCAGGCAGATCAACAATGAACTGAAAATGAATTAACTTTGGCAAATACTGTATGTCAACTTCAACCCTCAGATTGGTTTTGTTTCCCATTATACTCTGCATTAACAATACACACAGTATTTCCTGTAAATATAACAATGTGACAGATACTTTTACTACACATATATCTGGCCTACGCAGCCTGGTTACTCCTACAAATAACCAGCTCTTGTTTACACACACACACACACACACACACACACACACACACACACACACACACACACACACACACACACACACACACACACACACACACACACACACACACACAGGCTGATGTAAGTTGTATTGCAGTTTACGCAGTTGTTCTATGCATATATGAGCTGCAACAGGCAGCATGTGTAAACAGTGATAATGTTGTGTGCAGTTAGCAGCTGTGTGTGTGTGTGTGTGTGTGTGTGTGTGTGTGTGTGTGTGTGTGTTGCCCTGCTTCCCTAACTGTTGGCAAACATGCTGCGGTGCCATGTTCTCCCACTCACTGCTGACAGAAACAGCTCAGTGACTGTGTGGGAGTCAAGTGCAGCAGCTTCGCTCCCTGTCTGTCTGTGCTCGTAACAGTTCAGCAAAGGCTCTCTAAATCAAGAAGCTGCTCCTTGCGTGTTTGTGTGCACGTCTGTAGGTGTGTATGAAGATAAGCAGGTAGTAAAGCTGTCTCCTGCAAAAGGCCTGATTGCCCTCATTAGAGGAAAGAAATGTCCTCGTGCTTGCTGTGCTGCAGGGAAGGAAAAATGTTTGAGCAAAGCAAACGGCTTTCAGTGGAACAAAATAAACTAGAAAATTCCGTGTGGTAATATTAGACATTTATAATGTTCTTATACCTTGATTTATTTTTTTATTTTTTTTACTATTTTACAGATGTTTGGTGAATTTTATCATTATAGGCCTGAAGAGCAAAGATACTATTTGGAAACTATTTTTTAAATTGTTATTAGTTGTATCGGCCATAGGCAAGGATAAAGGATAAAGGATTGAAACATCTGGAAAATCATAAAAATGTCAATGTCAAGGTATAAGAGCAGGATTAATGTCTATTACCACATTCATGAATTTATCCTCAATTGACCCTGGGATCAAAACATGCTGTTTTCATGGATTTACATTGAGCTGTATTCCTCAATGTGAATTGCAGTGTATGTGTTTAGAAACACACACAGGCACATATAAACACAGACAAATTTGTGGAAATACACATACTACACTATGCCATTACTAGGAACACACAGAGAGCATTTTATCTTAAATAATTTATTTAAGTGCCCTGCAGTGGCCTAAGTAGCAGGGGAGTGGAATATTAAATCTCAGCCTGTAACTGGAAAAAAATTGAATATGTGTGAAAAATGGCACCAACTTACACAACATTTTTTAAATTTCAATACATTAGTGCAAGGAACCAAACGAATTTTAAAATTAAATCAATTTGGTTACTATCTTCTATTGGCAGGAGGGTCAAAAAGTGTGGTTTTACGTACTGGAAGTCTGTATTCCGTACAATGCCTGCCCAAACAGGGGGAAGGGACTAAAGGAGGGGAAATGAGACCAAGCGATGGGCTTATTGTGTGCAATCTCCACCAGAGTTGCTTGGTAGAGTCCTCATGACTGACCTTGTCTGGAGCTCTGCTGTTAGCGTGACCCGGTGTCTTGACTTGTCTGAGCAGACCCGTCACACTCTGTTTGTCTGTGAGCCCTTTGCACCCCCACACTGACCAGCCAGGACAACATAGTGTGCTCTGTGTGCCTCACTCACAGCTAAAGAGAAATAGGTTACATAGGGAAAAGTGTCTCAAAAGAAGACCATATTAGTTGTACCGCATTGTTGTGTAACAGTCTGTGTTATTGTGTGTGTATGTGTGTGTGTGTGTGTGTGGCAGTTAAGAGAAAATGTGAAAAATAATGGTTATTATTATAAACAAATCCAGTGAAAAGACCAAAATCAACAATGCTTCCACAATCAATGGGTCCCTGCCAAGGTGTATATTTTGTACATTATATCACAAATATTAAATTTAACTTTTTATGAATAATTCACTAAGATTGCTGGGTAGGCAACTGCAGAGGTATAGGCACAGTGTTAAAACTGGTGTGTGCTAAAGGACTGTATAGGTAGTTCACGGACTGCTGGTGTCGCCCTGGTGTGTTGGTAAGAACCAGTGGCGGCTCCTGACAATAATCTCAGGGGGGGCAATTGTTGCTATGATGGGAAATATGACCCAAAATTAACCTAAATCAGATAGCATATGACAATGTCATATTGCATTTAACTGTTTGTTTTTCCTGTTCATCTGGCATAACCACTCTGGCAACATTAGACAAGCATTGCACTGTACAGTATTTTTGGAAATTAAGTTAGTTAATTTCTTGAATAAAATTATTTTAGCTCTAAAATGATTTAATTATCCGGCTGTGGCCATCACAGATAACTTGTCATCTACCAGTGTGCTCCTCAGATAGGCTTCCTTTAAAAGTTAGGAGACAAAAATGGATGCTGGCATAGCATGTGCAACATTAACAGTGCTAATCATCACATTGGTTTGGGTTACTACTGTCTACAGCACTTGGTAGGCGGGTTTATGTCGGACGGTGAAAGCAGCTGTCAGCTAAACGACGATCAACAGCTGATCGCCGTTCAATAGCCGATCAGCTGTTGAACGGCGCTGGCTCGTATATGCAGATTGATGTTTAATGTTTGTTTTACCTTTTCTGAGAGATGATGCATAGGGGTGACACCCAAAGTTATCCATGCGGTCTCTGTGCTGCCATCAGGATGGATAAAAAGCCAGTATACAGTCCATATCATCATGCAGCGGCAGCAGGACAGAGCGTTAGCGCATTAGCATCCTGCTAGCCTCGTTAGCCGTTCAAACGAGCCCCGTGAAAATCCGCGTTTATAAGATCCCCCAATCCATCTTGGTAGATACTTGCTTGATGGTTACATTTTGTCTGGGAAAGACCTAGTCCGAGTCCGATCAAGTAAGTAGCTTGCCAGCCTAGCCTGAGTTGATATAAAGTTGTGTTGGTCTTGAATATGACCGCTCTGGGCTGCATACTGGACATGTGACTGTATTAGTCACTGTAATTGGTTTATTGTTTACTGTACGTATGACGACAACACGTTAGGGCGAGCACCCCCGGAACCCATAGAGATTGCATTGCGAGGCTTGCAGTTTGAAAAAAAAAAGTTTTACATTGATGTCTATGAGAGCGCTGGGGGCGATTTTCAACCAGCCCGACATCGCCCCAGAGTGACGGTACAGAGCACAGACGCTGATTGTACAATGATATTCAGACTTAGATGCAGGTAAAAACTGTATTGAAATCATAAATTATGATTATTAATACAAAGAAAACAAAAAAAACATTAAAACTGCGAGCAGTGATGACCGGGCCCTCGCACCTCCGTGCTGCACGCCGTGCTGGCCGTCCTCGGCGCTCCGGGCGACCGCGTGAGAGAACGCGCCGCGGTCTCCTCCTCTTCGGGGTGCGCGGCACAGCGATAGTTGTCGCCGGAAGCGCGGAAGTTGCCGCTATATTGTAGAGGACCATGAGGCTATATTGTAGAGCACCATGAGCTGTACATGTGTAATCAATTTCAAGTCAATCAGAGTCGGGTGATTTTTGTGGCGCCCCCTATGGATTAATCGCGATAAGCCTCGAGGGACATGCTACCACATGACTTCTGCACATACCCAGCAAGTTTGATGATGATAGGACCTACGGTTAAGGAGTTATGGCCAATTTGTGGATAGGCCCGCCCCTGTGGCGCCCCCTATGGGTTAATCGCGATAAGCTTCGAGGGACATGCTACCACATAACTTCTGCACATACCCAGCAAGTTTGATGATGATAGGACCTACGGTTAAGGAGTTATGGCCAATTTGTGGATAGGCCCCGCCCCTGTGGCGCCCCCTATGGGTTAATCGCGATAAGCTTCGAGGGACATGCTACCACATGACTTCTGCACATACCCAGCAAGTTTGATGATGATAGGAGCTACGGTTAAGGAGTTATGGCCAATTTGTGGAAAGGCCCGCCCCTGTGGCGCCCCCTATGGGTTAATCGCGATAGGCTTCGAGGGACATGCTACCACATGACTTCTGCACATACCCAGCAAGTTTGATGATGATAGGACCTATGGTTAAGGAGTTAGGGCCAACGTGTTATTAAGCCCCGCCCCTGTGGCGCCCCCTATGGGTTAATCTGCTACCACATGACTTCTGCACATACCCAGCAAGTTTGATGTTGATAGGACCTACGATTAAGGAGTTATGGCCAACGTGTTATTAAGCCCCGCCCCTATTCACATATTTCACTTTTAAAAAATTCCTGTTGATTTTGGGGCGGGGCTTCAAGAGGCTTTTTTGTGGGGCCTGCAAAGATATATTTGGGTTTGAAATTTGGTGCAGCTAGGTATAACACAGCCTGAGTTATGATGAATTAAAGTTTCATGAGGTGCGTATTTACGCGAACTTTGACCCCCAATAGCTCCCTGGTACTATGGACTTCTGGAAATCTTTTCGCAATTTACCATCGGGCAAGCGTTTTGAGTATTTGAGAAGTGGTTCGACGTCCCTGCCGTCAAAACTCTAGGAGCCTTTCGTCGAAATGCGAAAAGATGTAAAGTGGCGGTTTTAGGCACTAAATCCAACATGGCCGACTTCCTGTTGATTTTGGCTAATGACATATAAATTGCATTTATGTGCGCCTTGGGCCATTACATGTTGTCCTAAAATTTCAGGCTTCTAGCCCAATTTTTGAGCATGCATTTCCTGAAAAACTGTTTTTGGCCATAGGGGGCGCAATTTTTGAGATCAAATCCTGAACCACTGATACATTGCAATTTTTTGCAGGTCTGATGGGTACGCAAAGTTTTTCAAGTTATGCATGAATGGAAGGGGGTGAAAAGTGCCAAAAATGACTACAAATAAGAATAATAATAATAATAAAAAGAATTAAAACTGCAAGCAGTGATGACCGGGCCCTCGCACCTCCGTGCTGCTCGCCGTCCCGGCCGTCCTCGGCGCTCCGGGCGACCGCGTGAGAGAACGCGCTGCGGTCTCCTCTTCTTCGGAGTGCGCGGCACAGCGATACCTGTCGCTGGAAGCGTGGAAGTTGCCGCTACGCGCTCGATGCGGATGCGAGGAAGTCCTCGGGCCTGGGCTCTTACCAGGCGGGTGAAGTTTGGAGCGCGTGGGACAGCGCATAGCGAAATTACAGCGACTTCCTGCTTCGTGGCGACGACGCCGAGAAACTACTAAGGCCATGGAGCTGATTGAACCTACTAAGGCCATGGAGCTGATTGAACCGGCTTCCCGTGTTATCGTTGTCTCTAGACCTCCCTGAGCTGCTTTGAGGTTGATTTGATCAAGTGTGTAGGACTTGAAGGTAAATAACTAGCATGCAATATTTACTTTGCCCAGCAGTTGGCGCTCTCACTTTTTCTTAATATTATTGTGTGGGCTTACTCAGGCCTTGGGTCTCATTAAGCATATCAAATGTTGAGAAGATCAGACTGAGTATACTGGAGTTACAGCTACTTCCTGTTTACTGGCGAAGACGCCAAGCAACGGCGAAGGCGTTTTGACAGGTGGCACTCTCACTTTGTATGAATATTAGCGTGCAGGCTTCCTCAGGCCTTGGGTCTCATTAACCATAAGAAATTTGAGATGATCAGACAAAGTACAGTGAAGTTACAGCGACTTCCTGTTTAGTGAATAAGACGCCAAGCTATGGCGAAGGCCTTTCAGCCAATGAAACCAGCTTCCAGTTTTATCACGGTGGATGTCTGTAGACCTCCCTGAGCTGCTTTGAGGTTGATTTGATAAAAGTTTGACGGACATATAGCTAAATAACCAACATGCAATATTTACTTTGCCCAGCGGGTGGCGCTCTCACTTTATATGAATATTAGCGTGTGGGCATCCTCAGGCCTTGGGTCTCATTAACTATATACAATTTTGAGATGATCAGACGGAGAATAGTGAAGTTAC
This sequence comes from Ammodytes marinus, assembly GCF_949987685.1. Classification (NCBI taxonomy): domain Eukaryota; kingdom Metazoa; phylum Chordata; class Actinopteri; order Uranoscopiformes; family Ammodytidae; genus Ammodytes; species Ammodytes marinus. Next base: position 10,373,804 of record NC_137211.1, on the reverse strand, counting down.
AGCGACTTCCTGTTTAGTGGCGTAGACGCCAAGCTACGGCGAAGGCGTTTCAGCCAATGGAACCAGCTTCCTGTGCTATCATGGTGGCTGTCTCTAGACCTCCCTGAGCTGCTTTGAGTTTGATTTGATCCAAGTTTGTAGGATGTGTAGGTAAATGCAGCAACATGCAGTATTTATATTGTCCAGCAGGTGGCAATGTCTTCCTACTTAATGTAATACTGTCATCTAGTGTGCAGCCCTTTCTTTATAGGTCCATGTAGAGAAAAGTTGAAAAAATTGTGAATATTTCAATTTAAAAGTCTTCCTGTTGATTTTGGGGCGGGGCTTCAAGAGGCTTTTTTGTTTGTCCTGGGATTATACATTTCTGTATAAAATATTGGGCATCTAGGTGTAACACAGCATGAGTTATGATCAATGAAAGGGTTCATGAGGTCCGTTTTTGATGTTTTTTGGCGAATACTTCAAGATAAAAGTCTTCCTGTTGATTTTGGGGCGGGGCGTAAAGAGGCTCTTTTGTTTGTACTGGGATTGTACATTGCTGTATACAATTGTGTGGTTCTAAGTATAACACAGCCTGAGTTATGATCAATCAAAGGGTTCATGAGGTTCGTTTTTGATGTTTGTTGGCGAATGTGGAGCCGGTGCTGCAAGACGGTTAATCCGGATAAAACAAGCTTTCGGGTATATCATCTTCCATGTCGGAGGACGTACCCTATCATGTTTTTTTTTGCACAAAAAGTTGTTATGAGTCCACTTTGCTCTGCAATCCTGCAGAGTAATGTGGAGTTCTGACTTTTGGCGCCATTTTGGCGAATATCGGCTCCCATCTCGTCATAGTTATTCGGAATCAAACAAAATTTTTTGTGGTGTATATTCCATGATAGATGAGTGTCCCTACAGTGGTCGTTTTTCTAAATATGTTCCTGCTAGGAGTTATTAATTTTTGAACATTTTGATAATTTGAGAGCCAGAAATACACATATTTCACTTTAAAAAAAATCCTGTTGATTTTGGGGCGGGGCTTCAAGAGGCTTTTTTGTGGGGCCTGCAAAGATACACTTGGGTTATTAATTTGGTGCAGCTAGGTATAACACAGCCTGAGTTATGATGAATTAAAGTTTCATGAGGTTCGTTAATTATGATGTTTACGTCAACTTTGACCCCCAATAGAACACTGGCACTACTGTGCTGTTGAAATCTTTTCGCAATCTAACATCGGGCAAGCGTTTTGAGTACTTGAGCAGTGGTTTGACGTCCCTGGCGTAAAAACTCTAGGACGAGTTCGTCGAAATGCGAAATTATGGTTTTGGCGATTTTAGGCACTAAATCCAACATGGCCGACTTCCTGTTGATTTTGGCTAATGACATAACATTGCATTTATGTGCGCCTTGGGCCATTACATGTTGTCCTAAAATTTTAGGCTTCTAGCCCAATTTTTGAGCATGCATTTCCTGAAAAACTGTTTGTGGCCATAGGGGGCGCAATTTTAATGCACAAATCCCGAAACCACTGATAAGTTGCAATTTTTTGCAGGTCTGACCTGTCTGCAAAGGTTTTCCGGTTTTTTTCGATGGGAAGGGGGTGAAAAGTGCCAAAAATGACTACAAATAAGAATAATAATAATTAAAACTGCAAGCAGTGATGACCGGGCCCTCGCACCTCCGTGCTGCTCGCCGTCCCGGCCGTCCTCGGCGCTCCGGGCGACCGCGTGAGAGAACGCGCTGCGGTCTCCTCTTCTTCGGAGTGCGCGGCACAGCGATACCTGTCGCTGGAAGCGTGGAAGTTGCCGCTACGCGCTCGATGCGGATGCGAGGAAGTCCTCGGGCCTGGGCTCTTACCAGGCGGGTGAAGTTTGGAGCGCGTGGGACAGCGCATAGCGAAATTACAGCGACTTCCTGCTTCGTGGCGACGACGCCGAGAAACTACTAAGGCCATGGAGCCGATTGAACCGGCTTCCCGTGTTATCGTTGTCTCTAGACCTCCCTGAGCTGCTTTGAGGTTGATTTGATCAAGTGTGTAGGACTTGAAGGTAAATAACTAGCATGCAATATTTACTTTGCCCAGCAGTTGGCGCTCTCACTTTTTCTTAATATTATTGTGTGGGCTTACTCAGGCCTTGGGTCTCATTAAGCATATCAAATGTTGAGAAGATCAGACTGAGTATACTGGAGTTACAGCTACTTCCTGTTTACTGGCGAAGACGCCAAGCAACGGCGAAGGCGTTTTGACAGGTGGCACTCTCACTTTGTATGAATATTAGCGTGCAGGCTTCCTCAGGCCTTGGGTCTCATTAACCATAAGAAATTTGAGATGATCAGACAAAGTACAGTGAAGTTACAGCGACTTCCTGTTTAGTGAATAAGACGCCAAGCTATGGCGAAGGCCTTTCAGCCAATGAAACCAGCTTCCAGTTTTATCACGGTGGATGTCTGTAGACCTCCCTGAGCTGCTTTGAGGTTGATTTGATAAAAGTTTGACGGACATATAGCTAAATAACCAACATGCAATATTTACTTTGCCCAGCGGGTGGCGCTCTCACTTGAGAAGATCAGACTGAGTATACTGGAGTTACAGCTACTTCCTGTTTACTGGCGAAGACGCCAAGCAACGGCGAAGGCGTTTTGACAGGTGGCACTCTCACTTTGTATGAATATTAGCGTGCAGGCTTCCTCAGGCCTTGGGTCTCATTAACCATAAGAAATTTGAGATGATCAGACAAAGTACAGTGAAGTTACAGCGACTTCCTGTTTAGTGAATAAGACGCCAAGCTATGGCGAAGGCCTTTCAGCCAATGAAACCAGCTTCCAGTTTTATCACGGTGGATGTCTGTAGACCTCCCTGAGCTGCTTTGAGGTTGATTTGATAAAAGTTTGACGGACATATAGCTAAATAACCAACATGCAATATTTACTTTGCCCAGCGGGTGGCGCTCTCACTTTATATGAATATTAGCGTGTGGGCATCCTCAGGCCTTGGGTCTCATTAACTATATACAATTTTGAGATGATCAGACGGAGAATAGTGAAGTTACAGCGACTTCCTGTTTAGTGGCATAGACGCCAAGCTACGGCGAAGGCGTTTCAGCCAATGGAACCAGCTTCCTGTGCTATCATGGTGGCTGTCTCTAGACCTCCCTGAGCTGCTTTGAGTTTGATTTGATCCAAGTTTGTAGGATGTGTAGGTAAATGCAGCAACATGCAGTATTTATATTGTCCAGCAGGTGGCAATGTCTTCCTACTTAATGTAATACTGTCATCTAGTGTGCAGCCCTTTCTTTATAGGTCCATGTAGAGAAAAGTTGAAAAAATTGTGAATATTTCAATTTAAAAGTCTTCCTGTTGATTTTGGGGCGGGGCTTCAAGAGGCTTTTTTGTTTGTCCTGGGATTATACATTTCTGTATAAAATATTGGGCATCTAGGTGTAACACAGCATGAGTTATGATCAATGAAAGGGTTCATGAGGTCCGTTTTTGATGTTTTTTGGCGAATACTTCAAGATAAAAGTCTTCCTGTTGATTTTGGGGCGGGGCGTAAAGAGGCTCTTTTGTTTGTACTGGGATTGTACATTGCTGTATACAATTGTGTGGTTCTAAGTATAACACAGCCTGAGTTATGATCAATCAAAGGGTTCATGAGGTTCGTTTTTGATGTTTGTTGGCGAATGTGGAGCCGGTGCTGCAAGACGGTTAATCCGGATAAAACAAGCTTTCGGGTATATCATCTTCCATGTCGGAGGACGTACCCTATCATGTTTTTTTTTGCACAAAAAGTTGTTATGAGTCCACTTTGCTCTGCAATCCTGCAGAGTAATGTGGAGTTCTGACTTTTGGCGCCATTTTGGCGAATATCGGCTCCCATCTCGTCATAGTTATTCGGAATCAAACAAAATTTTTTGTGGTGTATATTCCATGATAGATGAGTGTCCCTACAGTGGTCGTTTTTCTAAATATGTTCCTGCTAGGAGTTATTAATTTTTTAACATTTTGATAATTTGAGAGCCAGAAATACACATATTTCACTTTAAAAAAAATCCTGTTGATTTTGGGGCGGGGCTTCAAGAGGCTTTTTTGTGGGGCCTGCAAAGATACACTTGGGTTATTAATTTGGTGCAGCTAGGTATAACACAGCCTGAGTTATGATGAATTAAAGTTTCATGAGGTTCGTTAATTATGATGTTTACGTCAACTTTGACCCCCAATAGAACACTGGCACTACTGTGCTGTTGAAATCTTTTCGCAATCTAACATCGGGCAAGCGTTTTGAGTACTTGAGCAGTGGTTTGACGTCCCTGGCGTAAAAACTCTAGGACGAGTTCGTCGAAATGCGAAATTATGGTTTTGGCGATTTTAGGCACTAAATCCAACATGGCCGACTTCCTGTTGATTTTGGCTAATGACATAACATTGCATTTATGTGCGCCTTGGGCCATTACATGTTGTCCTAAAATTTTAGGCTTCTAGCCCAATTTTTGAGCATGCATTTCCTGAAAAACTGTTTGTGGCCATAGGGGGCGCAATTTTAATGCACAAATCCCGAAACCACTGATAAGTTGCAATTTTTTGCAGGTCTGACCTGTCTGCAAAGGTTTTCCGGTTTTTTTCGATGGGAAGGGGGTGAAAAGTGCCAAAAATGACTACAAATAAGAATAATAATAATAATAAAAAGAATAAAAATCCTAGCGGTTTCAATAGGGCTTCGCACCACTCGGTGCTCGGGCCCTAATAATAAAAAGAATAAAAATCCTAGCGGTTTCAATAGGGCTTCGCACCACTCGGTGCTCGGGCCCTAATAAAAATCCTAGCGGTTTCAATAGGGCTTCGCACCGGTCGGTGCTCGGGCCCTAATAATTATTATTCATTATTATATTTTCGTTTTTTGCTGATATGGCTCAAGGAGGGCGGCGCCCTATCGCCCTCTATGGGCGAGCCGCCATAAGAACACCTCTTGAGTCAGAAATGCAGTTTAGGATTTTTACTGGAGGTTTTAGGCAGTACAGATGCAAAGAATGTGGTCTACAAGGAAAGGGAAAAAAATATACATTGGTATTTGTAATTAAGGAATACAAACCATGCAAATCCTCACATGCAAATAACATAAAACAATGCACTCTCCACTTAATGGTAAATCTGAACTATTCTGTATAACACATAAAATACAGGAAAATAATCGGCCATTAATATATTAAGAAAGTAAAACGAGGCCGTTACATAACGTGACCAAACAATGGCGATCCAACCGTTTCTAAATCAACGGCAATTACACATATAACTTCTACAATTGGGCCGGGCCGGGTCCAAAACAATGACATACATAAAGTGTTTTGATAGCTTTCTTATTTTTAGAGTATATAATATTTTTCATATATTGCTTGACAGCATGAGCATGAGCTGTCAATCAACGCTGGTTGCACTCGAGAGTTCGGAACAGTCTTCGGACTTTCTAACACAGAGGGTTGACTTTAAATAAAATACAATGTACCATTTCCATTGTAATGAAGATACGAAGGATTTTTTTTAATTATTTTTCAAAAAGTCTCAAATTTCCTTTGATGATCAAATATGACATACCAGCAAATGAGACCATCACTGTAAAGAACGCTATTTTTTTAATTTTATTTTTAAAGATTATTTTTTTGCAATTATTTAAAGTGTTAGAACCAGGGTAGTTGACACAGACTCCTTTGAGGAAATACATATATATATAAAGTCAGCAAAGACAATGAGTGAAATATATAAATATTGGTGTATGTGTTAATATCTAATATAAATATATTGTGGTGTGCATTGTTTACTTTTGACTAGATGGGGGTGTGTGAGTTTTGGAAACCCTGCTTGAGAAGACTAGAGCATAGTGGTCATTACAGTTTTACATGTGCCATGTCTACAAACTATATACTCAAAATGTAATTATAGTTATGTAATTTAGAAATCAAATCCTGCATGCAAATACACAGGTGTATCCCACAATTTAAAAAAACAATCAATTGTTATTGCAAGAGGTCAGAGTTACTAAGCTTAACTGAGATGGCGATGTAGACATGGAGGTCAACCTGTGATCAAAAAACATGTCCAAATTTAACATAACACTGTATTCGAAGGTGATATATTTTTTAAATGTTGTGTATGCAGCAGAAGAGCACCACTAGCAAAGTGGTTACCTTGCATATATACCATACAATTGCAATGTAGCCGGTTCCATTCCACCTAGCTGTACCCCCTCTACACCCTACAATCTAACATGACACCCATTTTTTTAAAAGGGCTTTCCACTTCAGATAAACTGATCTACAGCAAATGTTTTTCTATTATCTCAAATGTCAAATGCCATGTTGCAGAATATAATTTTCCTGCAAATCATGGCCTCGGATGTTTGTTCTTTTCTGATGTTGCTGCCTGTTGTCAGTGGTGGTTGACCAACAGAGGTCGCCAAAGTACCGTACCATCCAGAGCCATGTTGCTAGTGTTTTTGCAGTGTTGGAGCGTATTGGAGTAGACTGTAAGAATATCCTGTAGTTAGTACATTATAGGCTAGTACTGGTATGGGGAAATAAATTGTTCTAGTAAAGACTCTTAATTTAAACAGTTGTGCACTGAGTAGCCTAACTCAGAAAATGTAGCAATATGCATTTGTATGTAATATAGTTTGAATGAACATTTTGCTCTCTTCCACACAGTTATTTTGAGGTTAAAGGTGAAGTAAGCGATTTATTTATGGTAATATAAGTGTTAAATCACTCTTTATTCATACAGTGATCACTTATATAGTGTGCGCGTTTCATAAAGCCGATCCCTCAGTCACTCGCTCTGCATGTAATCGCCAAATAAACTTTTCGGGGATCCCGAAACTGGTATCCAATCAGAAGAGAGAACGCTACAAACCGGCACCCGTCTCACTGACGGTGCACTTGCAGAGCGACAGATGGGTGAATGTGTATGCGCCTACAATGGCGGAGCAGGTAAAAATCCTTCCCAATGTCTGTTTTGATGGTTTTGATCATGTTTTATCACACTTATGGATCTGAGATGATGCTATATAACTCGCTGCTTGAAGACCGCAGTGCATTAATGTGGTGACATAGGGACGACGGAGGGGACTGCTAACTGCAGTAACTGACAAGAAGTTAGCTAAACTGTCCATTCCGCTTACTTCACCTTTAATTGAATGATTTCCTTAGCCTTGTCCTACCAGCCCATCGTAATTAATTTCATTTGTACAGAAGGTCTGGAATCGCTCAATTGACAAACGTTAACTCACTTGAAGGCGGGTGTCTGTTGAAGTTTAAAACTATTGGATGTGCCCAGTGCCACTCTGGATCTGCCAACCAATCGCATAACGTTTGGTCGTGACGTATGTCATGCGCTGGCTTCTGAGCTACTCCCTCTGTTCACTGATTGGACCGCCAAAAATAAGGCCGGAGATAACCAAAGAATATACCGCAGACCCAGACTGACTACTGAAGGGAAATTAAAATTGAGTGGAAGTAGGCGGGCGGTGCCAGACTATGATTCCCTACTAGGGGTTTAACCCCCAACATGCATTCCAAAATCTTTAAAATCAACCACTGGGCCACTTTGACATATTAAGGTTAGGAAATATGAAAAAGGAACAATTCTTCTGAATTATTATAAAAATGTTAAGAACATAAAAACCCCATACTTTTATCATAATAAGCCTGATTTCTTATATTTCTAGCCTATGGCATCAGCCTACTAGCCTAACTTACTTCTAGCCTACTTACAGGACTCACTTATAGGCTAATATTTTTTTAATTATTGACTGTTTGTTTATTGCACCTCTGTAAAGAAATCATAAATAGGCTATTCTCAAAGGCACCGGAAAATATTGACATTGCCTTCACATTAGCATGGACCTAGGCTAATATAAAAGCACATTAAGGTGATTTTATTTCGTTTTTATTTATGTGTAAGCCTATTAGCCTAATAAAATTGATTATGACTTTTTTAAATGCTGGTGTGTGGTGACATGCAAAAAAAAAAAAAAAAAAAAAAACATTGGCTACACATTTTCCAAGCCTAGTCCTTTTGTTTGTGCAGGTAAAAAAGAAAGAAAGAGAGGCGGTGATAGGAAACAGCAGTAGGCCTACATTTGCTGCCAATACAACAGGTGTGCAGACAGCTCATATTCAAAAAGAGTGAACGAAACGATGTTTGTAGGATACTGTTTATCAACAATGGGTAAGTAACAACGCCATATGAGCTATTTACTGGTGTATTATACCCATAGATAGTGTAAAAAAGGTTATACCCAACAACACCAATAACTGTCCAACATGAAGGACAGAGGTAGGCTAAGTTTAACCTAAAATCTCTCAAACTAATGATAGTTTGTCGCCCGTCGTCAAACGACGAATATAGCATAACCATTAGCTTGTTAGCTTAATGGGTCACATTAAATCACAACGCCATAACAGTATTTAATTTTGTGGTTAACTCACAAAACTACAACATTTAGAAATAGAGGAACTATTATGCTATTTTAACAGACTGGTCATTAGCCTACCTGCTCTAGCCAGCTCTTGTGAAATGTTGCATTTGATAAGAATCAGTTGAGTCAATAGTGTAGAGAAGGCCATAACTGCAGCTATGAAGGCGATCATAGGTTAAACGTTAGGATCCATATCTGTGCCACATTGGCTAAACATCATATAGCCTAGTCCACGACCACAACATATCCACAGACATGACCACAACATATCCACAGACATGCCTGTTCTTCAATCTCATCCACTCCTGAAAGTCTTCCTCTGCACATTTTAATAGTTCAGTGTAGAATCCTATCAAGCTATTTTAACTTCCAAAAACTGTATGACCATTTAACCAATGTGTCAGTTACAGTTTCCATACGGGTCACTCAAATAAAAATTTCCTCAAAGATTTTTTTAGTTTATTTCTATCAAATGTTTGAGATTGTAGGATATCCATACGATTTTGACAATGTACAGTATACTGTTATATTGTACTGTTATAAAAATAACTGTCCTAGGCAGCTCATCAAAAGACTATTGCATACAGTATGTTTGAGGTGAGACCTATCTATGGGTGAGACCTGGCGGATTGAGATGTATGTGTTTTTCCACAAGGTGGAGCTGCAACCAAATTGTTTAGTTTTTGTTCTATTGAGCTTGTTACACTGGTTACACTTCAGTGTATGAGAACCAGGAAGAACTCAAGGAAGGATTATATTATACAGTAGGTGGTGCTAGTGATTTATCATCTTATCATTTCTATTAACAGCATAGGAGCTTTTAGGTTTCAGCTATGAATAGGCAGAAATGTCTTAAATATTACATTTTAATTTGACTTATTATGTTGTTTAAAAAAGATTTCATAAACAGATGATTTCATGATTTTTTGCAGTCTTTACAAGTTATTCTGGGACATAATTCAGTGTTTTAACTGAAGTCACCTCTGACTGATAGTTAGATTTAGCCCTCCCCATCCATGTTATTAGGCTTGTTATGAGCAATTCACTTCAGTTGTTTCCCCGTCCTGTATTTCTTTAATGGAAGGAGTTTTTGAATGCAATTGTTATAAAATTATGAAAATGACAAATAATTGTTCATAACAGATATCATATATTAGTCTCAGGCAATTCTAACAGGTTTTCTTTGGCTCTCCGAGGTGATTTCAATACAGCCACTTCACAGTCATATGGCTTTTTGCAGAGTGAGAACATATCCCAAGAATGGATTTGAGTAATTTCCACAATCTAGTGATTTCCACAAAGATTGGTCCGTAGGAGGAGAGTGGGATGGGACGTGTGTGTTTGAATGTTTATATTTGATTTGTATATGGGGAGGGAGGGTCTTTATTGACATTGATTATAATGAAGTCCTCGCCCTTTCACCTCTCCCAGAGTTGCTAACACACCCAATTTGAACTGGTTCCAGTGGGACGAAAGACCAAGCACATCTATGTCACACATGACCTCAACCAAAAGAGGTCAGATTCTACATGTCATAAGGTACAGTATGCTATATTTTGATATACATGTTAAATGTCACCACAAGTTATATATATTTTCATAGATTTTTTAAAATACCATTACTGGGAGACTTCTGGCATGTTTGGCCTCAATTTAAACACATTGATAAGTTTTACAAGAAGCTTTCCCGGATAATCCAAGCTTATTTTCAGTTAACATAACTGACTAATTAATCAAAAATAGTTTAAATTAAGCAACCTTACAAACACTAAATTGCTTGCAATTAGTAACAAGTGTAACTTGGGGCGGGGCGACTGTGGCTCAGTTGGTAGAGCGGGTCGGCTGATGATCAAAGGGTTGGAGGTTCGATCCCCGCCCTGCCACCTGTGTCATAGTTGTTGTGTCCTTGGGCAAGACACTTCACCCACCTTGCCTCGTGTGAATGTCGATAGTTAGCCTGCTATCGGTGTAAGAATGTGTGTGTGAATGGTAACGTGTAAATGGGAACAGGTCTCCCTTGCAAAAGAGTCTTCGGACTCAATGGGATATACCTGTATAAATAAAGGTTAAAAAAAAAAAAAAAAAAAAAACTGGTCTCTCTTCAGAATGAGACGCTTTGCATCAATGAGATTACCTGTACAAATGAAGGTAAAAAAGCAAAAAGGTTTTGCTAACATGCCTAGGGCATCTTACACTTGAGATTGACACCATATCAACCTTTAGCTTCTTAAATTCTGAACTTTAAAACTTTAGAGAATTCTTCCTTTGATACTATATGAAATATGATAATATTAATAACAATCACACCCCGCATGACCAGTGAGGTTTGAACTAAGGTGATGTCACAAATGTAGATCTGTCTCACCAAGGCCACAGAGAGCTGAGTGACTATAGGTCATTTTGTGTAGTTAATTCTAAGGATTTTATTGTGTTAGGGTCCAAGAACAGCAATGACTGCAGCTCTGCCATGTCAACCCATTTCTGGAGGTCAAATGTAAGAAAGTACCAATTACTTGTAAAAAGTAATATAAAAATATACTCAGGTGAAGTGGTTTGCAGCTTTTCCTAGTTATACAATATTCATTTTCCTTTATTTAACCTCGAAAGATCAATTGAGGGGTGACCCTCTTTTACAATGACGTCGAGTTTAATATGGGTGTCTTTGGCGAAATTCCTGGGCTAAAATCAAAAGCAGCACAAAGTTAGTGACACCTTTCAGCAGCAGGCGTATGTTCCTTCCATTGTACTCTGAACACGGGGACTCCCGACTCGGTAGAACCGAGTTCCAACCTGTATGCCTTCCAGTGCATCTGGATGTCACTGCCCGTATGCCACATACTCGCCTTGTGACTTGTGAGTCACAATGGCTGCTAAATGCATAAGAGAGAAAGAAGACAGTTCAACTACGGGTCCATGGAGCATGTGATTTTCATCCTTGCAGTTTGCAGAATTTCTTGTTGTCGCTGTTGTTTAAAAATGATTTTCCTCCTTCAGCCTCAAACATTTTTATGTTTACGGTCAGGCACCAGTTGCGCGATTTCGATATGCAAACCCCCTCTCCCGACCCGGATTTAGGACAATGTGGCCGCCTGGGTAAAATCCGCGTAAATCCTGGGTTGAATAACGTGGACATTTGGCTATGCAGTCGACACTCTCTGGTTTCAACATAAATTCTAGTAGATGAGTTCCAACAATTGAGTGCCTGCAATTACATCTTACTGCTAAAGCTGCTGCTACTAACAACAGAACTCAAATGTTATGGATTACAACTTTAAACCACAACTACCAAGAGAAATGTTGCTTTCACTGGAATCTCAAATGGCACTGTAGAATAGTGCAAACCCGATTATAATATCGATCTCTGGAATGATATTCATGTTATTGTTTAACCCATTGATGACTATGGCAATCTAGGATGCATGTCCTTAATGCCTGAGGGTTTTCTGAAAAAATAGTACGAATTGTCAAGTCTACCAAAACCTTAATATCTAAGCCTGTGTAGCACATAGAAACATGAAATAAAATACATTTAAAAGTTAAGGTTCACAGGTTTTATTTAAACATGCTCCCTTAGCGCTTACAAACCAACAAATATTTCTAAAAATCGTCAAAATTAGATGAATTAGAAAATTATTAAATATTGTTAATAAATAGATGCAATGTGTTGTGTGATTTTCGTCAGTAGTCTATAGTAGACCTTGATTCTGCGCACCAAACGCCACTAACTGTTCTGTCGCCGACATAGCTGGCGTATTTTTTTTATTATTTTGTTTTATTTTTATTTATTTATTTTTTTTGATTGACATGATTTTCGGCAAACCGCACAACTTTTGGGTGGTCACGTGGTCTTAAAAAAATCAACAAAACCCACCTCATGTGTATTTGAACCAATGACAGTGCATTCTATGCTGGGAATGCCATGAAAATTAGATAAAGTAATAATGCTGCGCGACGCAGCATCAGGCAGGAGAGCCAATGTGGCATCGCGCAGCAGCCGTCATCAATGGGTTAAGACAACTATTATCTTTCACATGCGCTAAACTGATAATATTTCCCAAATTAGCAGCATGTGGCTAAGGATAGGATCTGTTCTTCTTTGGATGTAACAACCCAATTTAATTGTTTTATATCTTTTGCATGTGTGTCCTTTTTGTGTACATTTGGCATTTTTTAAGTAAGTGTATTCCTGCAGCCATACATTGTAGTATGTGCTTGTGTGTGAGCGTGTGTGTACTTGTGTGTTGCGGACGATGTTGGCTTCCTGAGGCTGATTACCACCCTCATCCAAGCATCTTGTTTTTGCCTGTCTCTCCGCCTGTGTGGAAGTTGTGTGGGCACCCTCTGGATTGCCTCACCGCCGAAGCATGCCGGACCCTGTTATCCAGCTATCCATCTGTGTTATTGATTTTTTTTCCCTCTTTGTAGAGTTTCATCTTTCCTCCACTTTTCTGTATAGAGATGGAGAAGGAGGGAGGGAGTGCGAGAGAGAAAGGAGGGGCAAGCAAGGGGGCAGAGCAGAGATCTGAGAGCTGGTAGAAGCGGGGGGAGAGAGGGATGGAGCATTGGAGGAGCGGAGCATCGGTGGGGCTTCTGAGGGTAGGGGTGTAAGAGGTTGGGGGGGCAGTCAGCCTCTACTATGGATGAGCAGAGAGAAAGAGAGAGGCGCACTCTTGAAGTGTTGGAGCTTTTTTTTCTCTGTCTTCGTTTCTCTCCATTCTCATGGGAGCGCCCCCCCCCCTCCTCCTCCTCCATCTCTCCTTCCTCCTCCATCCTGCTCTGAGGCGCCTCTGGTACACCCCCCCCCCCCCCCCTCCTCCTCTCACTCCGTCCGCCTGCCTGCCTGCCGTCTCTCCTTCCCGGGGGGCTCGGGCAGTGCTGGCGGCGCAGCCGTGATTTGCAGGAGATTTGTCTAAGTGAGAAGCAATTAGTGCTCCTAAGCACCGCTAATGTATGCATGCTGGGGCCGCCGCCGCCACCCCTCCCTCTTGGTGGTGCCAAGGCCAGGCTTGGGCAACGTTGGCTTTCTCTCTCTACCTTTCCTTTTCATCTGCAGGCCGTTATCTTGCGCTCACTCCTTTTTTACATGACCAAGTCCTCTCTTATTTTATTGACATAATCATTAGTCAACCAATGGTGTTGGAGTTTGTTGTTGTTATTAACAATGTGACTCTCTTGTACGTTTTCAAATGTATGGGTCTGTATAAAACTCTCCAATCTAGAGGCATCTCTAAAAGGTACCAGGCTACGGTGCTCTTTTGAACTTTCTACCTTCCAAACTGAAGGCCAAAGCTCAAGATAGTGATTTATCCCCCTTATGTTCTCCTACATATGTTTCCATTGTAGTTTCGAAGGAGGCTGCAGTAAGCCTGGAAATTGAAGTCAGTGATTGTGTGTGAATGGTAGCATATTTGAGTTCTATAAGCCATCCACATACACAAATAATCTAGCAGACACATCAAAACCACAACAAAGTGGAACAGTAGTGGGTGGAAGGATTCCCCATGAAACCTGTGGTTTAGAATGGCTTGTTTGCCAGAGTGCATGCATGAGGGGCATTCTGCATGCTGCAACTCCCCAACTACTTGAATATGAACTTTGCCCTTTTCTACTCGTTCACTCTCTCTGGCTCAGACAAAAACAAGATTAAGTCTGCTCATCTTTATGGCGCACGCTGCATGCCTTCCAAGCGGGAGCCTACATGGACCGTGGGTGGTTTTGTAGCGAGGTGCTCGTTAATTAAAGATAGGCTAATTGCTGGCGCTTCTTAGCCGGGCTTTCGCGGAGCTGATAAGAGGATAATCCAGGAGACAGAGGCGGATATCGAACTGGTCCCCTATAGACCGGGCCTCCTCAACTGGGCTGGAAGAAAAAGCAGCCCCACTCCTCCAACCCCCTGTCCTGTCTCTGCTTCTTTAAAGAGAAGGAATTGCAGCCAGAGAGTATAGAATATTCAAGCAGGCTACACTTAAGCAGGAGGAAGCCTACAGATAGGCTCAAATACATTAGCCTTCGCTTGTTAGGCTGAGGCTTTTAGAAAAATACAACCACTAAATTTGACCCAAAAAGTGCATAATAGTGTGTTTTAATGCAAATGCGACTTTTCTAAACCTTGTATGTAAGGTCTTGGTGTTGGTGTTTTTTCTCTGTGGGAAAGACTTGACTGCAACATGAACTATTGAGCTACATTCCTGAAACATGGTGGGCACACACGTGTGTTCTGCAAATTTGGCTGCTTGTTTATGGTCATATCATAAGATTCCTACCAGTTTATCCATTGGAACCTTCCCTCATTCCAGATAGAGAATTGCAACACACACATGCAGACAATGTAAATAATCAAATTTACAATCCACCTCTCACACGCATTCTGAAAGGTTGCATGACCCTACTATCATTCACGTGTCTCTAACCCATATTTTGTCGTGGGGAGTTAGCCATTAGCACTTGCTGGGCTGTTCCCATATGCTGGGCCTCCACAGATCTATAATTCAAGGGTGGCAGATGTCCCCATGTATTATTCATGAGTGCCGTTCCATGCTGGGCTAGCAAGGGAGCCAGCGGCAGAACCGTCACAAGGTCCTTGCATATAGAGAGTCTCTTCCATGTTGACCTGCAAGTGCACCTTCCCTACAAATGGACCACAGCGACCTAGTCAGAGATGGAGAGTTGCTCTCTCAGAGGACAGATAGCATCATGGGATAAGGAAGCCACATAGATGCTGTGGTGGCGATCTTCTGTTTAGTATGAGTAATTGGAATAGTCATGAAACATAGGAATTTAAAAAAAAAGTGAATTCCATTGATTTTTCAAGTGAGTGCAACAGTTTGTCTTATAGTGGTATACTGTCTTCTCTGGCCCTAACCCTTCGCTGCATCAGTTTGTTTTCTATTATATTTTTATATTACCACTGAGGTATCTAGCCATATCAATGCGGTTTTATTTTTTCCTGGTTTTCAGGTGTCTTTCACTGAGATTTCTGCTGCCACATCAGTACAATGGAGTCGAATGGATTCTCAAAGACTGCCCTCAAATAAAAGATATTACCCTAAATATCTGCATGGCTTGACACACCTTAAGATAAATTATAACCCATGTTTATTTGTTTGGGTTTAAAACTCCTCATATAATCGTATTAAACCAAGGAGTGTGTAATGCAGAGGTGCTTTGGAGCACAAGAAGAGGTCAGATTTTGTGCATGTGTGTGCATGAGTGAGAAGTGTCTACACTGTAAATCACACCTACATACCTGGAGGAGATGGCAGTGTTGTATGCCGATACGCTCAAAGAGTGGGAGATAAAACACACACGCATTCACAGGCACCCAAGATCACAAGCTGCCGCCAATGCCAAGCCTGGCCGGCGCTGAACTGGCAACCTGATATCTCCTCCGGAGCCCTGTGGAGGGGGAGAGTGGGTGTGGGAGAAAGGCTTCCATAAAGTCTGTCCCGCCGGTCGGCCGTAACCTGAGCCCTCAGGAGACAGCCGCGGTGCCTTGCAGTCAGCCACAGAGGTGTGTGTGTTTGACTTCAAGGGAACGGGTGGCATGCTGCCACATGCTGCACACTTCAATCCTATGTGCATGTAGATTCCAAAAAACAACGCTAAGACCTCCTTTTGACTTTCTGATTCTCTCACAACCTTACCCAGACATCCCCTAAATCTCTCTAAAATTACTTTTAGCAACGTGTTAATGCATACATTTTTTTTTTACATTGAACTTTCGTCGTCCTAGAGTTGACACAGATGACGAGATGACGGGACCTTTATAACTGAACCACTTTAAGCTTTTCTTTTCTTCCGGTTTTAGACTTTTCTCCAGTATTTTCTCTCTTTACCCACTGTGAGCTTCCAATGGGGCCGTTATCCAAAACATCTCAGACTGCTGTCAGCTGCCATATGGCCTGCTGTTGCTGCCAGGGTGCTGCCCTTTACAGATGTGAGCGTGGTGTGTGAGGTTTGGGAGCTGGATTGGAGGAGAAGAGTGGGGCAGGTGGTGATGGTGCTTGTCTCAGGGCTGGCAGAGGGACAGGAGCCCCTTGTGCGGCTGCAGTGGGTGAGGAGGTTAACTGAGCCACAGCAGAGCCAAGACGCTGCTTGGGATATTGACAGGTTGGAACCTGAGGGCTCCTGCAGGATAGGAACACACTGCCAGAGGCTTGGTTACCACCATTGCCTGTCTGCCTCAGAGGGAGGGAGGGATATAAGAGGAGGAAGGGAGGAGTAGGAGGGAAAGAAAAGAATGGAGGCTGATATTTGGTCCCCCGTAATGTCTAGAAAAAAAGGATCATGGGATGGGCATGACATGGGAGTGAATTGGCTCTGCTGTGTGAATGCAAAATATTAAAAGGAATGTTTTTAATTTATGCTAACTAATGCTTTACATCAAACAAAATGCTTCAAACGTGTAAAACTGGCATCATTCATCTGTTTTAGTTGAACAGTAACACAATAAGAACTAATCATCACGGTATGATGCCACTATAGGTCAATAAACGATGAGCCGTAGACTGTGATGCAAAAGGGTAATCAAAAAAAAACATTTAGTTTCCTTTAGTCAAGGATTTGTTGTTGCTCCACCATCTTTGTGGAGCTCCATTTTCTACGTTCACTCAGGAAGGAGCCGAGTATATGGTCTGTGTGGTCCAGGGTCATTTGCCATGGTAACAGAGGACTAGGTCAGAAGGTGATTGGCTTAGCTGAGGACTGTGCTGGCGGCTGTTTGTTGATTCTCTGATAGGGGTGACCTACCCCTGACCTCCACACAAATCAATAGTGCCTCCTTAAACTTTCATTTGTCCTCGTTTGCTCACTCTCGCCCCGATTGGGAGCAATTAAAGTAGGGCTTTTCGGCCTTAAAAAACAGCACGTTTTTATTGTAAATTGAATTTGGATATTGAGGTGTTTATACATTATGTTCTACAAGTTAGAAAAAATGCAAAAAAAAATATTGGTTTACATTTCTTTATGCATTCTATTAAAACTTTGAGAAGAAATGTAATTGTATAGATTTGTATGTCAGGCCTACAGCATAGACGTAAATGTATATTTGAACTAGCATGGCCTTTGTATTGAAGTGAATACGAGGTTGGTACATTTCCAGTCACACTAAGATTTCAGAGAATCCTCTTTGTACTGTGTTTATAGAGAAGCGTGGTGTTTGGGAGTCCCTCCAACGCAGGAAAGCCTTTGAGAAGCTCCTTCCTGTCTCTCTATACCTCCTCTTCATTGCACTTTTGTTTTTCTCACCCCCTTATTCTCACTTTCACTACCCGTAATCCCCGGTCTGGCCTACAAGGTTACTGTGCACACAGGGCTGTGTGGGCTCCTGTTTTATTTATTTTTTTCTTCATACATCTCATATGTATTTCTCCATTCGGGGTCACCCTTTTCCACTCCCCCACATAGGGAATCACCTCACTGAAAGGCGCTGCGGTTGATTAAGTGGGTAGTTGCACTGAAACGTTAGTCCTCCTTAGTATGAGTGACATGACATGCTGTGCTGTTACTCCCAAAACTGACAGGTCAAAATACAGCGTATGCCACAGAGCATCCTTATTACTGTGCATCATATTCAAGCGTACTTCATTGCCATAACATTGTAGAAGGCAGGCATTTGCCTCAGTGCAGCTCAGGTACAAAATGTTAACAGCTGCAAACAATTTCTACACAATGCTACTACTACTACTGTCATTGTCAACATATTCTAACAGTGGACTTTATAATGATCAAAGTGGAACCTATTATTATCATCAGATTCCTTTAATAGGTGACAGCCTTTTTTGTTGCATTGCAATTACCAAAACATACAGAATATTTAATTTTTATTTATTTTTTGCTTTGCTAGCTGGAAGGAGATGGATGAGACACCATTCATACAATTAATTTTTTTTTTTTTCATTTGAGAACAGGCTCCATAGTTGGTTGTATGCACATTGTTTGAAGTGGAAAAATGTAAGTCTCCATTTGAATATTGTTGCCCTTTATATAGAAGTTCATAAAGCTATTTATTGCTTTTACAAAAAAAAATCAGCACGATTGAAACAAGAACAAGCAAGAACAAGGTAGTTTTTATTTTGAAAATATTTTAATAAAACCCAATAGACCTGAAACTGAAAAGTCCTCAGACTAAAACCTGACTGCTTACAACATAGCACCTGATATGCATCATTACCAAGCTATTCTTGAATTACATTTAAGGCACTGGCCTACTGCGTTCAACAGGGCATTTTCACTGCAGATATGTTTAGTAGGATAAGCACAAGTGTAATTAATAACATTAATAACGACTTTGTTCAATTTAGGTAACCCACTTCCAGTGTGCCGGTGTGCATGCTGGCTCATGACAAGTCAAAACTTCTGCTGTGAAAACTGTTTATGTAGACTAATAACTGAAACAAAATTACCAGTCCACAAATCTGTCTATGCTTGGTTTTCACTTTTTCTGCACGCCAAGCCTTCTTGTGTACAAGCAATCTGTTTCACAGTTCTAGTTTTCCTGACAAAGCTGCTGTAATAAAGCGCGTCACTTCCTCTTTTCAGGAGATTTTAAACATGGAA
This sequence comes from Ammodytes marinus, assembly GCF_949987685.1. Lineage (NCBI taxonomy): Eukaryota > Metazoa > Chordata > Actinopteri > Uranoscopiformes > Ammodytidae > Ammodytes > Ammodytes marinus. Next base: position 10,354,801 of record NC_137211.1, on the reverse strand, counting down.
ATGGTTGCCACTCTTTGTAGAAAAAAGAAATTGCCATAGTGAATGAATTGAGTTTCACTTACATCACTGTTAATATACAGTAGATGTGATGTGGTTTCAAAACAGACATTTCATTTAGAATGTCACAGAAATGTAACATATTGTCTGAGGCCTCTGAAAAGCTTTTTAGCCACACAAAACTACAGAATATAAATACATATCAGAATACTGCCACAACCTCTTGCCTGTTTCATGCAAAAGACAGTGTGGTTGAGTGTGTGTGTGTGTGTGTGTGTGTGTGTGTGTGTGTGTGTGTGTGTGTGTGTGTGTGTGTGTGTGTGTGTGTGTGTGTGTGTGTGTGCGCGCGTGTGTGTGTGTGTGTGTTACAGTACACTATCTCCAGAGAGTTTGGCTGTCAGGGTGTTGGGAGGGCTGCATCGTGGCCAGGGCTGCGTGGCGCAGCAGCACAGGAAACGCGTCAAAGCGCTGAGAGCTAACTGGAACCAGATGTCTGAGGCTACTGGCCGGGGGATTCTCACCGTGGAACAAGAGCGTCAGCGGGGGAAGTTGGCTTCCCGCTGACTGTCTTGCTGTCTTCTCTTTCTGTCTGCATCTCTGAATCTTTTGTCTTAAGCTTGTTTTCTTCCTTTTCTCTGTCAAAACTACCTGATTTATCTCTAGTTTGAAGTTAAGGCAGCTGCAATTCTCTGCAGCATGGGATGAATAAAAATTGCTACGAGGAAGAGATTTACCAGTAAATGTTTATATATTCTCTTTTTTGCACATCATGCCTAATCAAAAAAGTGCACACCTTCGATTATTTGAACTATAAATGCAGAAAAATATTAAAAGATTGTAGAAACTGCACTGGGCAATTAAATACAAATATGTGATAGTATCCAAATGTCGGCATCCAACATAACAGCTCATCTCACACAACTTCACCAATATAACCCAGCTTACTCTACTACTCCATCTCTTTGAAGCTCGCCATAGTAGGAGATGGAGTTGGCCTGCTTTCTATGCCTGGGAGCATTGCCTGCCCTCCTCCGCTTCACTGCCCCCTGACTTTCTCTCACATATACAGTACAGACACACACACACATGCGCATTTGAGCACACGTGCACACACTCAGACTTGTACTTAACTTATTCACTCATGCACAGCAATCATACATGGCACGTGCACACACATGAAGACCATACACCGCTGACACTATGACTGTGTGTGCATGACTCCAGCTGAGCCTCCAGTCTAACCGGAGCTGTTGAAGCTTGGCCTCGGTCTTACCCCAGTTTCTGCCTTTCGCATATCCCGTAACAGAGGCCACTAGGCAACAATAACAACAACAACAACAACAACACACACATCCAGCCTCCTGCAGTGAAAAGTGTTCCATAATATCAACTTCCAACCTATACATAGACTGACAAACAGCAACTTGTGTGGCGCTGGAATCAGGGCAACAATTATGCTGCTTTTCCACCAGAATTAGCGGGTTGACACAGTTTAAACGCTGATAGCCAGCAATGCAGTGAAGTGAAGACAGAAAAAAGACCACTTTATTTTTTTAATTAAAGCACACTTTTTTTTTAATAATTTAGCTTTTTAACTTAGTGATCGTCACCACTGAGTTTATTAGGCTGACCCCCTGTCTACACTGCGAGCGCTTCAGAGTTTTTACTTGCGCATATCACCAACATAAACGCTTTCATTGTTAAAGCTGTCTGCTCCAACTCTGTGAGGCTCGTACCTTAGCTGCTAACGGGCGTGAACAAATACGTTTGTTCCTCAGTTGCAGGTGAGATGCTGACGTGCAAACGTTGGCGCCTTCTTCATCGCGCCTATTAGCGTTCACCCGGGTCATACGTTTGCACTGAAAGCCGAGGTGAGACAGACCCGTGTCGGATCTTAGCAAGTTGGATTTTTGGCCACACTGGCAAAGATGTGGATATGCATGTCTATCAGTGGCAGTATGATGAATATTCCAGCAATGTTTGGTCAGAGCTATTTTATTTTTGCTTTGCTGCTTCGAGGTGAATAGGCACACTCGCCTGAAGGTCCCAGACAGCTCTGGGTGAGAGTTGCTTTCAGCAGGCTGTTAGTCTTATCATCTCTCTCTCTCACACACACACACACACACACACACACACACACACACACACACACACACACACACACACACAAACACACACACACACACACACACACACACACACACACACACACACACACAAACTGTCCCCTCTGACCCGGGCCGTTTCCTGCGCGTGGCTGATCTGTTGGCTGATGCCTGCTCTGTGACTGTAGAGAAAAAGAGAAAAAGAGGAGGGCAAAGAAAGTGTGTGTGTGCTCACGGCCTGTCCCAGCAAATCGATATCCGTCTCGTATCTGTGAGCTGTGCCTGACCCCTGGCCGACCTTGCTCAGCATTGGTGGTTGGAGTGCTTTTTTTTCGTCTGGGGGTCTGAAAATGTGGGAGGCGCATTGAGTTTTACCCCTTAGCTAATAGAGGTCTGAGGCCACTGAAGAGTGTGAAAAGTCCTGACTTAAATGTGCCAGTCTGAAGAGGCAGCAGCAACGTATGCGAGAAATGGTGAAATAGCAGGAAATACTTAGCGTAGTTACTTATGATTTTGGTTAAAGTATACAGTAGTTCAAACTAAGTATTATCCCAGAGAATAAACTGACGCGATCATTATAAACTGCAACAATGAGCATATTATTAACGCAATTCCATGGAGAATTTGGTTTTAAAGCTAGCAGTGGAATCATCCTTATGTCCATGTTGTGGTTTCAGGGTTTTAAGTTTTTTGAAATTTTATATGGATGATCATGTTGTGCGGTGCCTACTAAATACTAAAAGCCCCTCAGTTGTCTGTGTGTATGTGTGTGTGCAGGCTGAATGTGAGACCAACACAGAACTTGCCTTGACGTCAGCTTGCTAGTTGGACTCAGCCTTGCGTGTTGTTGGTGTGTGCTGATAGTGGCTCCAGCTCCCTGGTTGAGCAGGGCTGCGGGTGCTAGCCGCCGCCGGCACTAATTGAACCCTGCCGCTAAGGTAAGGGGGGAGTAGGAAGCTGTCAGCGAGGGAGAGAAAAGGAAAAAAGAGTAGGAAGAAAAAAAATAGCGTGGAGAGGGCGAAGTGCCCCTGGGGGGTTGGGTCCCTGCCTGCATGCCTGCCTGCCTGCCTGCCTTTTCGTTCTCCAGCTCCTTCCCCCTCCCCATCTAAATAGCCGTGCCGGCGCTCCAGGGCTTCCTGCGCCTTATCTGCTGATAATTGGGCACTGGAGCTCCACAGCTCGCTTATGAAATATAGATTCCTGACGGAGGGGAAGGATGGGGGGAGGAGGTAAGGTGGGGAAGGGAGTGTGCAAGCAGAAAAAGCCCCTGGTCGTATCAGAGAGAGTGGAGCCTTGTGGGCTCCGCTGTGTTGCTCTGGCTCGTTTAGCAAAGGCAGCCCCAGTAGTGAGGGGAAGGCCTCTATGCTGAGCTGCCCACACTGTCACAGACAATTGAAAAACAATGCTTTGTTCTTATTGTTTGTTGCAGCCACAGGGTTCAAAGATCTTTAAATGGCGGGGGTGAATGCATGTTGTGCAGTTTGTCACAGAGCATGAAAAATATTCTAAACAATTTCCAACATGTATGGAGGATTCGCCCCCATATGTAATCCAACAGTGCTCTACACTTCATATTCATTACTGAAATTGGTGTGAATGAGTAGCATGCGTAGTTACGTAGTTCCATTAAAAAGTGTTCTGATGAGGTTACGTTAAGAAACTCAGTATTCCTCTGTGTATTAATTGAAGAGGATATTATTTTCCTGCAGCGAGGTTGGATGCTATCTGCAGTCTCATGAGGAACTTTATAGGATGACAACATGGAGTCCAAATCCCAGAGAGAGAGTAGAGCAGGGAATACTCTGCTGGGTGCTGAACACAAAATGGATTCCTCTTATCCAAGGCTAGTTTTGCTTTTCGCTTTAAGCAAGGTTGTTCATTTAGTTTTCTTTATTAACAGTTATCTAAAATATTCAAGAAATATTGTGTTTCCTCCATTCAAACACACATTATTTTATCAGTAACAATTAGGTATTTTATAAGCAAATGTCCCTGATGGGCTTAGATTTCATGCCTGAAGTCAGTGGGGGTGGGTATCTGTGTGTCATTTTGATATGAAGTTAAAGGTGCTACGAGGAACTTTTAGTTTGTATTCATTTCTTTGGACAAATGAACCAGCTGTAGTTCTTGGTCGAGCGTACCCACGACAAAGGAAAAACTATTTAAAAATAGCATTCTTTGCACTAATGATCTCCATTGCTGTTACATGTAATGTATGATTCTCAGAGGAGAATTCAGAAATACTAAATGGTCCTCGTAGCTATACTTTAAGAGGGTAGAAATATAACAGTGTTGACCAAACAGCTTTTATGCAGATTAGCATAGCTCCATTTACAGTCATCATTTAAATGACTAGATTCAACCATGCATGATATTAGGACCTAAGCCATGTCTTCTCTTTATTTCAAATACACACAGGTCTGTACACGTCCCTATTAGTTGGTGAGCGGTTGGATTAATGAATGACGAGCTTCCTGCTTGGCTGTGGGAGGTAGGGGTTGGGGTAAAAAAATAAATAAAAATAAAACAAGCATAATGCATACATTATGTTTTGCAACACTGTAGTGTTTTCAGACAGTAGGCTACATATAGCTATATTTAGCAACCAAGGCATGAAGTTTTCTTTCACTCACTGGACAATTTTGCAAATTTTTTGGCAAGTTAGAAAAAATACATTGGCCAGGCTAAAGCAATATAAGGAGTGATTCCCCTTTGTAGCCTTCCCTCTATGTATTTCACAATATTTTTTAAACAATTCTAGCTCAGATCTAAATTGTTGCGAAAAGTCAGAGAACCCTATACCCCGAGTAAAGGCTCCATCATCACATTGACCAAAGTTACTGCAGGAGCCAACACAATAACTCACCTGTTACATGTTTTTCCCCCAAACCACCTTTATTTACGGTAAACAAATACTAGCACTGGGTTATGCATTGATCTTGGCACAGACACGCCTCACTCCCAGTTTAATTTCCCTTGGACCACTTTGGCCCTATTGGTCAATAGCAATTGCAATTCCTTGCACTATGGGCCAGACAAATTCATTTCAATTACAATTAGCATGGAGGCCTAGCGACTGATTTATGGTCTTGTTTTCCTTCCAGTGCATTTCCCCGCGCATTAATCACCCCCACGCCGGCCTGTGTGATCCTCACTTCATCTACCTGCCAAAGCAGCCGCCCTGCCGCACATTCCTGGAACCCAACCGCCCCTCCACCCCCACCTCCTGTCCTCCTTCCCTCTGACCGCGGGGAACAGTGGGTGTCCTTAACTTGCACCTGACACAGACCAGGGAGCAGTGCTGCACTTAGCTTAGTGCGGGGCATATGATTGCCACTCATTTATCATGTGTGTAATGAGCAAATGTTCTGGGGAAGATCTTTCTACATAAACACCAAAATGATCTATTTGCACTTTAATTAGATTTTCCTCTATATAGTCCTTCAAAATGCGAACATATACACTATATGAATCAATTGGCATGCTACAACCTGACTTATGCTAATAGTAAATTAACTTCAGGATGAACATGGCCATTACATTTGTATGGGCTCTGGTCATGTGCTGCGCCTCAGAATGCAGGTTTGGAAGTTGTCAGTCGTGACTGGGAAATTTACGTTACAACCGACAAACATTCTCTTTCTTCACTTGACATTTGGTTACCATCAGGCGGGGGTTAAAAGGCCTATTTTGGATAGTCTGGAAACTGTTTGGGACAGAGCAGTGTCTCTCCACTCCTCCTGTGCTGTGTCGGAGGCTGAGTCATCCGGGGCCAGACGTTTCCACTGGGACAATGTACCAATCCCTGGTGGCCACACTCAGTCTTGTTTATACCACCACTTCCGTGGCCCCCCATGGATCTGGCAGCAGCTCACTTGGTTCCAACCTCTGTCCCCTTGCCTGCTCGTTCAACCTTTGACGTTCTACCTCAAAGGCTTGGAGTGTGTTTGTGTGGGTCGGGTTGGGGAGAACGTAGTGACCAAGGCAATAGTGCTTCTGTGGAAAGCCAGTGGATGCAGAGAGCCAATAAAAACACAGGACAGTCCGCTGCTCAGGGCAGACTAAACATCTGTTCGGACAACATCCTGGCTAGAGCTTCTCTGATGGGTGTGGGTGGTGTGCAAGCATGTGCATCTACACGTACCTGTATAAAAAAAACTCCTCACGACTTTTTCCACCAAAGAGGAAGGAAAACAAGACTTGTTGGGATACCAGTCAGGTTGGATTTGGTCTTGCCAGAGTGCCCAGCAAACGGATGAATATTGGATTTCAGGGGATTGTATTACGTATTGTATCCATGCTATGTCAACAGAATGAGAATGAAAAACCCTGCCATTGTTCCAAATTGGGAACGTTAATCCAAAATGATTACCCCAATGGCTAGTGTTGTAGTCACCACAGGTAATTTAAAACATTGCTTTTTGTGGTTTATTAACAAGTGAAACCAGGTGCTAACATTCTGTGTAACTACTTTTTAATTTGCTTAACTTACTGTAATATTGTTAGAAATGGATTATATTTGTATCTTCCAGTTCTGCTTGGAAAATATTCTAGCTGTCAGAAATGTCATAATTTCGTCAACCTATGTCTAACTACAAAGCTGACATGAATAGTTTTCCCCACTCCTCTTCTCATAATTATAGTTGGAAAAACTCTTTTTTGTTTTGTTAGTTTTTTAGATGTTAATGACTTCATCCCAGTTTAAAGGTAGAGCAAACGAGGGGGAAATCTATGATATGTAAAGCACTAACAAGGGCTTCAACTATATATTGTGATCCGATATGAATCAGAATTAATGTGGCTCTAGGTTGAGTGGTAAACTGGTATTTGCAAGATATCCTACTCAATGTGAAGTGGACTTTCGGTTTGTTCTGACCACCGGAGTGGTTTTGCAGACTGTGTATTTTGGCCAGAAGCAGTTAATGGAGAGAGTTCCCTCACTGACCGTTTGCTGCGACAACAAGCACAGACTTGAGTGTGACAGCCCAGACTGACATTTTTTAAAATTTACCAAGAACTTTTGGTTATTCACCTATTATTTATTTACGTATTTATTTTTTTACATAACCTCTACTCACCACATATGTTTCTGTACATGTATTATTATAGTAATACAACTGTATTTTAATACTTTTTCATTCAAACACATGGGTCTTCGTCCATCTTCATACTAAATAGTATGGATCTGAGTCTATTTGACTTGTCAAACAAGGTTTTTTTAGTTTTTTAGTTTAAGATATTCTATTATTTGCATTTGGCACATAAAGCTAAAAACTGTTTTAAGACTAAAAATAAGAAAACTTGAAAACTGCGCTAAATCAAACCATAGACACAGTGTAATACTGTATATTTCGTCAACTCACCTGGTTTTCAACCTAACCAAGTTCTCCCACACTATGCCTTTCCTCCGCATCCTGCACACAGTGGCTGCTTGACTTCGATTTTTAAATTGATTTCACAAAATATATCCTGACTTTGGGTAAGTGCTGGTCTCTACTCAGGTTGGATATACTTTTTTGGACCCACAAAGAACTCTTTTTATCTTGTCTTTTTCTTTTCAAGTAGTACCATCTTCCGGGCCGCCGCTCCCTATACGCAGGGTACGCAGAGCGCGTAGGGCACCAAGTACCTAGTTTTTTTGAGAAGAGATGATCCGGGGGCCCCCCAAAATTGAGGTTTCTTTTTTTTTTTAAAGATATTTTTTGGCATTTTTATGCTTTATTGACAGTGCAGAGAGGGGAGTGACATGCAGAGAACGACCGCGGGTGGGAATCGAACCCGGGTCTGCTGCTGGGCCCGGCCCGGGAGGGGGACGCCTTACCAACTGAGCTAAAGGCGCCCCCGATTGAGGTTTCTTAAACAATTTCATGATCATTACATTCTAAAAAATATATAGTTGTTTTTTCAGCCAATTAAAATATTGCTATTTAGTTTACCAGGACCATTCCTAGCTTCTGATTAGGTGGGCACGGCAACAGCCCACCTCCAAATTCACCCATCACCAGTTTTTCTGTGGTCAACGTCCACAGAGCGTAGTCTCTCCTTTGTAAAGACAGTTAGTAGGATACTCGGCAACTTTTTTCACACGTTAAGCTGTTCTTACTGACAGTCCCCAGAGTAAGGACTAGACAGGGAGAGTCAGCCTTCAGTTTTAATGCACCAAAGCTCTGGAATAAACTTCCACGGGACTTGAGGTCCGCTTCAACACTCGGCTCTTTTAAATCAGGTCTGAAGACTTTACTGTTTCCGTTTTAACCTGTAATTTTAAATTTTTATTCTTTTTAAACTTTTTAATTATTTAATGTTTTATTTATATTCATGTTTCTCATTCGCTTTTTTTTATGTATTTTTTTAATGTGTGCTCTATTCTTGATGTGTTTTTGTTTTTGCATCTGTAAAGCACCTTGAATGGCCTTGTGTCCGAAATGTGCTTTATAAATAAACTTGCCTTGCCTTGCCTTGCCTTGCCTTCTTTCTGTTAGTAAATGCTGTTCGCAAAAACTCATCACTACAGCAAATGTGCCAAAAATCAGTCGCAGAGATATTGCAAGGGCAGAAAATGGGTGCGAGCATCTTGGTGTTTTCGTTTTTTGGGGGGGGGGGGAGCCTCACTGACAATTTAAGCTCAGGGCACCCAAAAGCTTAGCAGCAGCCCTGACTATCTTCCCTGAACTGATTTCCATATGTGGTATGTTTTGGTCCTGGGAGGTGGTGTTTTCACCCGACCTCTCTGTGACCTGAGCAGTCGCTCTTGCTTAACACCTGGGTGCTGAGTGAAGAGGTTCAGACTCCCTCTTCCACACGGGAAGTTAGGATTCCCTGTCTATTAGACAACACACAGCTCTGTAGGATAAGCAGAGGAGATAGAGAGAGAGAGAGAGAGAGAGAGAGAGAGAGAGAGAGAGAGAGAGAGAGAGTTAAGACCCCCAATCCTCAAACAACACAGGAAGCTGTCGGATAAGCAGAGGAGAAATTGGGAGAGAGAAACAAATGTTGCCTCTCCTTCTTTTGAAGTATTTACAAGGATCTTCCACTAAGACTGAACTTCCCTTTCATAGACCAGGTAGAACTTATTTAACCGACTGAAGCTTTAAGATCGATAACAATAAGGAAAGAAATTCACCCCATAAATTAAACATGGCAGATTATCTCTGATTCAGGGTGTCCCAGTCAAAATGCATGTCATATTGCTCTGATCAACCAATACTATGGTACTTCTCCTAACATCACAGCAACTGGTCGTATGTCTTTCATTCAAATACCCATCCAGTCAAACAAATACATATTTGCTTTTCTCTTGTAATTGATTTATTACAGCATTTGCCGACTTACAACATTTCCTTCTCTGTCTCTTTCTTGCACACACTCTTTGTCATTTACAAACACGTAAACACATACAGTCATACACGCATACACACATTTGCACATTCACACACACACACACACATACACACACACACACACACACACACACACACACACACGTTCACACACACACACACACACACACACACACACGTTCACACACACACACACACACACGTTCACAGACACACACACACACACACACACACACACACACACACACACACACACACAGAATAAGCTACCCTAAGAGGGAGAGCTGTATTGGGTTTTCTTCAGGAAGTGCGGCTCCTCCAAAGCTCTGGTCAGATGAAAGGCGAAGAGCTGTATTGATCGACCCAGAGCGGGGGGCGCTGGTGTGTGTGTGTGTGTGTGTGTGTTGGTGGGGGGGCAGAGCCTGTGGTGTGTCTGCCTGATGCAGGGCTGCCAGCCAGGCGAGGAGCAAAGGGCCAGAGGGGTGAGGGGAGGCTGAGAGACAGAGGGGGGGCAGAGAGTTGTCGCTTTGGCCCCGTGGCTCCACCGTAACCCCCCGGCCCCTCAGTGGAGAATGTACAGCACGTACACACACCCAAGCACGCATGCACAAACAATGCCAGTACCAGTCTGCTGTTGTTGATGAGAGCTGTCAGAGACTGAAACAACATGGCTACGAGTGAAGGAGAGAGAGAGAGAGATATAATTTTAAATTGTTCGATACTGGTGCAGATATTTTTTCCACCAATATCTTACTTTGAGAAATCTAGTATGAGAACTTGTTTTTCTACAAAAGCCAAATGTTTTCTTATTTTGTCTAAAAAAAAGAGCTTTACATGAACCTCAATAAAACTAAGTTAACATTTTAAAATTATTGATTCATACAGGATTATGAATCTGATAACTTGAAAGTTTTTGCAACTCTATGCTGTGGGTAAATTTCGGTCACTACCAGAAAAGCACAAAATAAGTACCCAGTCCTACATTTGTTAAACAGTATGAGCATTTTCTTTCCTATGTTTTTATAATGTTGATTTTCTGCAGTCTGAAGTATGATGAAACCAACCATAACGATACTACATTGAGTTATTAATAGATAGCTGATAGACAGCGTGATTATAATTATTTTACCACTTTAAAAAAATTAAATATAACAAGAACCTTAAATCATTTGTACTTGGTAAACATGGTGCTAAAGTTAGTTTATTTGCCCCATTTCAGCAAAACTCATTAAACTTGTTTACAATTTCCAAGTCCTCAAACAACACACTTGTATTTGTTTGATAAACATTTTTTGGGGGGGGGGCTCCGCTGAAATGTGTTCTCTGAGGGGGGGGCTCACTCTCTCACACTTTGAAAACCCCTGTTTTAGCAGATTAATTTGAGCCTACACAGGACCATATGTGGACTTGGGCTGGGTGTGCCCGACCCTCTGTGCTTTGTGCCCCGGGGGAGAGATCGGCCAGGGCGGCTCGCTAATTGAAATGTGTTGGCGACTCATCGACGTCTGGGCTCCAGTTTCAGGGCTATTTCGAACCGCAGTGCTGATTGCTGGTTTCACATCACACAGGGAAAAAATCAATAGTAGCAGGGAGAGCGAGGGTTTATTCTTTGCAAGCAGACATTAATGCTTTGCAGAGGAGGGTTTGATATTTATCATTTGTCATTTTGTCTCTGCAGATCAGTCTGAGCTGTAGAATATATCTAAACTCATGAGAGTGATAGCTGACGCCGCTTGAAAAGCGTTCTCCACAAAATAATGCACTTTGGATGTCCAGATTCAGGCCAGGCTAGGTCATTATGCGACTTTTTCAACTTTCTCTTTAAACCTTTTTCTTGCGTGTCTTTTTGCACGTTTTCAACAGAAAGAAACACTCTTAACCTCTCATGAGCACCATAGGGGCCTCATTATGGAAAAGTGGTTAATGTGATTTACAGGGACTCAATCTTATGCGATTTTCCAAAGGCATCAGTGTTCCTATAGAAACACTGTCTATAACTGAAGATAGTTGGCTATTAACACTTTGCAGTATGGGATCATTTTGCTTCTCCCCTTATGACATCATAAGGGGGAGAAATCTAACTGGGGTTTTGGAACACAGGTTTTTCAGAAAGGTGGTGAAAAAGATGGGCGGTTGTCATTTTTCACACTCAAGAAGTCTCTAGACAATAGACACACTGAGGACCCATATTAATGCTGGAAAAAAAAATTAAAAGGGCCATTTTGCATTAGAGGTGACCTTTAAATCTTCTTGTGTTCCCTATTTTCTTAACAAAACAAAATCTAATGATACTTGAATGTTCTAAAATGCTAAGTTCTGTACACCCTGTTTCCACTGTGGTCCTATACTAAATTTAGCAAAATCTCTTGAACATACTTTAACATCCAACATCATTACTACATACTGTAGGTCCTCACTTATACTGCTATTTTACAAGATAACATTACAACAATGTCTGCCATTGTAGAGGAGCTAATGCTGGCCATTGTTGTTGATGTTGTGCTGGATTTCAGGGACATAATTTTATATTAAATTATGTCATATGTCACTATACTATGGCACAGCCCCATATCAATGAGTTCTGTTCTTACTGTATTGTTTAAAATCAAGTCGGAACTCTCGAAGGCTACTATCTGGGCTTTGGCTGTTGGCGCTGCTACCCTTCAAACACATAGTGAGCCCTTTGAAAAATGGATTGCGGAAGAGATAAGAAATAATTTATGTTCCTATCACTGCCTCGCACAAATATGGTGGGGAATACTGTGCCAATAACTCCCACAAACTCAGAGAGGCACGCTATCTTTTACTGCACAAATTATTAACGGCGCTGGGGAGGAAGCAGAGACGCTGTGCATTTTTTGCTAGATAGACCTGGCTCACTGAAGCTTTAAGTTCACCAGAGAGCTTTATAATCAAAGATAAGGACTCATAGAATGAAAAACCGAATAAACAATGATGTAGTATTTAATTTTATAATTTCCAGCGTCATCATTATAAGGGCGAAAGTTTCACTGAGACGAACTGAAAGGCTGTGAAATCATTATTTTGTGTGTGTGTGTGTGTGTGTGTGCGTGCGCCTGCTCGATTTGTGTTTGTGTGTGAACAGGGAATAGAAGCAGGAGGGGGAGGGAATCCAAAGGGGAGTGTTGAGGGAGGATACTCGGGGTCGGGTGTCCGCTCGCCTCTGTCGGCTGGCGTTGACAGCTACAGACGCTGGTCTAAAATGAGAATCCTCCTGGGCCGCCTGCCTGCCCATCCAGCAAGAAAATAAATCCCATGTGGAAGAGCCGCTGTGTGGGATCACAGACAGCCGCCTGACCCCCCAGATCCGCCGGGGGAGGCCAAGGGCGCCGGCACGACAGCATAACCCCCCCTCCAACCCCCTCAGGGTCTAATGTTACTCTGCCTGCTTGCCAACTCTGAAATCCTGGAGTTGCAGGACGGAGTTGGTCCTCACACAAGTTCAGTTAAAACTGATTTGAGGGGAGTTTTTTTGGATGAGTGTTTGAGTGAAGCAGAAGATCTAGCTTTAGGCCTAGGTTGTACCACAAATATAGCACAGAGGTTAGAATGTTTTGAAACGTAAACGGAGGGGGAAATTGAAATCAAAGCTTTTTGAAAAAGGGGCTGGTGTGGTTGCCGGTAACACAGTGGCTCAAAATGACTGCCTGGTGAGCAATTAGAGACACACACTGTGAATAAAAAGTTTTGAAATATGATGTGGTGTTTAGCATTGCCCATTTTAACGCTTCCAAATAATTTTTTTAGAAAGTCAGCATTCTGATCTACATTTTTCCCCTTGTAGTGTATGATTTTAGTTCATGTCTGCTATCATGTAGTTCACTCAAAAGAAGAGATGTTATCCCCTAAAACATTTTCTGACGAAGAGCAAGAAGTTTCACGTTTAGATAAAATGAGAATGAGTCAGCAGAGGTAGCCCAATTTAACAAGAACTTATAGACTCATAGAGTATTATTGACTACATCAGAAGGTTGACGTGAAACAAAAGGTGTTGTCGAACTTTAGAATTGGTATACAGAATAATAAAGAATAATGAAATGGTCAACTATGAATCATCAAGGTGAAGTCCATCAAGCCTGACGCTCAAGCCAATCACCGTTGACATTGACACTGATGTCACGATGGCACAGCAGCACCGATCCATCCGAACGCCAAGAAGTGTTGTTGATAAGCCCCTCCCATCATGCGACACAAATATCTGTCTCACATTTGGTGTGAAATATGTCTCTGTGATGAATAACACGTGTGTAAAGCGACACGACTCGATAAATAGGCTACGGGTTTGGGTTTCGTGTGAGAGCATTATACGAAGGCAAGATGGCGAACGTTGATTGTAAGAAGTGTCCATCGTTCCACACTCAACCATTTGGTCGTTTTGAGAGCTTGGGTCTTATACTGCACTGCACTTCACCATACTTCTCAGTGTGAACGCATTTATGGACTCAAAATAGCAGGTGTAAATGCAGCCTTCACATACAACCACTTTGCGCCGGCAGTACTACCATTGTTTTTCTATGCAGAAGGCGGCAGTAGGCTACCTGAGTAAGCGGCAACGCTACTTTTGGTGTTGGTCACCGCTTGGATTACTGGAAAAATGTATTATTTTACGTTTCCCTGAACTCTACAGCACAGTATTAAAAACATACCATGATTTTAGAAGTAAAAGTAATGCTTGCCGAAATGCTAACGTTAGCTGAGCTTTTTGGTTACGTTTGCTATGCAGACGAGCTAGTATAGTGCCTAGAAATGGTGTTTGGCTCCGTACAGCTACAGCTCTGCGCTATTTCGCCCTACCTGGTGGTGGAAGTGCAAGCCACCAATCACGTGAAGGCCGTTTTAGTAAAGAAGTACACAATTTGAGACATTACAATAATATTTCTTAAAGATCAACCAAACCCAATTTGCCAAAGGCAGACAGAAAGAAAAGCTTCAGTCAAACAATTCCTGTAGGCCTACATAATCATTTAAAAAGTAAATTCACCCAAATTACAAAACTAAATTCTCTAATACCTTTTGTGGTATCTGGCTGTTTAATTGGCAAACGTTTTACGATTAAAACACTTAGATTCTTTCCTTATAAGCAAAGCTCATGAAAAGTGCATCTTGTCCTCCAACATGTTTATAGGAGTTATTTCTCTGTGGCACATTGACAACACATAGCCGGTTAGCCTACTGCATACACTTCTCTAAAGAAATTAATACTCTGCTTTAAATAGTTAATTACTCTCGCCATGGCTCCGGCGGTGTCTGGATGGGGGGGGGGGGGGGGGGGGGGGTTGGGGGTGCTTCTCTCTCTCTCTCTTCCATTCTTTTTCTTTTTTTTATTCTTTCTTTTTTTGCAGTGGGGCAGGCCTATATATTTTGCAGCTCATGTCTGAAAGGCTGGCTCCAAGCGCTAGGGGTGGGCTCTCGCTCTCTGATGGTTTTCCAGTGAGTATTTGTCAGGTCAGACTGTGCACCGCCCGGCGGTCTCCGCTCCTCTCCCCGGGTTATTTATTACCTCTCTCCCCCGCCGGCAGCGCTGCGGCTCCGGGGCCGTTGCCAACAACGGCGAAGAGGCGGGGGCCGCGTTAGGGGGGTTCCCGTCGGACGACGATGGGTAGCAAAGGAATGGACGTGAGATGAATTTTAGGCAGGTTTAAATGAAATGGCAAAGTACCGTCCTCTATATTGAGCGTAACGTTTAGGCTATAGTTCGCAAACTGAGGGCTGGTTTCAGTGAGGCCAACAGTGAACTATAGTGGGGATTTTTGGTTTGTATATTGAGCTTAGTCCATTTGTTTTCAGATCTAGTGAAATGTTTGCTGGATATACTGTTGTAGCCTACACACACTTCTCATATTGTCAGTTCATTTGTGTTGAAACAATTATTCAGTCCATTGATCATAAGAGCAGCAGAAAATGTATTGTCAACAGTTGATACTTGATTCATCATTTAAGTTACTTATCATTGAAAATGCCCAACACTGCCGAAATGGCTTTTTTCACTTTTAAATTACTCTAAATTAAATATTTTTTTCTTTAACTGTTTATTACATCAACATAGCATTTTGAAGATGTCACCTGAAGATGTCTAAATTGTGACTGGCAATTTTTATTTTTATTTGTTAACATTTTATGGGCTAATCATTTATTCCAAAAATAAAATGTATGAATCAGGATTTAAATTGATTAAATATATGGTTCAAAACAAACCATATCTAATCACAGAAGTCTGTCCATGATATTGCTAATTATCTACAGACAATTAGATAATTAGCATTATATTGCAACACAGTCATCGTGTGAGCGAATCTACACTGTACAGTATGCTTAAAACAACAATGTATTTCCAAATCACAAAATTGTTTTTCAAAAAGCAGGTATCAATCTTGCATTATTTTTATTCCCTGCATGTTGAATGTGTTTCCATTTCAAAGGTTAACTAAAAATATAGAAAATATAGACAATAGATAGAAGAAAAAGTGGAGATATAAAAGAAACTCCTCAATGTATTGCTATATTGTTGACTGTGTGACATACTGTATATGGCATAACATTGGTGGAACATAATATTTCACACATTTAAGATGACCAGATTATGATACATCTCAATACTGATTATTTTGTAAAACTTCCCTTGATTCCTTGATAGATTAGTTTTCTTCTTGTTGATATTCCCATCATGCTAACTTCTTATGCTAAAACGTTTTAAATTGTAAGAGAGGTTTTGTGTCAGACAATGCAAATCAAAGAGGGTTCAGATTTAGATTGATGATCACACTTGAACCAGAATTAGAAATAGAGAAACTGTAAGAGGAGATACCAGTGTCTCTCGGCCAAGAGGATGTATTTTTTTTTTTGCATTTTAAGTAACAGGCTTGCATTTATCATATACATACTGTAGGGTCCAGTTATGCTGTGATATCTACAACCACATCTATTCAAATTTCATTTTAAAAATCAAAAAAACTAGTAGACCATCAGAGCTAAATTATCTCAATGAATTCTTGCAATGTGATTTATTGTTTCTAAAGTGGTCTAAAATGTAACTTAAGCAACTAAACAAAGCAACTTCCTGTGCTATGTGAGAACACATAATGAGTTAAAGGAGAGGAAACTGGCAACAAACTTAGCAATATACCTGGATGTACATTTGTACTGACATGGGATTCCCTAATTCATTGTAAATTCCGGGGGTGTAAGAGCTTTCAGAGGGTTTCAGTTTTTTTTATGATACACAGAACTCTGCCCCACTTTGGTAAAAGAAGTAAGAACTGGTGAAATGAGATGGAAAGGTTAAACAGGATACCCTGTCACATCAAACATTTTTAAAGAAGAGGCACAAAGGCTGGTGGAAAAATACTCAGTTTACACCGGGCCAATTTTTCAAAGATATGAAAGTTGAATTGTTGTCACTGTACAAGTTCGGGGAAGCCCTCTCTGATGAGCCACCAAAAATGAATCACTATCGGGGATGGTGAGTGGGTGTAGGAGTGGGCACGGGTGTCCCCTTTATGACTGATTTCATCTGGGCTCTCCCGTGGTGCAACCTCCAGCACCAACGCACTCATCGGCGAGGTTTCCATCGAGACATTTCGATGTGGTGAGGGCTGGTTTGATAAAAAAAAGAAGAATCTAAGAGCTTCCCATTTGAAATGCAGTGTTCCACTTCCTAGAAATGGCTTTGTAAACACACACCATAAATGTCAGCAGCTCATGAGTTATGTCAGTGCTACTGCTCAGCGTACTCACCAACACGTGGGAAGTGACATTATTGTTAACTTTAAAAATGTTGCCATTCGATTTCCTTTTCTCTGTTTATGTTCAACTTAAAGGTAACCGGTTGCTTTTGTGTAAGTGATTTAAGGTCAACTGCCTTTTTCTTGTCTTGAGCTGTGAGGATAAAATCTGTTCTGGTCTTCTCTAGATCCACAAACCCACTATTTCCATTACAATCCCTTCAGACATCACAGCTCTTCAGTTCCAAAATAAAAGTGAAATGTCAATCTACGGTCCATCACCGTCCTCGGTGAGGTAGCTGGCATGTGTTTTTGTAAATGTCTGCCGGCTGTTTGCCTGCCCTGTCCTGGCTGTAGGCATGTACCAGTTCTGGCCATACTGTGGTCGCTGGCCTCCCCGTGCACCGCTTCCGCCTGTGGTGTGGCATGCCTTCTTCCTGTGTGTGTCAGAGGCAGTTTGGCCTGATTTATAGGCCCCTGACACACAGAGCTTTGGACCCCACCTCTGCTGCTGGAATGGCTATCCCATGTGTTGGTGGTGGATCCACCTGGGTGGTTCTCCACTGATGGGGGTCAGATGTGGTCCAGCTCACAAGCACTTGGAGCTCAGGGGAATATGCCCTGCAGACAGTGTGGAGAGAAAGTGCTCAAAGAAAATGTGGCTCTTGGCTGAGTATATTTAACTTCAGTTAAAGGGGGAGTCAGCAATAGTGGAATGCTTGTTATCAACATCGCTTTTTGTCATAATCAGTGAATAACTCCTCAGGATCCATTACCTGTCTGTACCGTGTGTGCGGCGCGCTGAAAAAAAATCCTGTGTTAAAGGTCACATATTATGCTAAATGCACTTTTTAAATGTGTTCTAACATATCCATGGGGCCACGGTGTGCCTAGACTGCCAAAATATCAAAAAAATAACAATCTCTCCTTTTCTCACTCTCCCCCTTTCTGAAACCCCCACCCCTCCCCCCAATATACTCCAGTCAGAATTCTCGCCGACTATTACGTAATAGTCGGCACAGCCACATCCCCATATTTTCTTTATATGTCCATGCTTCCCCCCCAGAAACGTTCACCGTGCAGTAGTCTATGATAACCCCACCCCCCATTTCTTATTGGTCCACGGCCCCGAGATCCGATGGAAAATTTTCCGAGCGACAGCCATGTTGTTTTCCCTGCTAAGCGACAAGATGCCCTTAGTACAGCCTGAATGTTACATACACCAACACAGAATGCTTTTGCTCATACTCCACTAATTTATCTTAACCACAGCAGTCTATTAATGCCTCGTTTTTAATAACACAACGGATAGGAAGCTACCTGTGCTTTTTTTAAAACGGTGAAACTAAAATAATAGTTTTTATTGGTAGTTTTGCCTGACTGGTGTATAGCTATTAGCTTTGGGACAAGCAACCAGCTTTTGCTCAAAACACGCTGTTTATATTCCCCACAGCAGTCTGAAAATGACTCGTTTTTAACATGACAAAGGATGTGAAGATATTCCAGTAGAAATCACACTTTGAAGCTACTGTTTTCACTGGTTTAAATCGTCTGGGTCTTATTTTTAGCGTTAGCGCCCATGTAGCTTCGGTTGTAGCACCAAGTTTTGCTCCTAATACACTAACTTAGCTTTCCCCTTGCAGTCTAATAATGCCTCGTTTTTAATAACACAACGGATAGGAAGCTACCTGTGCTTTTTTTGAAACGGTGAAACTAAAATAATAGTTTTTATTGGTAGTTTTGCCTGACTGGTGTATAGCTATTTTGCTCATAACACGCTGTTTATATTCCCCACAGCAGTCTGAAAATGACTCGTTTTTAACATGACAAAGGATGGGAAGATATTCCTGTAGAAATCACACTTTGAAGCAACTGTTTTCACTGGTTTAAATCGCCTGAGTCTTATTTTTAGCATTAGCGCCCATGTAGCTTCGGTTGTAGCATCAAGTTTTGCTCCTAATACACTAACTTAGCTTTCCCCTTGCAGTCTAATAATGACTCGTTTTTAACATGACAAAGGATGGGAAGATATTCATGTAGAAATCAAACTTTGAAGCTACTGTTTCCACTGGTTTTAATCATGTCAGGTCATGTCAAATTGTTAAAAGTTTGGCTTAGCTCCGGGTAAACACTGTGTTCGCAGTCACGCAGTGTCTCTCTAGTATCGCGAGAGCACGGCAGAGACGGTGGGAGAGCCCCATGGACATATAAAGAAAGCCCGGCAGAGAGGTGGGAGGGGCCAGCCAGATCGCACAAATATAGGTCATCCTGAGACCAGAGGACAATCAGGGTATAGAGGCTTGCTACAATAAATTATCTGAACGGGTTTTTCAGCAAACATCTAAAAAAATAAGTATTAGGGACTACTTAGACCATATAAAATTGACAGCAAAGTGCATAATATGTGAGCTTTAATACACAGCCTATAGGCTCTGTAGAAAGGCATGTCACTAGCCACGGTGGGCCACCTTTGTTTACCTATACCCTTTGTTTACATACCAGTTTACAGAGCCTAGGTTGTGTATTGTTTTCTTCTAAGCACACACACAGTACGGAAAGGTAGTGGATCGGGAGGAGATATTCACTGATTTTGACAGAAAGTGATTATGACAACAAGCATTATGCATGTCTTATGATCTGTGCTTTTGAAATGTTCTCTGTCTACAACAACCAAAATTAAGACACATACAAATACTCCTAGTTAGGTTTTGTTTTGTGTGAGGGTTTAATATGTTAAAAAAACAAGACACTTTGTAAGGTTGAGCTATATTGTTGGCTAAAGGTAAATAATTAAAATATATTATCAAGACTCCCACTCAGATGAAATGAGTCAAAGGCTCATCTCGATAAACTTCCCTTTTGTCTTCGTATATGTCTGAACACACATTGTCACACCTATGTATGTCCTAGTTTTTTTTAAATTAAATGGGTTCACACCTATTGCACATGTGTCATGGCTCATGGGTAGATCTGTTGGCCTATGACTTATTTGATCCTGACTATATGTGAATCTGTATATTAGATGGAGAAGGTCCCATTAAAGGCAGCTCCTTTTGCCATGTAGGCCTAATTATTGTGGGTGGAATTTGACACATATAGACCACATGTGTCAAACTCAAGGCCTGCGGGCCAGATGTGGCCCGCGATCTGGCCCGCGAATCAATTTGGCCGATTTGAATCAATAAAAAAAAAAAACATATATATACCTGTATATATTTTTCATTCTTCATGGAGCCTGTGCCATATCCGCACGTCGCATACGCTCCCAACTGTTAGGAAATTTACGTGGCTTACAGCTAGGAATGTCTGCTGAAAGTTCCACAGCTCAGGATTTTAAGCCATGAATTGATGAACTTGCATCTAAGAAGAGCTGTCAGTTTTCTGAGGGCTATAAATAGGTCAATATATGTGGCTAAATAGCATGCTAATATTGATGATTGATTGTGTCAAGTGTCTAAGGATTAATGCCAAAATTATCTGGTTTCTAACTTTTGCTTTAAGTTACAATATAGCCAACTAGCTAACGTTAGCTCACTGCTGATAGCCCACCCCTTTCGTTTCCAATGGTGGCTTGGCATTTCATTTCCAATGTAAAGTGTCATAAATAGCTAACACTGGTGCTGCGTCATGATTCCTAAAAAAAACAAAACGTGCAGAAAGTTTTGAAAAATCCAGGAGAATAAATATTGTGGCTCAATCCAGAATGCCTGAGAGCCTTACTGCATTATAGTCCTTTATAATTGTTTCACCAGGAACCTGAATGTTGTCTTTTCCTTTACAAAAAATAAGACATTTCCACCATAAATTGATGCCGAAAAGGCACAGATTAGTGGATAAAAATCCACCAGAATGCAGGAAATTAAGTGTTTGACATTCAAACATTTTGGGGGGAGCACCCCCATACCCCCACCTATAATTTGTCCCCCGAAAATGTTGAAGCAAAAACTAGCCATTGTACGCAGTTTATATACTTAGGCCTACTTAGATATGTTCTTTTTATTTTTTGATTAAAAAGAAGGTATGTCAGTCTGGCCCTTAGTGTGATTATCATATCGTAGAGTGGCCCTTTGTGAAAGTGAGTTTGACACCCCTGATGTAGACAGTATTTGCGTAAAAGGTAGGCTATAGGCTTGATTTAGATGTGATATGTTTGGGCTTTGAAATCATCATAAATGATCATCATTTTCGGGAGCAGGGTAAGGCTGCCTATATATGTGAAAACAAAAGTTTTGGGGGGGCTTTAAAAATACTCCAAACTCAGTGTATGGTCAATATATAATACATTTGAAGACAACTTTGTTATAACTGGTTTTAGATTCAGTCATATGCTCATGCTCACTTCCTCAAGCTCAACGACGACGGTTTCTCCATTTTACGCACTGTAGCGCCGTCCCTCGCAGTCCCCCCTCCTCTCATGTGGCTCTCGCCGAGCCTCCGCTGTTTAAATGGGCCAAGTTGAGAAGCGGCGGAGAGTGCAAATCTTGTTTGGTCTGGGTCTGTGAACTTCAGCGTGACTTCAACGACATACACAGGGGTTCAAAACAACTATTTTTGTTATTATACAAACTTTCTATAATAACAATATTGCGCAAATGCTAGGAATATAAAGCCTGATATTAGAGTTCGGCTTATCGATGCCATATTCATTGGTTTAAGTAACAGGAGAAACGTACGGTTATCATCTTATTTTTAATCGTCTCCATTGGCTGTTAAATTGTGTCTTGGACAGATGAAAACTCCAGGTTACTAAACCAATGTGCAGATTTCATTTTTATTTTTTTCTATTGTACAGTATAGCCAATTCAAAATTATGGCAGTATGGCTATTCAGTGAATAGGCTATATAAAAAAATATATTCATCGTAGAAATAAGAGACACTACGTGTAGCTGCGACTGATAATGATCGCTGTAAGTAGCAGCATAATGTCCGGGGCTCAGGGCTACCCAGCATGTCAGGTATTAACAGAGCGAGTGTGATTAAATGTGGGAGGTAGGAGCTGTGAGGCTGGCGGAGAGCGCTGCAGCCGCTGCGAGCTGGAAACTACTGAATGGGAATCTATCCGGCAACTTCACCACCAGAACACTGTATCACGGCGACACGGGGGCTCTGCGTAAAACCAAGCGGCGCGTCTCCTAGTCTGGGTCAGCCCAACACACGGACGGAGAGGACGCTCAAGTTGGAACGGACGAGCAGTTTTTCACTTGTTACCGGCGCTCGGCTCCCACTAACATGCCTGCCATCAAAAAGGAGAGGCTAGATGGAGACGACATGGCATTGACTGCATTTAACCAGTCCGAATACCTGGCCTCTTTAAATGCCACCGCTATCCCCGTGGTGACCCCGCATCCGCCGCCCTACGAACACATTTTCGCCCATCACCGCGCGTACTTGGGGCTCCACGACTCGGCGCTGCATCACCAGCACCTCCACCATCACACGGAAGACTTAATGCTGGAGAGGTTCTCCTCCATCCCCGACTTTCAGCCCTTCTTCGACAACGGGGAGCCGTGCATCGAGGTGGAGTGCGGGGAAAACAAGGCTTTGCTTTATATCAACAAATTGTGTCAAGGTAGTAAGGGACCCTCAATCAAATACAGGGGCGAGTGGCTTACTCCCAATGAGTTCCAGTTTGTCAGTGGACGAGAGACCGCCAAAGATTGGAAACGGAGTATTAGACACAAAGGTAAGAGCAAACCTTCACTGTCCTCACAGTTCTTTGATAGAGAGGGACACCTCGTCATCAATCAAACACTTTCTAGACGCCGGTTTTTCTGAGTGCAAACTTAGTCTCGTGGTTCGGTGCTGAGTTTTGGAGTGAAAGGGTTACAGCCGTCAGTGCGTAAGGAGACAGATGAGAGAAGGCGCATATACTCGACATACCCTCCGAGGCTTTGGCACAGAGTTTGGGCTGCGATCATACACTAAACCGGGGCTTCAGGGATAGTCTGGACCGGGACCGAGGTGAAAAGTTAGACGTGATCAGTGTGTGACAGTTTGAAATTATTTTTCCCTTACTTGTTCCGTTAAGTGCAGCTGCACTTGTGCATGGGTGTTGACACCGTTACGCATCGCATGTTAGGCTTGAGAGTTTTTGTGAATTAGCGTTTTGCTAGTCCAGTCAACGACACATTCAGTGTTAAATGTGATCATGTTGCAACTAAGTCAAATATGCAATACATAGGCCTAATGTGTATATTTTTTTATTTTATTTTTTTAATGTATGCACAGACGCATTTTGTAACTGTATGTTAGATTTTTCGTTACAACAACCTTGACAGCATCAATGCTATAATTCTGTCCCGGTATTTTTTATGTTGATATTTATAGCATAGTATTTTTTCATGCAACAATAACGCCTGGAGCGTGCACCCCCCCACACACTCACACACACACTCACTCACGCACACACAGAGGGTTACTCGGGCAGAACTGACACGCGTTAAGATGTGTGGGGGGAGGGAGTCGCCCCCAGGTCAAAAATGGACGCGTAATAGTTTAATATAACGATTCCTATAGACAGATGACAGTAGGCTGCTGTCTCTCTGGCCCATCACTCTGGACTAAGGGTATAATTTAACTTCTAGGCACAGAGAGCTAAGTCAAGTTTGTCTGAAGGGATCTACTACTCACTCAGTTATATTCTATTTATTTATGACAATATTTTGAGATGAAGAATAGGGCCCACTCTCAAGCAAGTTAATAATACCTTATCACGTGCTGTGTCATGGAGGAGATGACTTTACTGGCGGGAGAACATGGTCGGTAGCATTCACTTAACGTGTTTCTCTTATTTCTTCTTCCAGGGAAAAGTCTCAAGACTCTTATGTCCAAAGGAATCTTACAGGTGCACCCTCCAATCTGTGATTGTCCTGGTTGTCGAATTTCATCTCCAGTGGTAAGAATATTTAACCTCATACTGCTGTCACTGCTTCACTTTCTGCCTGTAGGCCTACTTGTAGAGTCAATGTGTTAGCAAGGAGAAGGTACACAGAAAATGACTCTGACTTGAGGATAACTTCTCACCTGTGGATATGCTGTTTCTTTAGATTTTGCGGAGGTAAAAGATGCTGGGTTGTTAACTGGTTGTCAAGAAATCCCCTCATTGGTTGTAACATGTCAAAGAGCAAAATGCACTCCGACAGAGCACAAAGACATGTTACTATGATACAAATATTTCTGTTAAAAAACTTAGATGTATTCTGTAGGCCTATCGTAATATCATATTTTGAAAGTTGATTTATTCCAATGTTTTTGAACGTTCAGTTAATAATAAATGCTTGTTCTTGTTTGGCTAGTAAGTCCAGCCCAAACACACATTTTACTCAAATGGCTTTAACATCTTTAAACTCGTTTTTAATGTTTTGTTTAATTGAGTTTTTCCTCATAATTTAAATGTATCTAAATTAAGCTGGGAGAGGAAAACTGACATTTCATTGCAGTATTTGTGTTGTCATCCAGCTCTACATACACGAGCAGTGAGTGAGTGTATATTGGAGCGTTGTCTTTCTTTATAACCTTGATGGGGAAGACCCTACAGCCACACATGTCAACTTTGACAGTAATTTTTCCCAGCCATGAGTATCATCTCCACTTTGAGCTTTTCACTGATGCCGAGTACCAACCAGTCTTTTTTATTCAGAGGCATTGAGCTGTCCAGTGTTGCTGTTTGATGTTAGGTGTCGTTGGTGGGCCTCTTCTGTCCCATTGAATCATTATGCTCACCTGGCTGTTGAACTTTTGTTTGCCTAGTGCTTCCCTCAGGCCTCTGGGCCAGGGGCAGGATGCCAAACCTCGAGGCCTTGCAGGTGTGTCACGATGACAGCATCACCGTGTGTGTGTGTGTGTGTGTCAGCTTTGAACAGGCACACTGCCGGCTCACAGTCGCCAAATCTGTTCACACAGGTGCGGCGGAGTAGTGTGTGTGTGTGTGTGTGTGTGTGTGTGTGTGTGTGTGTGAGAGTGTGTCTTTGCATGTGTGTGTTTTATCACCACGGAGCGCATCTGTCGTCGCTCCCAAGCACTAATCTTGAGGGAAGGGTGTAAGAGGCTTAGCGAGCTACTGAGCGTGGCTACTGCTGATTATTGTGTGTGAGGCACGCAAGGCAAAGGCGGTTTAGATAAGCTGGAGGAGTTTGAGTGATACAGGTAAACTGGTGACATTATTATTTTATTTTTTACAGTCAATAATAAAGACCTGAACCCTAACAAACAGGGTTCAGCCAAAACAGATTACCTGAGGGAGGCAGGGGGCATGGAAAACAGACAGTAAAAATGCTTGTGTTATTTTTAATTTTTTTTTACAGAAGGATTTGAGAATCTTAGCGTGTTTGCTTATGTTTAGGCTTATTAGAGATATCGGAGTGATTGGCTTTTGGCTTGCAAGGGCTTGCACAGTTCCACTTCAATTACAGCTGTGACGGAGTAAAACTTTGTTATTGACGTAAGCAGGGATATGAGAGCCTTAAGGTTGTTGTTGTAGCCTACTCTCCGTCTCTTCCTTTCCTTGTCTGGTGGTGAAGCCTGAAGTCTAACCCACCAAGTGAATACCACCGTGACGCTTTGGCAGACACACGTCCACACACACACACACACACACACACACACACACACACACACACACACACACACACACACACACACACACACACACACACACACACACACACACACACACACACAGACACACACACACAGACACACACACACACACACACACACACAGACACACACACACACACACACACACACACACACACACACACACACACACACACACACAGACACACACACACACACTAAGTATGTTGGCAGTTCCATGCGAGGCGGTGAGGGTTAGGCGGAGGAGGGAAGGCAGCGGGACTTGTATGGCCTGTACTGGCGTCTCCCTCTCTCCCCACTGACTCCCCTCAGGGCATGGCAGCCAGCACTCCCTCACTGATGAGCTCTCTCTCTCTCTCTCTCTCTAACTCGGTCTCACTCAGTCTCTTACACAAAAAAACTCACACACACAAGAACACACACACACACTATATGCCTGCCTACTGACACAAATTACCTCATGCAGTCATTTATTTTAAAAGTTTGACGGCTGAACTTTGAGTGATCTTGTTTCGCTATAGGCATGAGGCAAGCGATCATAAAATAGTGCAGCAGCTGGTGGCAAGCCTCTTTCACCTGCCTGCTCAGAACTTGTGGAAGATAATTTGCTGTGTCCGCCCTGGCACATGCTGTTTGTAACAACACAGCACAAACTCAACTGTTGTTACACTCAACAGTTTTGAATTTAAATGGGCTGACAATGTTGTTTATCCACATTCTGAAATGAAATCGCTTTATGATTGATATGCTGTTCATAACCAGCTGTCCGGGTGTGTTAGCTTTCTATTCATCTGTTTTTTATGATGATAATCAGGTGCTTAAATTATTCCTCTCTCTACAGTTGTAATTTTGGTTTAAGTTGCCCCTTTAAGTTGTTAGATGCTGGCTTTTTTGTGTCGCTGTCATCATATGCCATTCTTGTTGCACGTAAAACATTTAGAACTCGGGGTTTCATCCATTTTGCAGTATATTTTCTTAGCTCTATGTTTGTGTTTCATGTGTACATACGTTAGTTTGTATCTGTTTCTTTACGCGTGCATGTCTGTGATTATTTGTGCACCCGCGATGGCTGACTGACTTGCCTACTCGCTGTGTGTGTGTGTGTGTGTGTGTCTCCTCCCGGGAGAGCTGGGCTTCCTCTGCTCTGTTATTTCAGCGGAACTGGCGGAGGCCGGGAGGAAATTACACTCCCCTCCTCTGGCTCGTAAAGACCTCCTCCAATCAAGGGCTCCTCTAGCAAAGTGGAATTAAACATGCACACATACACACACATATACACACACACGCTAACACACACTTTTGCCTAGAACTTATAGTCTATCCCATTCCATTTTCATAATGCCATTTCCAATAGGGTGAATGTGGGAACGATAATTAAAATTAAAGTACACCGTATTGAAGAAAATAATAAAAGTTGAGCTATTATGTGACGAGGAGTCTTCTTCATAGATCAACTTCCTACTGTACACTTCTTCTGTTTAATGTGTTGTGTGTTTGTGCATGTGCTTGTCTGTTTGGTGCTGAGGCTATGTTGCTATGGTAACTACGGACTAAGTCATTGGTCCAGGAGTGTGCAGGTCCGTGGCCGTGTTGAGTTTATGTGCGCATGCACTTCAGTGTGCGCCTCTTTCTGTGTATCGGACAAATTACAGATTAAGTGAGACTACGGATCAATACGAATTAGAATGTATGTCACACATGTAGTAAATACAATAACAGTCCTATACACACAGATGCAAAAAATATTTTGTGTCTCTTTGTTTTCCTATCTACGAATTATTGAGTTAAAATTAACAGTTTAATTTAGCCAACCAATCAGCCCTCCTGCCGGATTTGTGTTTGTGTGTGTGTGTGTGTGTGTGTGTGTAATGTACATGCTCTGTGTAAGTTTCCTAATGTGTTGACTGGACGAATTGTGTTTGAGTATAGGTTGGAGCATCTGTCATCTTAGGTTGTATGCAACATATTCCAAACTACAGCAAAGTGGAGCTCAAACCTTAAAGAGGTGTAGTTCTAGTAGCGTGGCACTGTGTTAAACTTTATCTTAGATTCTAATAATTACCAGGTTAAAATGAAACCCTTGTGGGGACCTATGCAAGAGAAAATGTCGGTTGAATTTACCAACCACAACTTCATGCCCGCCTCCACTTCCCCCTGTGTTTGTCTGGGGAGAGAGAGGCTCGTTACCTGCCCGTAAAGCTCCCCTGCAGCAGCCTCGGTGGGCCTATCCAAACACAGAGAGAGAGAGAGAGAATAAAGGAGGGGGAAGGAGAGAGAGAAATTAGAGGGAACGGGGAGAGCGAGAGGCGCGCTGGCACGCTTGACTGCACTGCCACTGACCTCCCAGCGCCGCCCCAGCAGCCCTCTCTCCCCCCCCCACCCCCCCACCTCGCTGCCTCTCACCCTCTGTGCACCCCTCCTCACCCTCCCCCCTTTCCCTGTGCCGCTCCACTGGGCTGCAACTGCCCGCTCGGCTCAGCGCGTGGGGGCAGAGGGTGCGAGAGTGTGTGTGTGTGTGTGTGTGCAAGGGGGTGGGGGGGACTTGGTCGCATGCCTGTTCGCCCTACAGTGCTTTCTCACTTTTTTTTCTTTTTTCTATTTCTCTCGCACGGCCTCAAACAACTAAGTATTGCCTAAAGTCTCTACATAAAGCACACACACACACACACACACACACACACACACACACACACACACACACACACACACACACACACACACACACACACACACACACACACACACACACACACACACACACACACCATTAGGTGTTATATCCAGAATCAGACTTATTTTGCCAAGTACAAGATACATTTGCACTTCTTAGGAGTTTTGGTTTTCGTGTTAAGGTTGGTGCCTGATCTCATGGCAAATTTAAAGTTAAATTTCTGAACTCATTAGTGTTCTTTATACAACATGTTTGTCATAATGCACAGCATCTGGAGCCACTCAGGCACTATTTTAACATCAAACCAGAATCTTAACCATAATGTAATCGTCTTTGTCTAGATAACTTTCTCTAACCAAAATGCAGACTTCAGAAGGACTGAATTCAAATATATAGCTTAGATCTGATCATTTTCTTTACACACACACACACACACACACACACACACACACACACACACACACACACACACACACACACACACACACACACACACACACACACACACACACACACACACACACACACACACACACACACACACACATACGCCACTCAAGTAGTGGAGGAAAGTATTTGTTCCTCAAACTCGTGAATGTGTATATGCACATTATATTCTTATTCCAGAAGAGCTTAACATGTTTCTAATTACATATCCGCAATTTATTTATAGCAGTTCTAGTTCACGATTTTTGCAGTACTGGCAGATATTGCAGTAAGGTGGTTTATATGCACACTACGATAATTTGATTATAACCAGATTAGGCAAATATTAAGATGGTCAGTTCTTCTGTGGCCTGTACATCGACTTTGTTTTGGTTTCTCTTGTTGGATTGATTCCGATATGCAGTCCATGCAATGGTCATGGAGTACAGTGGATGCAAACATAAACATTTATAATTGGATTAGCCACTGGGGAAATTTGGTTACTGTGAACCATGTTAACACGTTCAGTTATTTGTGACGATTCATACAATTTATACTGTGTTTGCAAACTGATAGATCTCAATTTGCTGAACCTTTCACCTTTCATAAGTGCACCTGTGAAAATGTCAGGATGGCCTTCTATGCAGTTGATAAGGGGGTGAGGTTTAACAATATAAGATTATGTCAGTTGTATTTTATGACAAACTTGATCTCGGGCTCATAGGAACCCATAGCTGACAAATTGTTTGTCAGATATCAAACAGCAATTTTTTCAGAGCTCTTCTTATTTGCGCATTGTAATGACCACTTCCCCACTCTCCTACCCTCCTCTCGCTTGTTTTTTTTTCGCTCTCTCCTTCCCTGTCGTCTCTTCATTCCCCCTCCCCCTTCCCCTAGAGCTCGCGCCAAGTCGGCCCGCCAACCCGCCTCCACACACACACACACACACACACGCACATGCACACACACACACACACACACACACACACACACACACACACACACACACACGCACACACACACACACATGCACACACATGCTGCGAGGTAACGGCAGACAGGCGCGTGACTCATTAGGCATTCGTCCCCTAGGGAGATCGCTGGGGGGGCGCGTGCGAGGGAGAGAGAGCGCCGCAGCTGCAGGAATGTCACGGGCGGCTACCGCTGTGTGTTTGTGTGTGTGTGTGTGTGTGTGTGTGTGTGTGTGTGTGTGTGTGTGTGTGTGTGCTCCCTAATGCTGGTTGGAGCCAGCGGCAGGGCACTGCACCTTTTCAAGGAAGGAGAATGAAAAAAACACACTTATTAGTCCTTCCGCCAAGAGCTCATTTAAAAGTCTGAAATAAGTTTAAAGAGAATTGTATTGCCCTATCATTCCTGCTTGGATTTAAACAGCTTCATTGGCCAACATATAGCTGTGATAGCCTGTATTATTTTTAACTGCAAGAGCATGTTGTTAGTCCTAAACCAAACCCTAGCTATACATTTATGAGTTCAGGATTCCACCCAAATGAGCAAGAGGAAGGAGAATGGCTGCTAATAAAGCATCATACGGAATAATACCCTGATTAATATTTTCCTTTGAAATATTAAATATGTATTACCCATGTCTACCAATTGAACAAGAGTGTATATAGAAGACGTCTCTGAGACACTTGAACTTTGGTAGGCATTGAAAATGATGTGTTTGTTACCCAAACAAAAATTGCAGTGTTGATCTACTACCATTTAGAAGTATGCAATTGTCATTATACTACATAAACAAAACAAAACATACTGAAGACTTGTCATTAAAAAAAAAATCAAATAGTATGAGTATTCTCATGTTATTTGACCTATACTAGGTTATATAACTATAATGGACACCTGTGCTACTGCCCTTTGTGTTTAGAGACACAGTGTCATACTTGCTGAAAGTTGTCTGAGTCATTTATTATTAATTGTCTAGATTGTGTAAAAAGTTGGCCAATGTATCCTTATGCATGTGCATCTGCGTGTGTATTTGTATTTGTGTGTTTTTTTGGTGTAAATGTGAAGGCCAGATATATTTTTTGGCTGCCTGACTGTCAGACAGAAAGCGTGGGAGGTGATATTCATAGAGGTGCTTTTAGTGGGACTTTTATGAGAGAGTTTTTTCCATGGCTGAAAAGGAGGCTGACCACACACAGCAAGGTTGCCTCACGCACGCATGTGTGTGTGTGTTTGGACGTGCACGTACGAGCCTGAGCATTCAGGCGCCCTTCCTTTGAGCGCTCCTACGTGGGCTGCCAGGGGTGTGTTTAGCTTGGTGTTTTGTTTCGGAGAGCCCTCCCCCGTGCTGCGGAAGTGTTGCCGGAAGCAGTGGGAGCTCACCCCCAGTTCTGCGTCAGTGCCACTAAAGAAAGGATGGGGGCTTTCCGGGAGGAGAGAGAGAGGGGGGGGCAGTGACGGGGTCTGTCAGCCTGGGTCTGTCACGTCCATGTGGGTGGTTGTCTACACGCTTACACACACTCTCACGCACAACCACAGTCACGACTGGTCTTAGACAAACTATTTCTGTATACACTATATTGCTGGCCTGCTCCAAGTAAAATCCCCTGCTTTGGAGGGGAATTCTAAGGAACAGGAACAGGTGTGTGTGTGTGTGTGTGTGTGTGTGTGTGTGTGTGTGTGTGTGTGTGTGTGTGTGTGTTTGTGTGTGTGTGTGTGTATGTGTGTGTGTGTGTGTGTGTGTGTGTGTTTGTGTGTAAGAGAGTGAGAGCTTATCTGTGTGTAGGTGTCAAGGGTAGTGCGCATGTTGTGTATTTTCCCCAACGATGTAAAGGCAGCAGTAAATAGACTTGGAGGTGGATAATTAATATTTAACAGATGTCTGTGTTTGTGTGTCTGACGGACGTAACTGTCAGAGACACATCCATGGAAAAGTGTTGTTCTGTTGTTTTTGACATAATGTTTCGCAACGCCCTGTTGGAGTTCCAGCCCTAACTGTTAGTGAGGCCTTGTGTTGAAGAAGCAGAAGTATCAGGAAGTGATCCACCTTCCTCAAAAGCTTGAGCAGAACTTGTTGAAAGCTCCGACAGGAAAGAGAAAGGAGGAAAAACCCTTTATTTCTGGCAAGGCATGATAAAGAAGAGAAAGAAGAGAAATGTGCAGAACTCTGTGGCCTGCTCATCCTGAGGGATGTTTTCATCTTTCTTAGCCCACCTCTTTCCCCCCCCCCCCAACCCGACTCTTTTTAATGTCTGCCATTTGAGAGACTCCAGAGGGGCTGCACCTGTTTGCCTCTTGGCTAGGAGCCCCCAAATCCCTCCTCCTGCCCCCGCCTGCCACTCATGCTGCCGCACCTCCTGGGATGGAAGGAGTGAGGGAAAGGAGGAGTGGTGGAGAGAGAGAGAGAGAGAGAGAGAGGGGTTGCGTGTGGTGGAAGGGATAGCTGGAGGGCTTAAAGGCGTCCGGGAGTAGGAGCAAAGAGATAGGCAGAGAGAGAGAGAGAGCGAGAGAGAGAGAAATATATTTTCCAAGTCCTCTCTACACTGGACAGACCCAACTTCTGTGGAGCTGTCTCTGTCATGTTTTGACTCACCACATTCTCTTTTATTTCTGTGTTTTTCTCTCACCTTTACTCTTCTCTCTCCAGCACAAACCCACATCCTATCTCCCTCTCTTCCCTGTTAACTTTTCTCCTCAGCCTACCCTTGCCTTGCTCTTCTCCAATTTCCTCCCCCCTGGCTCAATCTCTTCTACCCACTCTCTCTCTCTCGGCGTCTCTGGCCCCTTCTATCTCTCCCCCTCCTCCCTTCTCTCTGTGATAGGACCGTGTTAATCTGCAGTGACCTCTTCAGGTCACATTAAAGGTCGCCCAGATTCACTTCCTAACGCCCCTAGGGCCACACACACAATCCCTTCCTTTCTCCGCTTATTCTGGGCGGCTTTGCAGAAAAATAAACACAAAACTCGCTAACCAACTCTTCTGCCCCTCAGCTTGGTTTAAGAGTAGAAAAGTGTGGTCGACTTGACTTGACTGTGTTTGCTGGTGGTGACAGAAATGGCTTATTTCAGAGTATGAACAACAAACAGCTAAGATGCTCTGCTCGTTCAATAAGTAGGATAACATACATAGCTGGTCAATATTTCAAAATAACACTTAGATCCCTTTTGCGTTGGAGGTAAAAGTAAAAAAAAAAATTCAGATATATCAAACGCATGCAAATTGAGAAACACATTTATCAATTCTGAAACCTATGTAAGAATCTTGTTTCCTAATTGTCTCTTTTTTCCTTTGTGCCTTGTGCAGAACCGTGGGCGCTTGGCTGAGAAACGCACCATCCCCCTGCCCCAAAACCGGGTACCCAAGAAGGAGTTGGCCTCCATTTTCAGCAGTGACGACAGTGAAGGCAGCGAGCGGGCCAGTGGGGATCATGCCCACATCAAACAAGAGGATGAATTGCATTATAGTATAATGAGAAAGAGGTGAGGCCACCTATGACTTCTATGGACATGGTT
This sequence comes from Ammodytes marinus, assembly GCF_949987685.1. Classification (NCBI taxonomy): domain Eukaryota; kingdom Metazoa; phylum Chordata; class Actinopteri; order Uranoscopiformes; family Ammodytidae; genus Ammodytes; species Ammodytes marinus. The sequence continues at coordinate 10,321,442 of NC_137211.1, read as the reverse complement.
TTGTTGTTGTTTGAAGGAAAGTACATCTGGGTCCCATGTCATTCTTACACAAGATACCAGTTAATATCCCATGCTTTTTTACTCTTTTCATTTTCTTCCCCTCTTATTCCCCGAGCGTGTTAAGTACACAGTGACACACATTGTCATAATTGCGCAGGCTTTGATTGCACCTGAAAAATATATATACGCCACGAGAAGAGAAAATGTCATGCTTATCTCTGAGGTGTCACTTTTGTTAAAAATAATTACCAGTAATAAGTTCTTTCTTATTTTGTGGGGTCTCTACAGATCTTTTTCTTCAGAAGAACCTTTTTTTAAAATGGCACCTCAGGCCCGTGTGTTGCATTTTTATCAATAATGATCTTAAAATAATTTGAAGGTGTTAAAGGCATATTGTGAGGCACCAACAGACAAAGAACAGAGTTTTCAAAAACATACTCGTGGCTTTGGTTTTACTATGCTGTAAAGCCAAATGGATGTCTAATGGAAGGATGTGTGCTGAGGTTTGAAAGTGTGAATTGGTTTGTTGGTTTGTGTTTTGTGTCTCTTGCCAAGTCTCGCTGTATCTGTCTTGACTTGATATTGAAAGACAGACCGAGTCGCCTTAGTCACCACCGTCTACTCCATCCCATCCCTCGCTGTGCTTGGGAGAACTCACAGAGCGTTTCCAACGAAACATTTATAAGTTATTCCATTTTCATGTCATGTTATTGTACATTTGAAATGGTGCGCAAATGACTAGCTTTAGAATCTATGTTCATCTTTATGTGCATTTATTCTTGGTGCTCAATTATCAATTTAGAAAAATATTTTAGAGCTGAGGGATGTGGAATAAGTGAAAAATGCAAACAGTTGGAAGGACTGACGGATTAATCAGAAATATAGCAATAAACTTCCACAACATTTCTTCTACAAAATGCACGGTTCAATAGTGTCTCTAAACAGTCTCAGGAACCTCATCCATAAAGTAAAGTATTATCAATAATAATGAATGGAGATGAGTGCTCAAGCTTTTTCATATAAAAAAAAGTGGATCGTATTTTCTAAAAGCCTGTTTGGATTTAAGTGAATAATCCCTGTCACATCTTCGTACAGGCACACACACACACACACACACACACACACACACACACACACACACACACACACACACACACACACACACACACACACACACACACACGCGCGCAGGGTAACTGTGAGGTCATATCATTAAGAGGAATCAAATGAGTTGTGAGCACTGCTCTGCCTCTCTCTAATGGCGACATCCTGCTTTGTTACGGACATGAACAAAAAATATTGTATTTAGACCTTTGCTCCCTCTACAAATCAGTTCTTTGATCTATATGAAATCACAGAAATAAAGACCTTTGCAATCTGGAATAAACATCAGGTGGATTACTTGGTATGCACATATGCAGTTCTGTATGATTCAGAAATCAGACAAGCTATGGTCAGATCTAATGCGAAAGCTGTTCATTGATTAACCACAGAAAGTCCCCAGCTGCATTATAAGCAGCTTGTGCAACCTCATTACAGGAGGGGATGTTTTTCATGTCTTGAGACTTGCGTGTGACACGGCGGACAGCACAGCAACTGTGAAGCTTTAAATGGATCCACTAACCTCATTTAAGAGGGCTTCCCCCTCCCCCTGACACTTGTGCCGCTGGCGTGTTAAGATGATAATGAATTTAAAGAACACTTATGACTAATATGTCAGGCTTTTACCCTTTGGAAGGCGTCGGACTCGCTGGAGCCTTTGCTCCGGTCTGTCCGAGGCATCCGTCTCCGCCTTGCTTTATCCCCCGCTGTGGGTCTGGACCAACGGGATAATGGGATGTCCAATCACGCAAATGTGATTTCCATTGACCGCAGCTTCGTAAGTGAGTCGTAGAAGGGTCCTAACAAATTGGATTTGGCCAATGGATGTGAAAAATACAGGGCCTCTGTATACATGTGTGAGTGTATCTGGGCTGTCTCATCCATCCACACATCATCTAGGCTGGCGGCAACACCGTGTCACACCCACTTGGTTGCTGCAACCTGCCTACTGTAACTGCACTTTGATCTACATGAACACACCCACCCAGGCAGCATGGGTCTTTTTATCTTTTTTTATCCTATCATTTTTCCTCATGTTGCAAATTGCTATTGCTGTTGCTATTCATCATGAGGAATCTCAATATATAGGAAATCACTTAAGTTCAGAAGTCCGTCTGTTAAGCTTTACGAAGATGTGTCGGTCAATGTCAACATGCGTTTATATCAAGTTCATTTCAAGTTGGTCTACCTTTTCAACCAGATTGATTTTAGTTTATAGCTTAACACACAAACAGTTTACTTTGTTTGCTCTATAGTTCTGTGCTCGTCCTACTGAAAATAAAAAAAATCAAGTGCGGCCAAGCCACAGAGCCACCACACAATCATTGTGTACACGGAAGCTCCTTGGGGGTATCTGCTCCTGTGAAACACACAGGAACTGAAAGGTGGAAAAAAAATCTAGTTCTGTTACCTTGGTAATGCCACCGTATCAGTGCTGCAGATTGTTGGTATCTGACTCAGATTTGTTAACACTGATTTATAGATTTCATCTCAGGGGCAAAATATTTGATGGCAGCAATTTAGGATTTTAGTGTCTTACTCAAGGGCAAAACAAAAGCCTACCTTAGTGTGTGTTTCAGTTGGCCTTAGATAACAAGGCTTTGATTGAAAAGTGCTGACTGAGAGTCTGGGTAATTAGCCGGCAACCGCCGTGGATTTTATAAGTTACACCCGCTGACGCTTGCCTTTCAGCCTGCGCCCATAAAAAAAACCCCAAAAAACATCATAGCCATTATTAACGTTAACCCGAACGAACAGCCATTTTCTAATTTTTTCAATCATGCATGAGGCCATGTACTCGATCACTTACAAGTGCAATATAAAAATTTTCTCTACGTATTATTATTCCAGATTAAGTAAATCAGCTGTCAGATATATATTTAGACCTTATAGAAACAGAAAAAAACATTATAAGTAAACAGAGGATGCTCATGTTCATAAACATTTAGAAAGATCTCGATCTAGTACTTTTAATGTGTTCTGTTTTTTCCCCTTTACATCCCATGTTTTTGTTTGAAAACATATTTTGGTGAAGCAGAGTTGTCTCATACTTTATTTGTTAGGGATGTTGTCAATCTGCATCATCAGAGGAAGACACGCATGTAGAGGACAGAATGTCTACTGTGACACTTTGTCCTCTGGCTTTATTGAACAACTGTGTCATTGCCTTATGCCAGTAAGAGGTCACGGACAGTGTGAAATTACTGGAAATGGCTCTCCCCTAAAGCGCTAATTAGTGAGCTTGGGGCTTTTATGGCTTTTTAGTGGAGCTTTCTGCTTCAAGAATTTTTGGCCTTGTTTACATGCGCTTGCCATGGCAACAGAGTCACAGCAATTAGGTTGTTGATTGGGCGTTGGCTAGCACCAAGATGTTCAGTGTTTGTACATAGAGCCGTGTTATATCCATCAACTCTCCGTCAAAACACGCTATCAACAAAAAGATGGTCAGCAGTGTTGCAACAATTTAGCCTCAGATTTTGGTGTTGTCTTGAAGCACGAGGTTGATAGTTTCCACATGTTAAGAACACAGTGTTCACTATTCACCACCTCCTGTCATACAATCAGATGAAGACAATAAGAGCTATGGCCTTTTGTACAGTATCTTTAGTACAACAGTGTGCTCTTTGAATGTTCTGTCCATTGTAAATATAAAAGGAAATGTCCTTGTCCAATCCAAATGTTACGTTTTGAATTAGAAAAACAAGAAAGGTAATAGCTTATGAAGTATGAGCCAGAGGATAAATTAACAGTCGAACCAGCAGTGTGTGCATGAGTCAGTGCAGGGAGAACCCGAATGTGCAACATGGCAGACTTACCATATTTTCTATTTCTTTTTTACTTTTCTTTCCTCCCTCGGCTGCCTTATCGACCTCATGTCAGTACTGTACAGCAGAGGAACAACAAGGAGAAGTGAAGACCAAGCCAGGCTACTCTTATTTATTTATGTATCCATTTCTGTATTTATTCATTAGACCCACTGCTTGCAGGGTTCCCACTTGCGGGTTGCCTTTTGATCCGACTGCGTGCAACTGTGACAATTGTGTTTCGGTTCCTCATAGAAATCAGACAAGTCACAAACATGTACTTGGGAGGGATCCATATTCCTGCTTAAAGCTTGATATGTCCTAGCTACTTCCCTAATAAAAGACTTGGATCATAGATCTCTTTCTGCAGAGTATCTGAGAAACTTAACTTATTCCCTCTTTTCCTCAGCACTTTTCCCAAGTCCATAACTTGCTATGCCGTGGTTGTTGAATATTACATACTGTGTGGTTGTATTTCAATGTTGCTGTGGGGCCACCTGTGCAGGTTAGACTAGGCTGTGTGTTCAGGCTGTTGCCTTAAGAGAAGAAAGGGTATGCTGCAAACCTGTGAGCACCAGATGTTACACAGTGCTTGCTGTCTCTCTCTCTCGTTCTCTTTCTCTCCCCCCCTATCCCCCCCTCCACTGCTCCACCTTCACATCCCTGCTGTCTGTCTGTCAGCACTATCCCAGTGGTGGTGTGAGACATGGCGTCAGGGCGCCTGGGCTGCTAGCTTTTGCCAGCTCACACAGTGACCTCCAGCCTAGCCACCTAAGCTCGGCGTGCCAATGCCACAGCAGGCCACTACTGGGTTTTTATACTGAGTCCACTCCCTGTGCCAAGAGAAAAGGCTTTTCATGGTGTGTGGACCATTTCTAAATAGTAACCCCTACTGTAAATGGTTAAAGAAAAGGGCAACCTTTTTCTTAACAAAAAAAAAAGAGCGCAAACATCTGATCTGGCAAAAATACATTTTACTGGAATGCTGACCATTTTAATGGCATATTATAAGATTGAGCATCAGTGGCTGGTATAAGTGATTTATGTAAAACACATAGATGCACTTTAGAAGCACTACAAGAAAACAACAGTTGAAGTCACAGGTGGATGTTGCCTGAAATGTGTTTGGACCAGCCAGTATCAGAACATTCAAACTATTGAAACTTGGCTTTTAAAGCTTAGCCAGAATCTTGGGATCTTTTTTCCCCTCATATTCTTTTATTATATTTATTTGTTTAACCTTAATCAGGAAACTTCAGCTTTTAGAGAATATTCATTCACGTAAATTCAAATTACATATTCAAACTGTGTGGTGTCATCTCAGTAATGTTGGATACCAGCAGTATCAACAGAGTATTAACACATATTGGTTACTCCAGTGTTTTGGTCAGTGTGTTTGTCCCATGGCCCACGGATGAAGGGGCGGTATTGACCAGTTTAGGGATGAGCCGATGATGAGATGATTGTCTCCAGCGTGCACCTGGGTGATAAGAAGGCAGCTCATGTCCTTCTTAGCCATCGGGCCCGACAGCCACAATATAACCCCCCTCCATCCTCTCTGAGGCCCCCGTCTTTGGAAGCTAACCCCGGCCTCAGGAGCTCCTTAGGGAGCGCTGACTCAGGTGACCGGGTTTTAAACGCCATCCCCACCCCCCCTCTTCATCTTCCAGGGCTTAAGTATGACCTTGCCTCCACCCAGAGAGAGAGAGAGAGAGGGTAGCTGTGGGGGTTGAGGGAGGGCAGAGGTGGGCGCGGATAGGACTAGGACCTCATTAGCCCGAGCCGAGGCGGGACAGCTCAGGAAAAGTGCACTAATTACCCAACCAACAATGTCCTTGCCGTTCGTGGCTTAGAGCGGCCACTTCGCCACAGGCTAATAACCCCATCACCTCTGTGAGAAGTTCAGGATGGCATTATCATGAATCCTTTAAATGATGGACGGGGGTGATGTTATAACTAAACTAAAGCTATCAGATTGATGGAGTTGGTAACAGTTTCTCACAGTGTGTTTCACTGCAGTGCTGGTGATGTGTGTTTTGTTGGTCACTTGGCGATGCAGATACATTAATATATGATACACTATTATATTGTATGACGTCAAGAACAATAAAAAAAGAAGAAGATACCTTCCCTGAATCTTTTCCTTTTCGAAAAACAAAACAAAAACATTGAGTTGTCTGACACAGATAGCTACTAATTTAAGAAGTCTATCATTATTCTAAAAAGTTTGTGGTCACAGTCCAATCAAGCGTATCCTTGCCTAGCAACCGTTGGTGTCTGTTTTGTATGAGAGTGTGTTCTGAGTCATTGGTTCTCTGTGCCTGCAAGGTGACTGGCAAAGCCAGCATGGCCAGGATTAGGCCCTCTATGCTTTCCTTCATATTTTCTGTTGGCGTGTGGAAAACAGCTTGGCGGCCGACAGCCTGACATTACAGCAGGAGCCTGTAATCATGGGACTGTAAAAACCCAAATCCACCAGCCGCAAACAGTGTGGCCTCGTCATAGCGGTGGCAACTAAGAAGCCTTCACCGCTTCTGTCCCATAAACTGTGCTTGCTGTGTCATACCAGACCCCCTTCATAGACGCTTCTGCTTTCAATGAAGTTGCGTGTTAAGCCTATAAACGAGATTCATGCTGATACATCAAACTGACCTGTCTAAATAATGCATGTTTTCAGGCTTATTTTGTAGACAAAATGACAATTTACATGAATTTTCCTGCTCTTTTGGGATTTGGAACTCTCTTCCAAGCAGCATGTATGTCATAGTCGCTTAACAGTAAAATATGCTTAGACTGTAAGTTAGGAAAAAAAAATTCAACCCTTTCCCTCTCCTACCACACAAGCTGTTTGCCATTACATTGTGACTACACTTGAGTTGCGCGGCTGCTATACTCCGCTCAAACTCTAATTTCCCATCATTATGCCATTTAATGCGATCAGGATGGTAATCAGATTGCAATTGAAATACCTCCATGACACAGTTGTGTGGGTGCACTGGTGGGGACGTTAGGATATGCGGCTGGTTGAGCATTCAAAAGGGCGTGTGTGTGTGCTCCTAATCTGTTAACCCTTCTCCTGCTCCTCCTTTGCAATCTGAAGGGCAGGATGTCTGAGAGACTCTTGTGGTCTCTCCTTTTAAAATGTAGCCATGACAATAGAAAAGCCAACCTGAAGCCCTGTGTCAAATGCCACCTATTTGTTGTACTGTCTGATATACCATTACTCATAAGTAAGACCTGTTCAATCGAAATGTGTTTTAACAACGTCATCTGTCCCTTCAGACATTAATAAAGGAGCCATTAGCGGCAGGATTTTAAAAAGAGCCATAATCAGGTTTTAAACTACTGATGAGTTTTGAATATGTTCGTAAATACATCTTAGTGTGGAAGATGAGTAGGGATGAGACCCAAAAGTGCTGGATACGGTACTCTGTCAAAGTGCATTACACACCTCAGAGCTAAGAACCAGTTGACAGGACAGCCACTTGTAGCTGCAGAGTCCGTGTGGAGGTAAGCAATTGAATTGCACTGGTTTGGATGTTGTTGAGGAATTAAGTTTGTTTGGGGCTGCTATTAAATGTGTGTCTCCTGTGTTTGTGTGTGTTTTGTGTGTTACAGTCGTGACAGTGACCTCTCTACAATCATCTCCAACCTGCACCACACCAGACAGCACGGCATGCCCGAGGACCAGTCGGCCTCTGACCACAACACCATTTCTGGACACACAGGTAGGACCCCCAGTGACACTGTGTCTGTGTGTCTTTGTGTCTGTTTGTCTGTTTAAAGTTTTGTCAGGATATGTTCTTCCTTTTCATCTTTCCCTCTTTCTCTCCTTTGCATCCAGCCTGCTGATATATCCCCCTTTACATGCGCTGTAACACATGTACATGTTCCATTACTCATTTAATTTGCTCTTAATTTGTGTGATTGGGGGAATTTAAACATAAGCTTATTACCCATTCCTGAAGGTCGCTCTCAAGTTGATTACTTAATGTTCTTCGCACATTCTCTACCGCACTCCAGGATTTTTTGTTAAACCCCCTGTTTTAAATTACTCCTGAATAAATAGCTTTGTTTGCCATTAATCTAGTTTCATGTGAGCAGAGGAACCATGGTGTGCATGCGTTAAGAGCTTTTCTCACGGCTTACAGACAGAACACAGACATCTTTTAATCACAGCTACTGTATTTGTCAAGTAGCTTGTATGAGGATATTGTGCAGCCATCAAAGACATATGGTTGTAAACCAGCATATGTGGCTCTATCTCTATGTACCTTGTTTCATTCATTTTCATTTTTTGATTTAATGTTTTCAAGGTTCTTTTTTGTCATTTTTGGTGTACTTGCATGCAACCAAAATTTGCATCAGAATAAAATGACCAATAAAAACCATCAAGTGTAAAGAAGAAAGATTAATTGCCAATTGAGTAGTACTTCTGTATATTCCATCATGGGACAACTGAAGGCAATAATACATAAACAGCAACCCGAACAAACGTTTTACATTATCATGTTACATTTTTTATATTTTTATATAGTCTGTTATACAGTGTGTCAGGACATCTTTCCTCAATACGTTTACTTTATTTATTATTGCCACACTGCAATACTTTTAGTTTGAACTGTAGTTATTATTATAAAGGAAGAATATAATAGTTAATATTTATTTTTAATATGTACCGTGACACTTTCACTCCAGGAGTCTAAAATATTGAATCATGAAATCATATTTTGAATACAGAATTAACTGAATTTAATTGAATCCATCAGCAAATTTAAACACATTTTAAACAAATGCATTAAGCCCTTATTAACAAACGAGTTGCCTATTTATTAGTGATGACCATACCTTTGCTCCATTGTTAACCAAGGTTTGAACCTGTCCAGTAAGTGCCATATTCAGACCAGACCCAACACCCCTCTCTCTGTGTGCTCATCTCTTCTGTCTGCCAGATTAATTGTCCATACGGTGCCTGTGATATCAGCCAGGGTGGCTGGAAGATGGTGGGTATTAGGACTGCTCCACAGCCAGCCCAGCCAGTGTCTTAATCCCTAGTTTGGGACGAATTTCCACCCAAATACTGGCCTAATCAGCTTCTAAACTTAATGGAGAAATTAGAGCCCTGAGTAGTTTACTTAATGGAGAAAGACACAGAGGGGATAGAGGTGAGTGGGTGGGGGTGAGTGTGTATGGCAGTGTGGCCTAAGCCAGTGTGGTTCCAACACCCAAAAATCTTTTAGTTTGACCATTAAAGGGAGATTTAACAGGCTGTCTAAGCGGCTCGCTCCGTGTCTGTAAACAAGTCCAATCCGATCAGCCACTGGCTCTTTTTCTGTCTGCCAGTGAAATTAGACGCACACACATTCTCAGACACACAATTACTAAGAAATTACACATGGTTATACAGAGGCATGCCCCCACGGAATCAACCGAGTTTTTTAAATTTGCATCCAAATTCATTGGTGGGTGTGTGAAGTTTTAGGGGAGTGGTTTATTTGACTCTTAGATGGATGAGACGGTAAACGCAGCTCGCCTTCGCTGATATTGTGTTAACACTATTCTGTCAATCAACTTTCCTATTTGACTTAACTTCCAAAAGTCAAAAGGGAGAGAAATAACGGAAAACAGAATGGAAAAGTCTGTAACAGAGATGCAGTGATTGAGGAAACATTTGGAAATGTAGAGACAGAGGAAAGAGAGATGAATGAGTGTGGTGGTGGTATCAGGGGAGGGCAGGCGGCAGCTATGGCGGCGGACGGCTCAGTGTGTTTGTGTGTAAGTGTGTGTGTTAGCCTGCGTGCATGTGTGTGTGTGTGCGTGTGTGTGTGTGTATGTGTGGGTCAGGAGAAAAGGGAAGCAGGCTTGCCGGGTCGTCTCTGCGCCGGAGTGGGCCGTTAATTAAATCTGAGGGACAGACAGGAAGGCTGCATCCCTCCTTCTATGCTCCTCTCCATCTCTCCTTCTCTCATTCGCTCTCTCACTCCCAGCCGCTGGCTATTTGGAGGCTCTGTTAGAGGTGGAGTGGTGGGAGGGAGAGAGAGAGAGAGAGAGAGAGAGAGAGAGGGAGTGAGGGAGGGAGGGAGGGAGGGGGAGAACAGGGGCGCCGAGGCTGAGAGTCTGGCTGCCTGTGGAGACTGTAAACCGTGGCTCTGCGGTCAGACCGGAGACTCAAACAGGCAGATAAGGTGTTTTTGGGCCGCCACGCTCTCTCTCCTCTGCTCCCTGCACTCAAGACTCCCAAGGCAGTTACAGCCAGTCTGTGTGTGTGTGTGCGTGTGTGTGTGTGTGTGTGTGTGTGTGTGTGTGTGTGTGTGTGTGTGTGTGTGTGTGTGTGTGTGTTGTTGGGGGTTGTAGCGGTAGTTTGGGGCTTGAGCACATTTGTGTGTGTGTGTGTGTGTGTGTGTGTGTGTGTGTGTGTGTGTGTGTGTGTGTGTGTGTTTGAGAGTGTGCACCTTTCCTTGTGTGGTCTTAAATGCCTGGTTTTAGATGTTTGCTTGTGTGTGAATCTGCAGCCCAGTGTGTTTTGTGTGTTTTCTTTTTTCTTTCTCAAACTGACTGTGATTGAGCAACGCTTTTTAAGTATGACCAGTCATAGTTATTACATGATTAGCATAGAAAGGAAATAGTAAACAAAATAAACACCCCAGGATTTAGATATTAGCTCTGTCATATAGTAACACAAAGGGAAATGTGGGCTGTAAATATTTTAAAATCCTACTGCTAAATAGGGACATGGCTGTACTTCCATGAACAAATTTCTCAGGGTTATCATTCATAAGGACATGTTAATGTCTTTGTCATGAGATGAAATGTACTGATGATGAAAGAAAACAGAAAAAGAAAATAGAATAAATGCAATTCATTTCATTTCAGTTATTGTCCATTTTACTTGCAAAACCTTTTATACTTACATACTTACATTTAGATCAAACTACTTTTTTTCTGTTCTTCCCTGGTGTTTAAAGTGATGCATTGCTGCTAAGTTACTTAAAGGCATACTAAGCGACCTCCAGCAAACGCTGGCCGAACATTTTTTATGTTAATAAATGTTAATACTAACTGCTGCAATATTTGACAGGTAGCGGATGGTGAGTAGATATTAGCTGATTCGGACAGAAAGTGTTTAATCGCTTAGTATGCCATTAAGTAGACTCACATTTTCTTTTATCAAATAAACAACATGGTTTTGTTACATTTTTAGTTTTTACTAATGAACTTGTGAAAATGTTGTTAAGGAAAAGAAAACATTCCATCTTGTGCATCACCACGTTTGCACCTTTGACAATTTTTACTATAAGAATCCACAGTACCCGACAGAACGACAAAAACAAAGGCTTTTAGAAAAACCCTGGAGGTTTAGTGTTCATTGTGTTACATAACTATACCGGGTTGCAAAAGAGACATTTATTTATACAACAATGTCACCAATTTTTTCACTTTAGGGTCAGCCATATTTCAGTCAGTTGACTGCACACTCCAAACTTTTTTTTTCTCACTCTTCTAATGATTTCTATTCTTCCTCTTTTCAGTTGTGTTTTTCTCCTGCCGCCTCTCTTCATTTCTCTGTTTACCTTTTGAAAAGACATAGAACTTGACAAACTGAGGAGCAGTGAACGAGGCAGTGTTATTGTGTGTGTCCATGTGCACGGGTTAGCAGTGGCGCATCCTTCCCTCAGCGTGAGCAGAAGCGCCTCTCTCGCCATCTCCATCACCCACCCACCCCACTCCTCCTCCCCTCCCTCTCCCAGCTGCATCGGCCTGTAAGCCAATCAATGGCGGGGCTTTCAGGGCCGGCGGAGGCCCCGGCGCACGGAGGGGGGATCAATAAGTTATTAGCACCATTCTGTCAGCTGTAATGTGGAGATTGATCGGGGGGCTGCGGCTGGCGGCCCACCCTACGTCCCCGCCTGTCACTCCCCCCTTCTCTCCGCCCGTCCCCCCTCCCCGGCCTGATAAAGATGACAGATTAACGGAGTAAGAGAGGAATTAAGGAGTCTGGCTGTCTGAGCTGTCACCACGTTTCATGGGATGGAGAGAGGAGAGCAAGAGGACTAAAGTTTGAGGGAGGAGAGGAAGAGGAAGAAAGAAAGAGCAATGCGCCCCTGCCTGATTATTGGCCCTGGTGGTGTCACATGAAAGAGAAATAGTTTGGGTCCTGCTGTTTCCTCTTTCTCCATCTCTCTCCCTCTGTTTTCATCCCTCTTTTCTCTCAGTGGGAGGAACAGCAGAGGTTAACTAGGCCCTGGGGGAACTGAGGCAGAGGCCAGAATATTGTCTGTTTTGGGTCTCCTTCTTTTAAAAAAACACTGTTTGTTGACTGGTAATGGAGAACACAGGGGGCTTCATCATAGCAGCTGATGGCATTTGCACTTAACTTTTGCACTCTTTTGACAGTTAAAATCCCAGCCTTCAAGCTAAAATACAGTAGAACTCTTGATTCCATAACCACTCATTCTTCAGCCATATTAACAAGCTTGTGATAGGGAAATGCCCGGGGTAGCAAACTTGACTGTAAGCGGTGTTAGTGGGAGTAAAAGGGTTAGCACAGACACTAGCAGAGCTCAGGGTTAGGCATTAAAAGGGAGCGTCGGTGCTCTAAGAAGCCCCATTTAATTGGCTTTAAAAGCTTTCCGCCCTCAAATCTCTGGCCCTCGGGCTCTCGCTCAGGAGACACAGTGTCTTGAGTGAGGTCGGCTCAAGAGACGACTCAAGTGTGTGCGTTTGATCATGAGAGGGTGTGGATATGACCAGTGTGTGTGTATGTGTTTGGTGAAAAGGGGGTTTAACAAATGGGGGTTCTCTTTTCCATTAATATTCCACTAATAGGATAGATGGAGACATTTTGAATTGAAGAAATGTAGTGAGCATGAGTTAGAAATGAGAAGAAAAACAGAATGAGACATAATAAAGGAAAATTGAATGTTTGAAAAAAGATTCAGGGCGGGTGCATGCACTTGTCCATTAGCGCTCCCCCCTCCCCTCCATGTCTCTTTAGTAAAGTATAGGTAGTGGATCTCCTCAGGACCTGAGAGGTAACATCAGACACTGGATCATTAGTGGACCTCCTCCCTCTCCCTCTCTCTTGCTTCCTCACTCACCCGCTGATCAACAACAAGGGCTCCTTCAGCAGCCCAACAAGATCCTCTGAATCCTGTCTGAATCTCTTTCTACCTCTTTCCCTTCCCTGTCTGTCTGTGTCTTGTTATAAAGAAGAAAGAACTTAAGTCTGGGTGAAAGGGTTAAGGGTTAAAGGTCAGACTCCACTTCGGCTACACTCTTCTGTTGATGACTGTCCACCCGTTGCAAAGGTAACAACCATGTCAGGAGTAGACACACACATGACATGACAAAAATCACCAAATGCCATCTGCGAGGGTATTGCTATGAAATTATATTGTGTGTATTTCCCATCATTTTTCATAGTGTTTTTCGCACGCCAGGCAAATTATGAAAAAATTGCGGTGTTTTTAAAAAGGTAGAAAGAGGGAGAAGCGGAAACAATATTCTCTTTGAGGGAGGGAGAGAAAAACACCCACCCCATCCCTAAAAATATGCGCTTAGAAGAGCGAGAGAGAGAGAGAGTGAGAGAGAGAGAGAGAGAGAGAGAGAGAGAGAAAGAGATAAAGAGTAAGAAAGGAAGCAGTTGCTGCTGTGGCTTGGCTGTTTGTGTGAAGGAAGAAACGTAGTTGGAGAAAAAGCAGAGGTGCAAGAGATAGAACTAGAGAAAGAGAGAGAGATAGAGAGACAGAGAGGGAGGGAGTAATGACAAACAGCCTTTTCCTTCCTGCTGGCGCTGCATGCGATGTGCTCTGTATCCCCTCCCTCTCTGATTAGGCCAGTATTGATTTGAGGTGTGTTTGAGGGGGGTCGAGGTGAGAACATTGGGCAAGAAGGAGTCTGGGAGGAGTGGAGGAGGAGGCTGTAATTGTTCACTAGATGCTCCTCATTGGTGGCAGGGGAGGAGGGAGAGGGGGAGAGAGGAAAGAGGAGGAGGAGACAGGGAGGTGTTAATGGAAGGACAGAGAGAGAGAGAGAGAGAGAGAGAGAGAGAGAGAGAAGTCCTGACAGGAGGAAGTTTCAAACTCGTCTAACGTAGAGTAGAAAGAGTAGAGGCAGATGGAGAAATAATAATACAAGGAGATCAGAGGTGTGTTTATGAGGGGAGTGGAGCAGCGTGAGAGAATGGGAGGGGCTGTAAAAAAATAAACACATCATATAGACATGACAATGTAGGCTGAGAGGAATTTTTTCGCAAGCTGAGCGACTCTCGTGCAGTCAGATGCTTCGGTGCCAACATCTGGGAAGAGAAGAAAGAGGAGAAGAGAGCAGGGATGACACTCGAGGACAGACTGTGTCTCTGTGTCTCCCCCAACGTCTCCTTCCAACACAGGCCTCTTTCCTCCCTTAAATAGACTCCAAAACTCCAAAACACACACACACACACACACGCACACGCACACGCACACACGCACACACACACACACACACACACACACACACACACACACACACACACACACACACACAAACGCACACATGTGAAAGAGACGGCCAGATCTGTCATCCATGGCGGTGCAGGCCCCCTCTCATATCTGACAGTGCAGGCACATCTCCAGACGCCCGTGGCTTGCTTCACTTGCTCCGTTTTTTTCTCTCTCTTTCTCTCCACCTATCACATTTTTTGTTCTTGCTTTGGCCCTCTGCATTTCCAAAGCAGCTGCTATGCATTCAGGTAGACGTGGAGCATTGCTTCATTATCAGGCTTTTACTTTGGTCTTTTGTTTCTGACTGCTCTTCCCCTCCTTGTGTGTGTCGTTACAGATGACCTGCTAGGCAAGAGGAGAAGCTTCTCTCCCAACAGCAGCAGTGAGTGTCCCTCTGAAAGCAAGAAGTCACGTAGCGTATCCCCCAAAGGTAAGAATCACGCAGTGGATCGGTGTATTGTGACGTTGCAGATGTTGCTAGGAATGTGCATATTTTGAGGGGAAAACGGTTGGAAACTGTAGGAAAGAAGACAGGACGACTGGGTGTTGAAGTGAAAGAGAAAGAATTGAAGCTGCAGATGGAGAAGAAGAAATTAGGAGCTATTATTTTAGCTGTTGGTGGTCACAAACTTGATGACAAACTTCTATACCATCCTTCTATTAACCCTTTCCTCTCTCTGACACACTTAAAGTTGCACAGACGCACACACGCTAGAGGCAGTTGGTAAAAGGTCAGTACACCCAGATTACCAAACCAGACACACACACACACACACACACACACACACACACACAGATGGAACCATTAAGACACTGAGTACTGCTGCCACCCCAATGAGACGGATTCTCAAAACATTTAGAAATAGAACTTTTAAAAAATCTCGGATTACCCGGTCAATCAACAGGCCTTACTTTAAACAGTTTTCATTTGGAACAATTTTCTACCGCAGATGTAGTTCCAATAAAAGCTGTGATTTGGGTAAGCTGACCCTTTTAAAAGGAAAACAGTATGGGTGGCTGTCGTCATGCCCGCTTTCTCCTAAACAGCACATTCAGTAATATATGTACATAATAAAATATCTTGGATAATTGGTCCCTGTATATAGAATATCATTCTGGCAGGCCAATCCTAATGTACACACCTATCGATACCTTTTCATCTGGTCTCTATATGACATGAGAACTACATAAATAATGTACCTTGAGGAA
Source organism: Ammodytes marinus (assembly GCF_949987685.1). Taxonomy (NCBI): domain Eukaryota; kingdom Metazoa; phylum Chordata; class Actinopteri; order Uranoscopiformes; family Ammodytidae; genus Ammodytes; species Ammodytes marinus. Next base: position 10,305,844 of record NC_137211.1, on the reverse strand, counting down.
GCACACCTTGGCAAGACAACTCCCCTCTGTAGGTTTGCAATCCAGTCGCCATCCTCTATTATTCATATCTCTCCTCCACGCGGCGTGAAACCGGGCGCCCGGCGTGGAGCCCGCACAGCCACCGGGCCTGTCCCTGTGGGCTGCTGAGGACGACTTCCTGACTGATGCATTATACAGCAGGCCAGACCGCAAGACTAGTAGCAGCTACCCGCACTTTAAGCCTCATCTCCGGAGACACCTGAGCAACATGCATACACAAACACACACACACACACACACACACACACACACACACACACACACACACACACACACACACACACACACACACACACACACACACACACACACACACACACCAGGATACTCCATAAACCAAATAACGTCAACAGCACACATACAGTGACACAAGGCTCTATATGAGTAAAATCTTGCGTTATGACGATAAATGCATTTTGTGTAAAAAATAGATGAGGGAGAGTGTTTGTGTGCTTGCATTTGGATGTTGGATTCAGTCTAGAGCTCGGCAGCAGCACGCTCTCCTCCACCTTTGCACTCTTGGTGACCTTTGACCAACAGCAGCCCAGCCTGGAGCCTCTTTCCCTGCACTCATCCATTACAGTCTTACTTAGACACAACCCGGCATCTAAAAGATGCATGGTTTGTTTGTGCGTGTGTGTGTGTGTGTGTGTGTGTGTGTGTGTACTAAGGCTTAGCTTTCTTTTAAGGCAAATAGAGAATACATTTTTTAATGTGCTCTTGTGTCTGTGTTGTTAGGCTTTTGCCTTTAAAGAAACCAGCTCCTATATATGTGTGTGTGTGTGTGTGTGTGTGAGTGAACAGTCTAGTGTTCCGAGAAGTGCATTTAAGCCATTTCAAAACACTTCTGATCCTGTGTCTTAACCTTGAGGTCTGTCCACACCCAATCCCTGACTCTGCACCTGCATGTGTGCTATCTGTATTACATCGTTTGCCTCAAAGTTTGGCGGCAGACATTATCCCTTAATGACTAATGCAGGTGGAGAACAGATTGAGACAGAGAGGGTGGCGTTTGGATGGAGCCAAAGAGATTGGGTGCGTTTGGGTTCATGCCTGCGTAAATGATGTCTGTTTTTCTTTTTGTTGCTAAATCGCCCCCCTTACCCCCCCCCCCCCCCCCCCCGCTGCGTTTAGAAAGCAGGAAAACTTTAGACAAGCACTGACTACGTGCACACACACACACACACACACACACACACACACACACACACACACACACACACACACACACACACACACACTTGAGGACCATGGGTGGATTAGCTGGAGCTTGGCGGTGGAGACAGAGCTGCTTGCGTGCTAGCTTCCTCTCCCCCACCACCACCATCACCACCACCTCCGCTCCTCAGCGCCACTACTGCGCGCCTGCCCGGGGCCAGGCTCAGGTTTCAATAAGAAGGAAGGTGGTAAAAATACCCCCCCTGCTTTCTTCTGCTCTCCCCTCCCTCTCTCCCTCCCCCTTATCCCCGTTCTCCCTCTTCTAACTCCCCAACCACCTCCCCGTAGCCCCCACCCCCCTTACCTTAGATCAAGTTACTATTGACAGAGGGAGGGAGGAGGGAGGTCAGAGAGAGAGATTAAGTGTGGGGACTGACAGCCAGATAGATATCATCCACTACATCATCTTCACAACACTTTAAACACAGCACAGCAGCACGACTACCACACACACACACACACACACACACACACACACACGGAATAAGTTGAGGTTTCTTTGGTTTCTTTTTGTGATTTTTTAGTCTGCGTTAAAACAGTACAGTAAAACAAGCCTACTTAACCTTTCACTCTATGCCAGTGTTACTGCATGGTTACTTCTATACTTTCAGTCAGAGTTGTAGTGAGTTCATGCTAGGGTCAGGCTCAGACCATTAACAATACATGGCTGTATGTGTATAGCCCGTACTTGAGTGGTTTCCTGTCCTGTCCATCAGTGCTTTCTCTTTAATGAATGATTTGTGTACAAGTATCTTTGCTGGATGATATATGAGGAAGAAAGGGCAGTTGTCATCAAAAAATACATTTGCTGTGCCATTTTCTGTTTTAAATGGCATCCTGGTTGCATTTTGTGAGGTTTTTTAGAACTGCCTAAGGAATTTTTACCCAGAAAATCCACCTCTTTTTTGGCTGAAATCACAAAATGTGACAGAAAACATCCCTCCCTCCAAATTGTGAACCTATAGATTATTTAATTGAAATTCCAGTGTTGAGTATAAAAAAAAAAAAAAAAAAATGCAAATTGGTTCCTGTTCCTCCAGCGCTTCTGTACAGAAAATGTTGAGCTCACTAGTGTCAGATTTAGTTAGTCCCCTGTCCCCTTGGACAAGTCACTGATTGTATACTTAGCCAGGCTGTTAAACAGTGATGTCCTATAATGTAATTTGGGTGTTGAACTACAAAATCTCTAACTCTGTTGCTGCCGTTTGAATCAGGGCAGTAAATTTGATGTTTAAGTGTGTGCTTAAGGCACATTTCTCACAACCATTATGACTGACATTGAGATGGATGTGGATGAATAAATTAATTTAATATATTTTGCAGAAAAGATACCTCAGTGTACAACATTAAGTAATTGCAGGTTAATAGACTAAAACTGTTTTTGAGCCAGATGTTTCAAGTTGATATTTATTCCCTAATGAGTGGGGTATTGACAGTTTGTATTGACATGCTGATTGGTAATAACAGAAGTGTCTCCCTCCTCTCTTCAGAGAACTCCCAGAGCCCGGTGGTGGAGGCAGGCGGCAGCCACGGCCACATGAGCCCAGAGGAGCACTACAGGCGCATGATGTCAGCGCTCAGCGAGCAAGGGTCCTATGAGGAGCAGCAGCAACGCCTCTACCAACTGGCAAGCAGCATGGGTCTGCCCGGCCACGGTCAGTCAACAGGCTCTGTGTGTGTGTGTGTGTGTGTGTGTGTGTGTGTGTGTGTGTGTGTGTGTGTGTGTGTGTGTGTGTGTGTGTGTGTGTGTGTGTCATTCTCACATCATTCTCACTTTCATCATATTGGCTTTCAAATATCTGCAGCGCACTCTAATTGACAATTTAAACCACAGTGCACGGTTGATTTTTAAATTCAGACTCATGCTGAATCTAGAGTTACTTTTCCTTTAGTCATTTTTATTCTATTTTGAAGCAACTTTGAAGATAGTTTGAAAAAACATAAGATTAACTTCAAACGTTTGGAAGCACTCCAGTTTCTATTTTCCATCACGTGACACTATGTCACAGAGATGTAGCGCTCTCTTCATGTTTAGGGTACCATGTTGAGGTGTGCCACACTGCTGCCACTGTAAAACCCCAGCTGACATTTGTATTCGCGGTGCTTGCCCACCCAGTGTCAAAGTGTCACTCAGGGTGATTTCTGACCACCATGGCTCTCCGTAGTTAACAACACCCACAAGCCGCCACATGCATCAATTCCACAATTGATCCAGGAGTTCTCGTTGGCTGCCTTCCAAACCTCTTAAATCTCCCAACACCATAGAAACCACTAGCGTGTCTCCCAGTTTTTTTCAACTTCTACGGACACATAAAATTGACCGGTTTTAGCTTAAGAGAATTGTAGTTTGATAGGGAAAAAAGAAAATTAGAAAAGTTGCCACTTTCGGATTTTACAAATTGGCTTCATATTCATTTCACTGGGCCTGCCATAAAATCTTAACCCCTTTCTCACATTTTTGTAAAGAATGTAACATTAAGTTCCACCAGTCTTTATGAGCTCTCTCGCAGTAGCATATATCCAGTCGATGCCCTGGCCGAAATTGTAGTTTTATTTTTATTTGATTAGTAATGATTTTTAATTGCTGGCTGCAAATCTAGGGGACGAAGCCTATAAACACTTTAATGGCCTCTTCCTCTTGTCTTAGAGGAGTTAGAAGCAAGAGGCCATGCATTGTGGGGGTTTTATGGCCCAGGGTACAGTCTGATCGCTGGCTTCCTTTCCCAGAAGCTTTGCTTTGTTTTAGGCAGACGCTCTGGCGCAATCGAGACAGACAAGCTCGCTTCCTCACTTCCACATTCCAAATTGTTTGATAGTTTCCACACTGTCCTTTTATTCTGCACACATGCATTCTTCTTCCAAGCTGCACCTAAAAAGCTTTCTACGTGCAGAAGAAGAGGAGAAAGAGGTAAACAGAAACTATTACAAAAAAAATTAGGAAATTAAGGGGGTAACAAAGAGGAGGGCAGAGGTGCATAAATAACTTCTACCAGAGCATGACATTATTAATGACAACCTATGCATACAAGTTTACAGTTTATTAATGATGCTCAGTTCCCACACAAATAAATACAAAATACACTAAAGCCACCTCTTCATAATAAGATTTCCTTACAGCGATGTGTATGTTTACATCCAACTGCTGTGTTTGTGCGTGTCAGATCCCTTTAAAGCGGATGATGAGCCGTGGGGTTTTGAGCCGAACCCTTCCCCGACAGCCCAAGTCTTTGGTATTGCTAATCTTCCTTTAACTGGCTACTTCTACTTTCATGAAGAACATTTTTTTTAACACTATACCTTCCCATCCTCCGTCTCTCCAATTAACATTGAAAAGTCTCTAGGAGGTGGGACAGAGGGGACGGCTGTTTTGTCTCTGGAGAGGCTGACGTGACTCACTTCGGAGGAGAGCCCCTTGACATTGACCTGGTCTACGATGGGGCCCATGTTGACCCCCTGCTCCCTCTCCCTTGGGCCCCCCACTACTACCACCATCCCTCCTATACATCTCCATCTCAAGCACTGCTTTTATACCCCCTCTCCTCCTCCTCCTCCTCCCCCTTTTCCTTACCCCCACCTCCAACTTTCCCTTTAGCCTTGGTCCCCGCAGAGCATCCTTTCATGTGTTTGAAGTGTAGGCCACAGAAAATTAAAGTGTGTGTGTGTGTGTGTGTGTGTGTGTGTGTGTGTGTGTGTGTGTGTGTGTGTGTGTGTGTGTGTGTGTGTGTGTGTGTGTGTGTGTGTGTGTGTGTGTGTGTGTGTGTGTGTGTGTGTGTGTGTGTGTGTGTGTGTGAAAGAGGCAGGAGTGAGGAGGAACTCTTGTGTGTACGATTGTGTAGGTGCAAGGTGTTGTTTGAGAGGCTCTCGCTGGACCTGATGGGCAAAATAAAAGTAGGGGGAGGGGGGTAGAGGGGGTGACAGGGTTGTAGAAATGGCCAGGAGGGCTTTCCCTCCCTCTTCATATGATGAAAGGAGAGCGAGGGAAAGAGAGAAAAGACAAAGAGAGCAGGGGCTTGAGATCCAGATGAAAGTGAAGGGAGGGGCTGGTATGGAAGGGATGCACTTCTGTTTTGTCTCCTGTAACTCTAGTCTGATTCGAAACACGGAGCTGTACACAACATCTCTTTATCATCATCATCCCAAAGAGCCCGAAAACTATGTCACGTGATCATGCAAAAATTCAAACAGTCAAGAAATTCAATGCGGCAAACTCAACACATATTTTCTTCTTGCTAAGCCTATGATACTGGCTGAATGCCTCTTCCTAAAAAGATACTTCATTTTCTGGTGTATGGTGCGCTTTAGCAGAGGGATATTGGCTTTCATGTACCTGCCAGTCCACCAAATCCATCACCAGTCTGGCCAAGCTATATCAGTGCAGCGCTCTTCTGCTTTCTCACGCCGACAAAAAGCCGGCTTAACCGAGGGGATTTAGGCGCAACTCCAGGAATGATGGCAGCGAGAAAAATGGGATGGCACAAAAAGAGGATAAGCGGGATGGGTCCGAGTGGTAATCTGGGACCCCCGAAATAACTCATGCAAAGGAAGAGGTGTGTGTGTGTGTGTGTGTGTGTGTGTGTGTATGTGTGTGTGTGTGTGCCATCAATTAAGAATTGGAGGGACTCTCTCCTTGTTTTCTAGCACCTGCAACACGAAGAGTTTACCTACTCTCTATACATACACACATGCACACACACACACACACACACACACACACACACACACACACACACACACACACACACACACACACACACACACACACACACACACACACACACACACACACACACACACACACACACACACACACACACACACACACACACACACACACAACACAAGGGTAGAGCCCCAGGTGACCTTGCTCTTCTCAGTTCACATGAAAGAGAATTAGAAAGAGCGGGGATAGAGAACACAAAACATGGACCCAGTGTTGGAGTGAAGCCGCACAAGCATGGGCTAGAATAACACGAGGAGGCAATAATAGGGCAAATGGAAGGAATAAAAGAAAGAGACATTTTCAAAATAAATGAGAAGATCCAGGTTTATACAGCTGTTATTGACCAGGTTTTAAGGGACACTCAACTGATTGCCATGTCAAAGTTAGGGCCCTTGCTACTGTTGGGGACTCGCATCCTGGATTTTCAAGCCTGATTTTGTGTTTAGACGATATATTTGCGTGAAATAAGATAAACATTATCTAGTATTTTCCAACCGATTTACAAACCTAGCAGTGCAAAACAAAATTAAATGGCATTTAAAAAATTCACAAAATATGATTAAACAGTGTTATTAATTAATATAATGTGAGATTTTGGAAATGTAAAAAAAAAAATCAGTTTTGTGTGCGGCTTAGGTCAGTGGGGTTCAGGAATTTACTCATCACAGAATCCCCCGTGGAAACAATTGTATAAAGTCTTCTGTAGCTCTGGAACAATGCAGAGGAGTTCAAGTGACATTACTTGTGTAATATGGTTGGAGACTACACTGTAGCTTAGTACACACATAGTCATCATAACAAACTGAGCGTGTAGCGTTTAAAAGACACATGTTTAGGAGCGGGTACAGTCTGCTTTTAGTGCTTTGCACAAATGGGTCTGCAGTCTAAGATTTAAAGTATTATTCTCATATATTTTCTGCAATATATAGCAAGGATATTTCTTTCCTTTCAGCACCTATTTTGTCCATTATGTTTAATGTTGCTTGCTAGTCCCAAAACGTTATCTAAGTGCAATGCCCTAATAGCTGGGGTACCCTGTCAACAGATCCAGTCATACAAAATAATTCTTTAGGTGGAGTTGTGACCACAGAAAACTCATAGAGGTCAAGTCTACCATACTGCCACGCCTGCACCATGTAGTGCACAACAGACTGTGTGTGTGTGTGTGTGTGTGCTCTGGGGCTCCAGTTCCCTCTGATCCTTCCCTTATCTCTCACAACCCCACTCCCCTCACCCCCACACCGCCCCAAACACACACACACACACACACACACACACACACACACACACACACACTTGTCTGCCGCCAGCCGAGTCCCCTGCGGCCTGGCGCAGCAAACAGATCGATACACCGGAGCTTGGCCGCATTAATATCTGTCGCTTCACCCCCCACCCACCTCACCCCGGCGCCTGCTCAACTGCTTTAGCACGCACGCCTGCATGCACACACACACACAAGAACCTAAATCACACAGACACACACAAACACACGTCACACCCTTACCGGCGGCGGAAATGGCCCCTAGCTCCCGAGGGATATGTCTAATTAAAAAAGAGGGGGAGGGGGAGGGGAGGAAGCAGAGAAGAGCGGAGAGAGAGAGGATAGATAGATTGAGGCAGTGGGAGAGAGCAGGATGGATTTTTCTCTCATTAGAAGCCATGTCTCCTGGTGTGGCCTGGCCTGGCTGATAATGATGGGCCTCTTCTACAAGGGCGAGATACAACCGGGGTTGCTGGGAAAGGGAGAGAGAGAGAGAGAGAGAGTGGATGAGCTAAGAAAAGGGGTGGAATAAGGCGAGCAATTGGGGGCAGGAGGTGGAGGAAGAAGGCATTATGGTGGCAATGTGTAAAGTTTACCTTTTTTCTTGCTCGTACCAAGAGCTGGTAATTATTTGTTATTAGAAAACATAATCACACACCATCATTTATAATGCTGTTTTGCTTACTTTTCATCTTTCCGCTTCCACATCTTTATTTCCTCATATTTGAAACTGGTCAACTCAGTTTCAAAGTGTGACAGATGGATTTGAGGACTTTGTGTAATATCGTACCTCCTGCAAAAATGTTGTTTTATTTATCCTTGGTCAGTGTGTGTGTGTGTGTGTGTGTGTGTGTGTGTGTGCATTCATGTGCGTCTGTGTGACTGTACGTGTATATGGGTGTAATATGGGGATTAGAAAATGCATGACAATCATTTTCAGTGCTAATGCGGAATGAGCTGAGTGGCGTTTTCTACGGGCTATCTGCATACTTAGGGCCCACATATTCAGCGCTACAGGACAATAAACAACTTCTTAGAGTATGCTTCACTTCTATTCCAAAACTTGTAGTGTTCACACTTACAGCTAATTTATAACACACTTCAAATAAGCCATCAATTATAAGCTGGGGAAATGTATATAGTCAGTAGGATTTCTGTTTCAAATGTTGTATACAAGTTGTGTTTCTGTTCCTACCTTAGAATAGCTTTGAGCAGCTGGATACTAAATTTATTTTCTGTCCTCCCCTCTCTCTCCCCCTACATTCTTGCCTCCTCTCTGCTTTTTTCTGTCTTTTCTTTCCTCTATGCCTCTACTGTGAATCCTCCTCCATCTTTGTCATGTCAACTCTATCTTCCCATCTCTCTCCCTGATCTGTGCTGTCCCTGTGCTGCCCCCGTCCCTCCTCATCCAGACATTCTGCGTGCGCGTCAGGAAGCGTTGGCTGCAGCGGTGAGGAATCCAGCGGCCTTAGAAGCTCACCTGCCCTCGGCCGGCAGCTCCTCTTCATCCAGCCAGAGACGCAAGCAGGGTCTGCCACAGCACCGGGACGCACATTACACCGACAGGTACGCAACCATTGCAAACCCAAATCTCATAAGTCTGCCCCCCGTCCACACACACACACACACACACACACACACACACACACACACACACACGCACACGCACACACACACACGCACACACACACACACACACACACACTAGATACGATGTTGTGAGCAGATGCAAATGTGGAAATCTCAATTGAACGATGTTAGGAGAAAGAGTAGATGTTTATCACGTGCCAGTTTGAATTGCTACACAATTTTTTCTTACTTCCACACATTGCTAGCTTCAGCAGGATCTGATCTAATATTGGTCTTCAGCGTGCAGCATTGCACGTTTTTTCTGGGAATCTGTGTGCATCTCCACATACATGGCCAAACTAGGGATCCAATAACCTCTTGGCTGCCACAGTGGAGCTGCACGCCTGCCTTCCCAGGTCTTCCTCCCTCCTCTCCCGGCAGTGCTGGCCCCTGCGCCTCCCAAACAAAGCCGGGGGCAGCGGGAGTGGGCGGGTAATTGCTTGTCGATTATTTATGTGGCGCGGAGAGAGGCGGGGGATCGATAATGGGCCGGCGGTGCGGCAGCAGGGGGGTTGGTGTGTGTGTGAGACAGAGAAGGGGGTAGGGGTTGGGGCTATAAGCAGAAAGCAGAGCGGCCAGGCGCTGTGTGGTGCAGCTCGAGGAGGCTGTGGGGGTGTATAAATCTTATGTCTGTGTGTGTGTGTGCGTGTGTGTGTGTGCGTATGTGCGTGTGTGCGTGCGCGTTTGTGTGTTGAGGCGAGAAGGGGGTGCTATTGTTCGCGTGTGTTTGTTTGTTTCATTTTTCAAGCTGCCGGTCTGCATGCGTGCTCATCTATGCAGATTTAATTTGGGCTTGTTTGTGTGAATATGTCTGCTTTTTTGTGTGTTTGTGAGTGTGTGTGTGAGTGTGTGTGTTAGTGTGTGTGTGTGTGTGTGTGTGTGTGTGTGTGTGTGTGTGTGTGTGAGGCCAGTAGTGCAGTGTGAATGTAGTCAGTGATCCGCGGCTGTTCTTCGATGCACATAGAGTAATTAGCCACACAGGACTGGGGAGAGTTAACTAGGCCTCACCCTCCCTTCCTCCATCCATCTCTAACCCCCCCCCCCCCCACCCCGGCCTCCTCTTTAACCATGTTACTCTCAATAGGTTTTTTTTTACGAAAGAGAGGGGTTAATGAGGAAAATAGGATGAAGTGCCCTTTACTTGTACTATTGTCCAAATGTGAGAATGCAAAACGAAAAAAGAAGGATGCACAACCTGTGTGATGTTTCACTAGCATATGGGATAGGCCCCTTATTTTCCCATTAATTATTAAACTTTTTATATAAAGTATACAATATATTGTTCAACAATCTCATTTGGGTGTAATGTCCGCACACTTTTTGGTGTGTATGAAGTCTATATGTATATAAAGCCCAGGCTCTACCTGCCTGTATTTTACCCATAAAATATACAGAACTTGCAATAAAACAAAAAAAGATGAGATGAGATGAGGGGAAAATCAAAAAGACACCTGAAGTGAATGGTAAGTGAATAGAAAATTAAATTCAAGATAATTGGTGAGTAAAAAGAAAGGAAAGGAAAAAAAATTATGTATTAAGTAGCGCAGGCTCCCCCTTTTCTCCCTCCCTAACTCTCTTCGTGGCTCACCTTTCCATCGACCCCTCATCATTGATTATCTTGGGCCCATTAGAGCCCATTGTTAAAAACAAATCATTAGGGCTGCTCGATGAGCTTAGAGCCTGGCGCTCCATTTGTCTGGCCTTAAATGGCACTAAGCTCACCAAGCATCTGCAAGGCAAGTAGGGGATGGATGGAGAAAAGCAAAACGAAAGGGAGAGCGAGGGGGGGTGGAAAACATTGTTGAGCTTAAAATGGGGATGAAGAGAGGGAAGTAAAAGGGAAGAAGAGAGGAGATGGCGAGAGGACGAAGTGACGGTGAGAGAGAGATGAACCAAAATAGGGAGTGAGGAGATTGAGAGAGTGGGAGATAAGGGGAGGGAGAGGGAGAGAGAGGGAGAGAGAACGTGGAGGGAGCCTCATCCATTTTAATGAGCTTCCTGTGTAAATGTGTTCCTGCGGAGAAGGAGCCGAGGGCGGCCGCGCGGCGCTCCTAATCCCCCCACGCTCCCGTCATTAAGGGCAGCCCTGTCACACACACACACACACACACACACACACACACACACACACACACACACACACACACACACACACACACACACGCACACCTAGACATACACACACATACACACACACTGCCTGGGCTGTTGCGGGACGGTACCGCTGTCGCCACTCTGACAGGTCGTCACACACCAGTGAATTCCCCAGGAGCCCCTGGCCTCACTGCAGGCATAGAGAGGCAGAGAGAGAGACAGGGAGACAGAGAGAGAGAGACAGAGACAGAGAGAGATACAGGGAGAGAGCATATAGCCATATAGTTTTTCGTGATTATTATTTGTAAATCTGCCTATTTTGAGTCTCATGCAAAATCTAGGTGAGTGTTTTTGCCTCCTTTTTATAGCATGTTAGTGGTTTGCCAACAAACTGCACAGATAGGGCTAAAAGAAAACCACACACTCACACGTTGGCTACACACAACCCCAAAGCAAAACAACTAATGTCTGCCACTCCTCCCTTAAAATTGCCTCCTATAAAAGGAGGGAGAGATGGAGGAAGGGAGTGGAGTGTCAGACACACTCTTTCTCTCCCTCTCTCTGTCTCTCTCTCTCTCACTCCCCGTGATTAGGCCTAATTATGGTGGCGCAGACGCCTGGCAGCCCCAGTCATGCAGCTTTAATTGACCGTTATTCATCTACGGCCTGACGCTAGGCAAGGGTAGGCGGTGGAAGGAGAGGGAAGAAAGAGAGGGAATATCAGAAAGGGTGGAGGGAGGGAGGGCTGATGGGAGTTTGGCATGCGGGATCCATGGTGGGGGTGGATGGGAGTTTTTGCGGGCGCCTTAGCGTAGCCTAGTGGAACTGCACGTCGCAAGGCTAATTGCTAGCCCCGAGGGATTAGGCCAGGTGATTACACACTGGGAGGTGTAATTACATAAGCAGCGGCTAGCGGGGCCCCGGCTCGCGGCTCCGGGGTCACGCGCCGCAGCCCTCACCCAAGATTAATTGGAGCTGCCACTGGAGTGTGAGGCACCGCCGGAGAGAGCGGTTATACGATTAGCATTAACATTTCAGCGGCGGAGGCGATCGATGAATGGTTTTCACCCCCACCCCCACCACCCTCTCATCCCCCCGCTCTTGTATGCATGTCCTTCCTCCTCGGAGTTCCTTACTCTCCCTCTCTCCCTGTTTCCCTCACCATGCACTAGTGAGGCAGCAGACATGCAGGCGCTAGCTCATTTAAACACGTTTGCAAAACAATATTTGCGGTTGCGTGCGTCCCAGTGTTGGTTTTTAGATTTTGTTGTTTTCCTCAGCTTGTTTCCCCATGTCTGCTATTGTGCGGCCGGCGGCAGTCACACACAGATGAGCTCTGATTGGTGTGATAGCAGCGGCTCAGGAGGAGAGAGAAACGAGAGACGGAGTGTAGAGGGACGAGGAGAGATAGAGAGAGAGGTGTGGGTTCAGAAGCTAGAAAGTGAGGCTCAGGAACAGCCCTGGAAACAGCTGTGGTTTGAGACACAGAGAGAGCAGAGAGCATTATCTTCCGCTGCAGAATGGAAGCCTTGCACCCTTTGATGCTTTCATAGGGTCAAGGTGCACATGACTCACGCACCTGACAGATTGTTATCTGCTTTCACAAACCCATGTCCCTGTACCTATGAAAATGAGAGAAAAAAACAGGAAAAAATGTGTAGAATTGAGAAAAGAAGTAGTGGGAGAGAAACGGAAAGAAACACAAAGAGGCAACAACATAATGCTTGGGTGAAAAAGAGACGGGATGAGTTGGAGCGATGAAGAGGAGGCGAGGACAATACAGAAAGGTCTAAGAGAAGTAGAGAAAAAGAAAGGAGTGAACAAGACAGATTTTCAGAGGTCGTAGAGAAGTAGAGACGGCAGTATGGACAGAAAAAGATGGGTTAGGCAGAACAAGAGACGGAGAGAGACGGAGAAAGGTGAGAGGCGCCTTTCCCCCCCTTGAGGAGGACAAAAGACGAAGCCAATAATGGAGAGGCCTTTTCAGAAGCGGAGGTTGCAGGACGCTCCATCTTTTCACCAGGTTTCAATGCAGCCTAGAGAGAGTGAGAGGGAGAGGGGGGGGGGGGGGGGAGGAGAAGGGCGTAAAAAAGGGAGAGAAGAGAGGAGGGATGAGTGTTAATTAGAAGGTCCTTCAGCCCGTGGCCCCGGTCAAGGCGCAGGGGCCGCCCCAGCTGTCGGAGCGTGACACACTGGCATTGTGCATTCTGCCCTCATTATGTGTGCGGGTCTAGAGTTTGTGTGTTCTGTGTGTGTGTGTGTGTGTCTGAGGCGGCAGGGGAAGGAAAGGCTGCAGTCCAGGGTACAGCAATGGCCAGCGGCGCTTGCTGCGGCGTGACAAGACTGATGAGGCACTGGGGCGACTCAGGGGCCTCTGGAGCTCCACTGATAAAAATACACCGCATTCATTGATGTGGCAGCATGCACATCGAAAGAAAGAGCGAAAGAGCTGAGACGTACCGAGAGCAGAAAAAAAACACAAAATTATTAATACTACCTCATAGCGTAGTGAATCAGTTTACATTTCTGCATGCTTTTGGTTTTTGTCATTTAACAATAGTAATTTTTAGGGAATCTAGTCAAATTGAAATAGTAAATGAATGTCTTCTTCATATTTGTGTCCACAGAGATCCTCCACCCCTACTGTCTCCAACTGCCCCTCACATTGCATTAGGACCTCACCTGCGGCCTCCTTTCCTGGGCATGCCCTCGGCTCTTTGCCAAGCCCCTGGTGAGTCATCAATAATGCTGAGGTTAAATGAATAATCCCCAATGGCTATTCATATAGTATGCATGGCATGTTTATATACGTGTGAAATCTTTTGCACTGATTAAAAGGAAATGTTTCATGGTTGTGTATCAAACTAGAAGTTTTATTCATATTTTAAAAATCACTTTTCAAAGAAATATTTCACTGTTTCCAAAAATGTTATTATAGCCTGCATACCACTATAAATCGTTGCTTTTTTGCTTTTTACAGGGTATGGTTTCCTCCAACCAGCTCAAGCTGAGATCTTTGCTCGGCAACAGGAGATGTTTAGGAAGCAGAATCTGGCCAGGTGTGTGGGTGTGGGTTGTACTGTTGTATCTAATAGTGTAATTATTGCAGCCATTTGTAATTTTAATTAACGACAGCTAAATATCTATTTTCGAGAAGGCAAACTTCTGGATAGATTCGTATTTTAATATATACTCTTGCACGCTGTGTTGTAAATGTGAAACGGTAGCATTCTAAGCATTTGGCCTGTATTATTAAAGTACCTTTTTGTTTCACTGCCTCAGACTTGAGATGTCGGCAGAGCTGCTGAGACAGAAGGAGTTGGAAAGTCTCCACCATCGACAGCAGCAGCATCGTCTCCTTGGCTCCGACCCTCTGGGACTCCTACCTCCTGGCCTGCCTCCTGACCATCCAGCACTGCGGAGCCTGCATGACATCCCAGAGGGCCATCCTCTCCGAGAAGAATTGGCCCGCCGCTCCAATGCAATGCTTGTGCTACGCCATGGGGCTGCCACACCCCTCCTCACCCTCAACCACCACCACCACCACCAGCAACCAGGGGCGCCCGCCACACCCAAAGACACCCAGGCACAGAGCTCCACCGCTGGGCCAGATGCCGACAGCAGGAAGGCCCCCCGCAGGGTGCCCCTGACACAGCTCCGGGCTGGAGATTTCACAGTAGGGAGAGAGGACAGAAGGAGGGAGGCAGAGAGGGACATGCAGGATGAGGAGATGAAGGACTCTGACAGTGAGACAGAGATGTGTGAGGAGAGGCAGGACAGTGTCAGTGCCAAGTCCAGCAGTAAACACAGGGACCGGGGGAAAGAGACTGGCAGCAAGGGAGTGTGCCACAGTGCCAAGGAGACTGGAGAGAGCTCGGGTAGGCTGAGCGCCCCTAGTTCAGCAGGTACAGAGTCACCCAGTCGCCACCTCTTCACGCCTGGACTGGGCAAAGCTGATGTAAAGTACCACCTGCCACCTGGGTTCATGCCACCACTGCCTGCTCTTCACGCCCAGTCATTGCCCTTTGGATTTCCTTACGCCAACCCCTACTTTCACACGGGTAAGACACATACGCACTCACACGCACACACAGCTGAAAGCAGACATGTGAAACACATTAGCGTCACCCTCTGTGTGCGTGTCTCCAGTGAGGAGACCTCTCCCTGTTAGGGGCCCTGCCTCTGACCCCAGTGTGACCCTTATGTTCACCACAAGCATCACAGCCAGGTGGGCAGAAAGGAGGGAATTTTTGTTCACATACAAATACAGTGTACACATCTTTTTTGCAAATAGAAGAAGACTACCATAAATTTGATTGTTAAAGCTCCCATATTATACACTTTTCGGTACTATTATACACCATATTATATGGTCTTAGTGGTCCCTAATACGTTTTTCTTTAATTGTTTGCTGAAAAAAACTTTCAGATAATTTATTGTACTATGCTGATGTTCAGCTAATCTCACAATGGCCTATTTTTTAAAAAGAGCTGCAGCTCCCCTCCTAAATATACAATCTTTGAGCTGCCCCCGCCCCCTGTCCGGAAGCGAAGCCAGATACGCCTCGCCCTCTGTCTGTCAGGGCCGTGGACCAATAAGAAATAGGGGTGTGGGCTGCACAGTGGAAGCTTCTGGCTTTCCAGTTTGTGAGGTCAGAAAAGGGGAAAATTCTGACTGGAGTATATTGGGGGGAGGGCTGGGGGTTTCAGAAAGGGGGAGAGTGAGAACAGGAGAGATTGTTATTTGTTTAAATATTTTGGCAGTCTCTAGGCACACCGTGGACCCATGGATATGTTACAACACATTTAAAAAGTGCATTTAGCATAATATGTGACCTTAAATCAAATAATAGTTTTAGTAATTTATGAAGCAAAGTACCCAACAGTCACTGATTTCCCCTTCTCACTGTGAGGTTTTGCAGCCTTTTCTGTTTTAATTCATGTCTTTGGATGTTGTTGGTAAAAAAAAAATTCATTAAGAGCTACATAAGATATTTTATAATTTCCAAAAATTGTGTGCACAAATTACAATTTAAACATAATCCAAAGTCTAACTGATAATGAAAAGAATCTTTTCTAATTCAATTTATATTACTGACCCATTTCCATTACAACTATCTAATAATTTATTTGTTCAATTAAAAAGTCAAATGTACTGTAAGTAGTTTTGTAAAATGTTCTAAAATGCTGTTATGAGTCTCCATTTTCAGGTTCTGCATCACTTATAAAAAAAAAAGCGAGATCCTCAATATAAATAGCAACTTTGTACCCGGTGTTTATATTGACACATCCTTTTCACCCACTGCTGCTCTTTTAGGCTCTATGGGAGGTCTTTTCACGGATGGGGAGGACTCGGCCTCAGCAAACCCCGTGGAGGACATCAGCAAGTGGAGTGTGGAGGACGTGTGTGGCTTCATAAGCAGCCTGGCCGGATGTGCTGAATACACACAGGTGAGGACATGAGGAGAGAGAGCGAGAGAGAGAGAGAGAAAGAGAGAAGAGGGGAAGGAGGCTAGGGGCAGGCTGACTAGTTATCATAGTAGAACAATACTGACCATTATGTAATACATACTGCAACAAATATGTCGTATTTTAAGGGCATCTGTTAATGTTGAGATAGAACACTTAACCTGCACAGCAGCATTATATTTTTATTTTTTTTACATTTACCGTGAATGTGTTCACATGAATGTTCACAGTTGCAACCATATTTGTGGGCTTTGTGTGAATTAGATATATTTGCATGCAGGTATACACCTGTAGCTGCTGTTAATGAAATGTGTATGTGTGTCTTTAGCCATTCATTATTCCAAAATTAAATATCCAGCATTTGAGAAACATTAACTAATCTGACATCCCATCCATCTTTAACAAAATTGAAGACAGCTAAATATTTTTAAATTTGGTACAGATTTTTCTAGTGTCTTAAAACAATATAGATATTAACACGTGTGTTTTAAGAGTTATTCGCTGTGATGTGAAATGATTCCTTCCTAATGTGACTCCAATGTAAGAAATGGAAGGGAAGCTAATATGATGCCAGTCAGTCAAATCAAATAGGTATCAAAGGGTATAAAAACATTTTTGCAAGGAGGAAGACTTGTCCCTCTTATATCTTACATTCAAGTCACGCTTTAAGCATAATTTCTTTAGTTTTGAGAGGAGAAACTATTTCAGTCACCAATAATTCGCAATATACAATATTGGCAGATGAATATTCTAAAAAATACTATTGTAAAACCATTAAAATAATCTGAACCTATCCTCTAGTCTAAAGGATAACATTGCTTAGTACCCTATCAGACAAAAAAACATTTCCACAACTGCATCTTCTCTATTGTTAAATGTTTCATGATAATCTTCAGCTACTTCTTTCTCTCAAAATGGGTATGTAACATTTTGGAATAGAGCCACTGTGTTGTAGGTTGTGTGAGTGAACGTGTAGGTTTGTGCGGTGGGGTGCATTTCTGTGAGTGCGTATGTCGGGGCTGTGGCTGAAGCGGCTGTGTCTCTGCCAGGTGTTTCGGGAGCAGGCCATTGATGGAGAGACATTACCGCTGCTCACTGAGGAGCACCTGCTCAACACCATGGGACTAAAGCTGGGGCCCGCGCTCAAGATCCGCTCACAGGTACACACACACCACAGACCTGCGTGTGTGTTTGTGTGTGTGTTTGAATGTTTGTTTCTGTCCATAGGCCCAAGACAGACCGCTAGTGTAGCATAGATTATTCCTTTAAACTAGCCAGCCCCACAGACTGCAGCCTCTCTTCTTCTCTCTCTCTCCCTTTAATACAGTATTCAGCATGAGTCCATTATTCAACACTGAAGCAGCTGCACTGACAGTCACACGCTCTCCCTCTTGTCTCCTCAGGTGGCACGGCGTGTTGGCAGGCTTTTCTACATGACCGGATTGCCCCTGGCGTTCCCGTTTCCACCCTCTACTACGCTGCGCCCCCCAGAACGGGATAGGGACCCTCTGATCACACCATCAGACACCCCCCTACCCCTGTCTCTGTCTCTGCTCCACAGACCAACCTCCACCAGCAGCAGCTCCTCTCCATACAGGGGCCCCACCCCAGGGTGCTCCTCCCCAAAGCAGGAAAATGGTAACGGCTCCACTGGGGCGGGACGATATGAAGCCAAAACGCCATCGTAGGAGAGGGCAGGCAAGGGAAGAGGTGGGCAGACCTGCTTCAGACTTCAACTACAGAACTAAGCTTAAGGATGGCAAAATGACCCAGAGACTTCCCAGAACCCAATATACCACACTCCTCCCTGCTCTTTGGACCTTTTATGCTGAAATGTATGGGGAAAACATTGGACTCCAACATAGAAAAATGGATGATAAGGACCGTAGCCACAAACCAATCAAGCCTCTGGGTTCAGAATCCAAACAAAGTGGGTTGGAAACACGTGAGGCGACAGAGGAACAGAAAGAGGAGGAAAGGGAGACAGCTGGTCACAGACAGCCAGCCAAAAAAAAAAGGATCGAAGCCCTGCCACAAATGCGACATTCTTGCAAGTCAGACAGTCAGACGCTGGCGGAAACTCGTCCTTCCTTCCTGGGCTGGAGGAAGCTCTGTTCACTCACTCTCTTTATCCATCTCCACGACTGCTCTCACCACAAGCCCTGCAGAACCCAGGAATTAAAAAGAGACGCCTCTCCCCTTCTCTCTCCGTCTCCCTTCCCCTTGCCTGTTTCCAGAGGCCAAACTGCAGCGTGGAGTTGTCTCTTCAGAGGCTGGAGTTCAAGCGTATGCTGAGCAGCACCAGCTCCCTTTTATCACTGCAACTATGCATTCCACTCTCCCGATACCAAAGATGACCGGATGTGTGGAATCGTAACCGTTTCACAATGTGTCTGCTTCTATTTTGAATTAATGGTCTCAGAGAAAGATTGTTCAACAGGGAAATGCTAGGCCAGTGCCTCAAATGATGGACTGTATTGGTTGTACACAGGCAGGGCTGTCATTTACTGACACAAACATTTAAATGGAGTAGCCTCAAATGGCTGCTATGGTGTGTATGGCTTACGTCATTGTACGCTTGTGTTGACTACTGTGGGCGGTAGGAAAAACATGCAAAATTGTACAGAATCATGCTTAAGCTGAAAATATCCTGAAGGTTACATACGTGGTACTTTTTTGTTGTTAAATGTAGTTGCACGAATAAGGTTTTCTTTACTGAAAAATGTGACTTGCTGAAGTTTGGTGGTACTTTTGTTCATACTTTATTTCATTTTTTTCAAGTGTAATATTAAAAGATGTTCCAATCTTGAATGCTACTTTAGCATATAAATATGAGGAAAACAAATATTTATAGGACTTTTGATGTAGTAGATACAGCAGATTATGATATGTATTATAATTAGCCCTTCAGATGGATCCAAAGATACTTTGTTTTCTCTTGGTTGCAGGGAAAAGAAAGGCACAAAGCTCTTAATGCAAATGTTTTGATTTTTTTTTTCTTAAACTACGCAAGCAATTAATTAAAAATGGTGTCTAGATTTCCCTTAAAAGTTTTGTCTTCATCCTATTTTTCTATTCACCACACAGGTGAAATAAATCCTAAAGAAATTCCTCTTTTCTCTCTTGTGTTTGTGTCAAACAAATATACGCCTGTTTCCTCTTCAGGTTGTTCTGTGAAACAGGAGGGAGTATGCCGTCTCCTGATGTGTGTGTGTGTGAAGGGGAGCTGACCCATGGGGGCACAGTTCAGGTCAACACCAGCTGTCAGAGTGTGAGGTTCAGCCGCAGGCCAAGGCCTCCCTTGCCTGTGGGGATAAACCTGACCCTCGCCATCCACCCCCACACAGGACCAGAACCAGCCCCCACTCACTCTTACCTCCCTCATTCAAAGAGTTTACACTGAAGCAGTATGCTCTACACACTCTACTGGGACTCCCCCCCCCCCTTGCTTTAGGATGGGCCTCTGCACCAGAAGGTTCTGTATTCACCAAGAAACCACTGCAGAGAGAAAGTGAGGACGTGAAAATGTTTTTCAAGTCACATTTCAAATTGTGCCATTTTAAATGAATGTCCCACAACTCCGCCGCCCTGCATTGTAAACCACTGGATGTGTGTAATAAGCAGTTCATCCAATACAAGGCCATTATCACCTTTAGTTTAGTGGTGAATGCTGGCGAAAAGGGGATGAGTTGGTGTAGGAGAGTTGTGTCTGAGCATGTGAATACACAGATAGGAGAGACAGTGGTCTTGGGGGGAGTTGGCACAGAAACAGAGCAGCCTGTGTTGCTGCTCTACCACCTGGGCAGAGAGCCTTGGCACGGCATCAGATGCCACCCTGCCAGCCTGGCACTGCCCTGCTGCCTCAGGGCTCAACACCCGCCGCTCTGTACCCCTCCTCTTGGCCGGGCAAGGCAAGACTCATAGCTCCGTCCTCACAAAGCCTGAGGATACCCACAGTTGTGCACATGTACACAAATGGCTTGTTTCAGGTGCCCTTGTGCATCAACATAAACAGACATGCTTAAATTAATTAAAAAATAAAAAATCTGGAATTTTTTTTTCTTACTTTTTAAACAATTTCAATGCATATAAACTTACATGTTGAAGGTGTTTGCACTATACAGGTCGAGTATTACATAATTCATAAAACAAGAAAAAAATAACAAAAGTCCAATATTCATATAAGAATAGATGGTTGGTGAAGTGGAGAGCTCCATTATCCATGGAGCTCAGTCGTCATCAGACAGCTCCAGGTCCTCCACTACATCCTCTCCTCCTTCTGCCAGCTGCATGAGAGCAGAGGAGGACAGCGGCTGACGAGGCTCAGAGGCCTCTTCCTCCCCTTCATCATCTACAACACACAGGAAGTACTTTAACTATGTTCGGCTGCATGATAATGAATCACCTGGCAGCTATCACAGAGCAGTTTGAATTAGGACATATTTAGGAAATTATTACAACCGTGCTTAACCCAGTGTTCATTATCTGTGTATACACCAGCTTCTATTTTATTGGTGTCCAGTGTCCACAAGAGGTCAAACACTTCAATTGAGCCTTGGATCAATTGAATAAATACATTATAAATGGCTGCTTTGGTTAATTACATGTTTATGTAGACTTTTGGACTGAGCAAAATGTGGATATGGTTAATGCTTTGTGTTTTAAACGCAAAACATTAAAGTTATGACTTTTACAGGGGAAAAAAATTGGGGTTTCTCCGTTAACTTGTACATACATTTTTAATTTGAAGAATTTAAAAAGGAAACAGTCTAATTTTTCCTCTGATGATGAGGTCTGCAAATTTAAAACTTTTTTACCAGTCACTCAACAGTAATGAATCCGGTGCACATAAATATTGGGTAATAGACTTTTCAGAATCTAAATAAATAAACAAATGAATGCATACAGAGCAAATGGCAACTTGAAAATATTTGATAAAGACCTATATCATTATTTGTGGACATTGACAAACCTGAGTCTTTGCCATCCATCCCCTCTTCATCACTCATGTCGGACAGATCATCATCATCATCATCATCTGCCTTATTGCCACCCTTTTTACCTGAGGGGAGACAATGAAAAACATTACACTGCGTTCAGTTTTGTTTGGAGTTACTTTTTTCAGACATTCCCGAGTTTGCTCGGGTGCATGGCTGTCTTTGGAGACACCTCTAAGTGGGCCAGGCTTCATAGGCAGCTGTAAGTGTCTATTTCCTCCTCAGATGGAACTCAAGAGTCGATTACAGACGCCGCCGCTGCTGCTGCTGCACAAACACCCATGACAGTTTACTACTGGCAATTTCAGACTTCTTATGCTCACGGCCTAAATATAGCAAATGGAGATAGCAGGCAGGTTCCACCACTACAGTGATGATTGAGAGAGTGTGTGTATGTGCGCACGCGCTGTTGTGCGTTTTGTGTCATGCCATGCGCCCAAGAGATGTTGGAAGTTTGTCTGAATATATGTGTTGTGGTATACTCATGGTATGACTTGTTAGTGTGTGTGTGTGTGTGTGTTGTCTAGCCAAAGGGACAACTGGGGTCTACAGGCTTTGAAGTTGAGGTGTGATGAGAGGCTGGGGGCGAGGAGGAGAGGGAAGCAAAACAGCTACTTCCTCTGTCTCTCTCACACACACAGTTCCTTCTCTATATAAATTGAAGATACATACACTAACATGGTGCTAGCAGACCTCAGTGGTCCCTTAGAGATTGCCCCTAAATGACCTGGAAGACATATTACCCCCCCACAAACTGACACCACGCCATACACACACCCCACCCTAAAACAAAACCAGCAGCCCCCTCCTCTCCCACTCCCCCTTTCCGGGAGCGTGTGAGACCACAAAGAGCTTTGGTGAGCTGCCCAATTGCTTTTGGCTCGTCAAGACTGGACCTGGAGAAGGTGGTGGGTGTGTGCTTGTGCGCTATCATCGAGATGTGTGAGTGTGCGTGTGTGTGTGCAAGTGTTGCGAGGACATGCGGGGGCAGCTGGTTGAAGCCCACAGAGCCAGAAAGAGAGGGTGAGAGAGTTAGAATGAAAGAGAGAGAGCGCGCAAGAGAGAGAGAGGGGCCACCTCTGGCTGTTCCACTAGGCTGGTTTGAATTAGGAACCCCCGCTGGGATCCAAAGCTGTACTTCCTGTTGGGGGGTTTCGTGTGTGCACACGAGGGGTGGGAGGGGTTGACAGAGAGCGAGAGGCGGAGGCCCGCCGCTTGCCGGCAGCTGCCCATCCGTTTGTGGGGACTCTCCCTACAATGAAGTCCAGATGCATTACAGAAAAAAAAAAACCCTGCCGCCTACTCCTTTCCTCTGTGACCTTGCAGAGTGCTTTTTTCAGCTGGGAGCGTGTCCGAGTTGCCTGTGACCTGTGGACGACCCCATGAGGACGAGACACAGTGGGGGTAAAAGACCAGCTTCCCTCACTGCAGTAGAGAGAAGCAAACTATCTGATGAGCAGAGATTTTCTCTTTCGTTTGATTTGGGATTTCATTTTCCGTTCCAAAGTAAGGGCCTCGTGGATGTTTTATAACTCAGAGCCTTGTGGTAATGGCTCCGCAGGTGACCTGCTTCATGTCGTCAAATCTTTAAGATCGTGTCTGTTGAAGGAACAGAGATAGCAGCATAGAAATCACACTCAACTGTCATCACCTCTTTACCTTTGCTCTTGCGCCGTAGAAGAGCTGGCTGTAATAGAATACAGCCCCCTAGAGGCCAGACATCATAGCCTACTGTTCCGCCAGTAAAACCTCTTACAGACCAATTCCAATGTGTGAGTGAAAAGTGTACGAGTCAGCTTACCTTTGGTTTTTGATCCTGCGTCCTCTTCGTCAGAATCAAAAAGATCCTCAAACTCCTTATCCTTCTTCTTCTTTTTGTTCACAGGAAGTTCCAGATCCTGCGACTTTACAGAACACAATAAGAAGCCGTGTAAATACAAACCTGCTGTCATTGTGATAATGATGGTCATACAATATTTTGAAATTTGTCACTATATAGCTTGACTGTTTTACGGTATATTTAAACCAGGACTTATGTCTATTCTGTGGTCAAAACTGTAATCTGGGACATTTAAGTAACGTTGTTTCTAGTGGCCGTAAATGTAATTGCATGTGCTTCTGGACCAGAGTTCTTTCAAAACCGAACATTGTTGACTGTATGCAGTCAGGTGATTGGCAGTTTTTACAGCAACTCGGATAGTATTACTGTGCAAAGCAGCATATAGAGGTGTTTTCATCAGTGGCTCGATCACCATTAACTCACTATTTGACAGATAGGAATTTAACAGACAGTTTACTAGATGATAATCTTACGGAGTATAACTTTTAATAGTAAAGTTCATGAAGAAAATCCAGAGGTGATTAATGATGACTGAGTGGGATGAGGTGGATGGTTGGAGGTGTATTTGGTGAGATAGTTACCTTGTGTTTGCCAGAGATCTCCAGCTGGATCTCCTTCTCCCTTAGCTTCTTCCACGTGCTGTAGTACCTGCTGAGGGGCGTCCCCTCCTCCTTCATCTGCTTCTCCCAAGCCACCTGACGGAGCACATTGGGATGCAACGTTTTGTTGAAGGATGTCAATACACAAGTGTGGGTGGATATATTCAAAGATAATATGTTCAATAAAAAGCAGATATGTGCTTGAGCTTTTTTTTGTTGAAAAATATGAATAACCAGGGTAGTAGTTTTATTTATTTTTAAGTGGAAATTATCTTCTTGCATTTCCAGCGCACGTTTATATCGATGGATCAGGAGAAAAGGTGGACAGCTCAGACAGTGATCAGACTCATAAGATGTGGGGAAAACAGACGGATTGAAGACGCCTGAAACGGGAGACCAGCGGATCTTCTCCAGCCCCTAAAGGTCTTTGTGGATGATATTGATTGGGCCAAATCACATTACCTGGCCGACAAACCCAATAGAGCAAACAGGCCGCAGCCTCATGCACCCGTTAGCTTAACACATTTACTACACTTTGCCGTGAGGCTATTAAGGTGGGCTACGTGGACCCACAAACAAAAAGACAGGTTAAAAAAATTAAACTGGAAAAAAAGCTACTTCTGAATTCAGACTAGACAATACATTTTCACACACAGGTGGCAGAAAAAAGACAAGAGACATGAAAGGGTGACCTGGATGGGAGCAGGGCACCATTAATTAGGCTAGCTCTCAGTTTGGGTGACATGTCAGCAGGGGTGGTGCTTGGTGGCCAGAGGGGGGCCGTGGCCTTTTCCACAGCAGTAGTGAGAGGGCTGTCCTCTCTTATTTGCCCGCAGTGACACCTCTATCGCTACCACAATAATGCCAGGGAGCGGATGCCATGGCGACAAGAGCGTGTGCTGCCGTGGTGCCGGGCTGTCAGCTGTACACACACAAACACACCCATGTGTGCGCACACACATACACACACATTTTCTCATCAGCTAAATTACACAAAGACCATCCTCTTTAATTTCACCCTTAAACGCTCTTAAATATTAATCAGCACTACACGTTGAGACTCGGCAGCAGCAAAGCCACATAAAAGCATGTGCATGTTGACAGGTAGCACACAGAGAGAGCGAGTCAACACAGAACACACACACTAATGGCTGCTCATTAAGGCAGAGGCGCCTCTGGTTCAAAAGCCCATAAGAGCTACCAATAACCACAGGGTCATTTTTAACCAGGGTTAGAGTTTATGCAGGGAAGTGTCCAGTATCAGTCTTTGGCTGTAGGATCGGACACTCAGGACTGACTCTTGTCATCAAGTCAAAAGTTATCTTCACCATTCAACTGAAACTGCTCTTTTCTCTTTTTCACACGGAAAGCGCTCTGAGCTGGTCGACCGTGACTGTCATCAATTATCATGATGATCACCAATCACGCCCACCACAGCAGCATCTTACCAGAAACTGGCAAAGCGACAACAAACGCCTTCTCATTAAGTCTGATTTATGTATTAGCAAGAGTGATTATTAATGGACAGGTTTCCCAGCCTTATTCATTTCCTATCACAGTTTTGTTGATTGTTGTATACTTATGTTACTGTGGATACATTTAGGTTACTTTTTTTTAACAGTTTTTAGGTACCAGCTGTGCATAAATTAAGCAAGGCAATAAATTGAGTTAATCTGAAGTGTCTGGTTTAATAAAAAAATAAAATTTAATTGTTCAAAGCCGATTAAAGCAGCTACGAGTAACATTTAAATATCTTTTAAACAGCCTCATGTTTCCTCTGATAATCATAAATTACCTTTAACAGCAAACAAGACCATCAGTGCAAAGAAAGACGTTTTTATATAGTTTTTATTACTGCTTTTGGTCTGGTCGCACACCCAGTCCGATTTTCTCTATGGTCACATATCCGTATTGGTCGCAGACTTCAGTGTGGCGCAGCAACGCGATTTGAGAAGCCTATCCCTCCAGGTGAGGGAAGGGGAGCGGGAGCCTCGTTTGAGACAGTTATTTGTCGTCATAATGACTGATAACGGGGCTGAACCATCAAAGAAAAAAAAGAGAATGCAATGAAGAAAAGCTAAAAGGGAGAGTGATATAGGCTACGGGCGGGACGAGGACGTTGCCAAGCAACGTGTACAAAATTTCACGGGAGCGAACTAGACTGCAGTGTTTACTCCTAAATGAATGAGAGGTACTAACACAAAGTTAACTTTGCTTCACCATCATCAGATTACCATTATTCATCTGAAATAGTCATTATTTACAACAACATAAACACATTACCTCATCGTGATCCATACTAACTGCAGTCTCTCGTTCATTCGCTTTCTGTGAGGACACGGAATCTTTCGGCTCCGTGACAGTAGTTAGGTGACACTGCATCAACTCATTGCAATCAGGTGTGTGCACTGACTGGCATTAGTTGATGCAGAGTCACTAACCACTCTCACGGAGCCGAAAACAGTCCGATGTCCTCACACTTTCAATAGGCTACACGGACATGCACTATATTGCGTCCTATTCATTTGACTCTCGCACGGATGGCATGCGCTAGAAAACAGCTTTGCGACAGCTGGCGTCGTAAAAATACTACCGCTTTTGTCCAAAGGGGCCGCCAACGGACAAAGTTACTCGTAGTGGCTTTAATTAATCAGAAAGTAAAGAAATTTTTTTCTTTTCATATTTCAGTTCAAATAGCTCAGAAAAAAAACAGTGAGGTGGAAATGAGTAGAGATCACCTGATGAGCAGCATTGACATTACGCTGCTGGAATATTTAAACATAGTCTGGATGTGTTTGAGGTTTGTAATGATATCCGTGATCAGTTTGAATGACACGCAATGGCATGCCTTTCAGTTCATACATTTTTTGGGGGAAAAGGGTTTCCGGGTAGTCAAGGTGAACTGATAAAATAGCTTGACGCAAATGATGTTAACAAATTTACTTGTCGCACTGTAAAAAAAAAAGTAAAATATTTTTTTAAACAGTGGGAAAAGTAGATAAAGTTATAAAACCAAAGACACACATGACACTTTAAACTATTATTACTCATTAGGTCTGTAATTCATTTTTAAATAATGTTTTAAATCGACTGCTTTATACCCACTAGATATTATTGAACCTTTAGCTAACAATACATAACTTGCAACATATGTATCAAGCTTTACCTGTCAGTTACAAAAGTTTAAGGCTCATCTTTACAATTATGTTTTGATGGAAGAGCACCTGCCTGCATTTACAACTCATTTTCAAAAGCCATTCTAAGGTTTACAAAAACTTACTATTATGAAACAGAAAAACCCAAACTCACAAGAAAACAAAAACTGGAAGGAGTAAAAGTGAGGACTATGGAAAGGGGGGGGGGGGCTTTAAAATCAGGACAAGGCTGTCCTCCTCTATGGCTTTCACACTCACCACAGCGGTGGCATCGGCCACTCCGAAGGCGGCCTTCTGTCTTCGTCCTGTGATGTAGCTGCTGTTCTCCTGTACCTTCTCCAGCAGCTGGCGCACTGGCTTGCAGTAATTGGCCACTTTGCATTCCTTCAGGAATGCTTTCAGCTGCAGGGACACAGAGGGAGAGTATGAGAAAGAGGGAACCAGTGTAAAGGATTGTCCACTCTGCCCATAAGGTGTATTCAGGCAGAGCAGAGGACTGTTTGTGGTCCTTTCCCTATAAGGGGGGGGCAGATCCTGAATCATCTATTCAGACAAGTTTTAAACTCTGTGAATGACTTTCAGAGTCACTGCTTCCTCATAAGTCTAGAGTGAATCATGGTCAAATTATTTGGATACATAAAGTACATATCCCAGGATCAGTTGATCAGTTACCTGGATGACAGTGGGCAAGGCGAGCTCTGGGAAGCCGATGGAGTTGTGCTGAGTGTGGAAATATTCCAGAATCAGGTCATACAGCTGGTCAACTAACCCGTCCTAAAATGTGGAGCAAAGTAAAGATTGATATCAGTATTAGCATTTCACGTATAACAAAATAATTATGATTGCAAGCTTAATCCAGCCCTTACTACTAATGTGTTACTGTAATATATTACTTTTTCCAGTAAAGAGTAGTGTAACTAGTTATAAACCAAATCTCAGTGATAATATTACTCGTTACTATAAAATAAAACAACTCGTTACAACGTTACCTTTATTGATTCTTTGGGATATTGTTTGTAAACTAATGGTCGCAAAACGAGTCATGCGATGCTGCAAAAAGAGATGCGTGGCATTTACCAGCTGGAAATATGCCCATTACTTAGAATTTTTACCCTGCTAGAAAGCTTGAAAAGAGTAACAAGTAATAAGTATTATATTCCTTTTTTTGAGTAATGTGCCCAACACTGGGCAGGGCAAAGATTAACATAAAAACGTGACACAATGGACAAAGTTAAGCCTCACTGTTGTGCTGTTCACCTGAATTGGGTCTTAATCTGCAGATCATGCACTAGGAAATCACATCCAAAAAATAAGTATATCTACACAAAGCCCCTGAAGGAAGTGATGTCTGTCAACTAAGGATGGACCATATAAGTATTTTATGGAGCCTAAGCACATTGTACTTTAAGTTAGATTGAGTCACATGTAATTTAACAAACATTTTGGGCTAAAGTAAACAAACGTATTACGTAAAGTTCCTCTCTTTGTGATTACAAATACAATACAGTGCAGATTGATAAAGTAATCAGGGTTAAACAGATCAGTGTTCATTTAGTCAGGTCCGCTGTGAGTCTCTGGGGTTTTGTGGCAGCTGCCCAGGTGACAGAAACAGCCCTAGCAAGCGGAGTACAGGGGATAATCCCAGAGGGCCGTGCTCCAATCCTCTTGGCTACAGCGCTGAGCGTGGCGACCGAGGGACAGTTTTAGAGCCCTGACAAGGGGCTTTCGGCTCTGCCCTCAATCCCCTTATGTGCACACCTACACACGCAGGTTTAACACAAGGGGTGACGGAGCAACGTGAAAGTAACATTAACTAAGCCTTGAACCACTCATGTGATCACCTGCTCCTTCTCAGTGTTGGAACCATCAGAAGCACAGCCACACACAGCTCCAACACCATTGTGAAACATCAGCAAAACTAAAGGAGCGGATTGTGGACTACAGGAAGCCACAGGTAGAAGGACACGCCCCCATCACCATCAACAGGACGCCAGTGGAGAGAGTGAGCAGCTTCAGGTTGCCTGACCTGGACTCACCACACCGCCCCATCATAAAGACAGCACCACAGCGGCTTCTCTTCCTCATGGACTCCAGGATACTCTGCAGCTTCTACAAGTGCAGCATCCAGAGTATCCTGACTGGCTGCATCACCGCCTGGTACGGCAGTCGCTCCACCCTCAACCGTAAGACTTTAGAGAGGGCGGTGAAAACTAGGGCCCGACCGATATGGAATGTTTTTGGGGCCGATGACGATTAAATATAATATACATTGTAAAAAAAATGTAATGTCAATGTGAACAGGAACTTTTTCTTTATGGTAATATGCATTGTCAAAGAAAAAAAAGTTTTCCAAATATGCCTAAAGTGACATGGGGCATTTTGAAACTCAGACTGAGCATTTAATCCTACTGCAAGTCATTAACGGCCAAGGGATGACCAATGTCTTTGGTTGCAGGGGGAACTGTCAATGTAGTGTAAATTAATCCAATGTATTACAACACACCTGCTGCTGCTGTAAATAGGCTACAGCTTTAATGCTATTCATATAGGCTACCTCCAGGACAGCAATGCATTTCACTACACACAATTGCTTGAATAAAAAATAAAAAAAAGATTATCCAGCTGATTATTCTGAGATATGCTATAATCGTAGCCTGGCATTCCCAGACCTGCCACTAGGCGCTGGCAAATTAAATTTGCTGCGCCTGTTGGTCCGTTGAAGCTTTTTCAAAAAGACCTGGGGCCTCATTTATAAACGTTGCGTACGCCCAGAAGAGGGCGCACACAAATTTCTAAGCAAATATTGGGATTTATAAAAACCAAACTTGACGGGAGATGTGCGGTCCTCCACGCAAACTCTGACCCATGCGTACGCACAGAAAGTGGAGAAAGGAGAAACGGCGACTCCGTCGGCACATGTATGAAGTGCGAGAACGAATGTGTTTGTGTAAAATTTATCCAGATAGGCCTATTATAAGCCATGTAGGTCTATCATATATTGGGAGTTCCTTTGCAAAACGGATGAAGCCATTCTTACAACTAATGAACAAATGCCTCCACGGATTTTTCCATGGAGTGATACCAACAAAAACAAAACGAATTAGGATCTTAAATAGCCTACAAACGGAGACATATATGAGTGCAAATAAAAACAAAATAGCAACGTTCGAATAAGCTCTGCAGTTATTAAAGAATAACCTATCTGCATGTTGTGGAATTAATTCTGATAATATTGAGGTGGAATACAGCCTATTACTTTTACACTGACGCTGTTCTCGATGCCTCAGTCAGGCAGACAGGAGTGCACCTTTTCATACACTAATGATAAGCCATACTGTACATCACATAGGCTACTGTGATTTTTTTCACGGCTTTTAGTCCGTTTTATTTATGTGTTTTTCTTTGTGTTTAAGCACGTCGCGATTGTGTTTTGAAAGGGACTGTGAAGTTTATTATTAACCCTCCGCCGCCCGTCACTGCCCCGGGATGAATTCTCCGAATCTGTATCTCATGGGGGGTCTCAGTGCCCCCCGCTCGTGGCACAAACACTGTTGTGTGAGTGAGGATATGCACTTGTTTGCGTCCACTTTTATGTCGGATCACTTCTTTTTATTTCGGCCACAGCGTTCACAGAGATCGCCACAGGTTGCACTCTATCGCCTTTACGCTCACACTGCCACCAAACTATATTTTCCCTGTTCGCCACTTCTCCAACGGCTACTTCGGGGTGACCGCAGTGATCCACACCGTGTGGAGTTTATTTTTCCATTTCCCTTTCAGTCGGCGATTGCCACTACCGCCTTCATGCACTCAGTAAATGATATTAATTCGGGCGTGTCGATGACTATGTATGGGTAAATATGGGCGGTACGTGAAGCCCGCAAAGGCTGCGCCACATTTAGAGTTGATCGTGATTTATAAAGGGAAACAGGCGTAGGACGTGAGTGCGCACTGTTTTATAAATCCGAATATTTTTGTTCGCACGTACATCCTACATTTCTTCCGTACGCCAGCTTCCACGTGAATCCCACGCAAAGCTTTATAAATGAGGCCCCAGAAATCTGGGCTCACGTTTCAATTGGTTCTATCCAATATGAGCGGCCCAGAGCCCTTTGTATGGTACTCTGGGGAGGACGTAACCGGATGACGACAGTGACGTGCATGCGATGTCGAAGCCGTGACAGTAAACATCAAAGATGGCTGCGGATATGTTGTGTGAGTTTGAGACTGCTTTGGCCTCGACCTTTTACGATTTGGAAGACGGCACTCAAATCTTTCATTAGCAAGTAAGTGGAATGTTCTGTTTTGCCGATCGACCACGGCAAACGTTTAATTAAACAGTTTAACAGCTGTTCGCTTAACAAACTGGGCTTACGTCACCTTGTGCATCGCTCTGATTGGTTGTAGTGCTATCCAACTGCGTGCAGTGGCATTTGAAATGCCCCTTGAGTTGGAAATTACCATTGATCGTGGCCAGACCCTCTATCGTTCAAGATATCAGGGTCTGGATTTCCAGGCTACTATAAATCGGGCAGGCCCTAATGAAAACTGCCCAGCACGTCACCAGGTCGGAGCTGCCATATATGGAGAACCTTTACCTCAACCCAGGGGTGCAGGAATTGCAAAAAAAAATAACAGGAGATAGGAATTGTGATTTTTACATGAATCGTTTTTTTCACCACCCCTATTATCTCTACACTTTTATCTGCACTGTGTCCTTGCATTACCTTTGTGTTTATTTGTGTTTCAGGTGTAGCTTTCTTCACTTGTATTTTCTTCTTCTATTGCATTGTTGAGAGGAGCCTGAGGCTTAAGAATTTACTTGCCAATGACTGCTGCTGTAATTGATGTGCATATGGCAAATACACTTCTTGAATCTTGAGCATACAGAGGGCAGTGTCACACCAAATACTCACGCAACCTATAGGAAAAATAATCTGCCCTACTATCTGCCACTTACCTTGTAGGCTTTCTCCATTAGGTTGACCTTGCTGAGCTTCAGGATGACTGCAAAGTTGATGGGTTTCTTACTCATTCGTCCTGGTTTCTTGTTGAAGTCCACCTGTTGGACGATCTATAAAGGAGAAACATAAACAGGCAATGTTTAAACTTGCTTGTTGCTCAAAAATACTCAATTTATTGGTACAATAGATAGCACAACCATCATTGGAAAACAGAATTATACAACAACCAAAGCTAAAACATGTGACCTGATAACCAAATTATCTGTTGTCCCAATTATCCAAATACACACCGAAATCTAATGAAAACCATACAAAATGGTTGATGCTGATGGTCAATAAAAGGGTTATAAAAACAGTCATCATGTATTAAGCTTTAGAGCTAATTTTTTATTTTAACTCCGATATTCTTTCTCATCCCATGTGCTGGAGTGTCTGAAGTTAGACTTTATATCTGCCTCTCTTCTTCCAGGGAGACCTTACTTTTTCTTGAACTCAATGAATACATATAAACAGGTAGAGTACATATACAGTATACAACCAGTATCATTGTACCCACTTTATTTTACATATTGCAGTGTTACTGAAATGACACATATCTATCTTAGTCTGTGAAAGTACATTCTAGCAAACGTGTGGCTATTTGTCTACAAGCTTTAACTGCACCTCTGCCCACAGTGTGCAAGTGAATTTCTGCCTTGTATGTGCATCAAGCTATTTCTGACTCCCTGTATCTGTGTATTTCTGAGTGTGTATGTGTTTGTGCGCGCACGTGGTCGTTAATGTGCTCAGTGTGCGAAGCGGAGCAACGCTCCTGGCCGGTGCTGTCTGTACAAACATAGGATGTGGTGGCGGTCTGCGGGGGAGCCAGGGGGAAGTGGGAAGGCATGGGCCAACCCTGATGCATGCACATATACACGCACATACAAACACACACACACACACACACACACACGGTTACTGAAGCAGGAAGCTCCAAATCATACAGCCCCCTCGGAGATGTGAGAACACACACAGGCACAGACACACAGGAGGAAGGGGCTGCGTCTGCTGCTCTAATTAAAACAGTAGCAGTGTACCTCGGTTTGCCTTTAACATTGCTTTAACAAGGGGAACAGTAAAGGAGAAAAAACACAGGAAATATTGTGCGTCACAAATAAACACGGTTTGCTGTTGGGGGTTAGGGGAGATGGCTCTGCATATGCAGGGGGAAAGAGGTGGGGAGTGGGCCCTAGGCAGAGAGGATGTGGTCTCCACAGCGTGTTAGGACCAGAGTGTAAACCACAACCATGCCTTTATCGCCTCGGTCAAACTGCTGTACGCACGCGCACACACACACACACACACGCTTACAAACAAATACACATTATATGTATGTGCAGACCACTCCCAGCGGGCCGAGCTAGTTGCTGTCGCCACCACAACACAGCCCCGCTGCATGCACCCTCGCACACATTCACAAACACATCGCACAATCACATGCTTAACACCTGACCTAGAGAAAATGTCAGTTGGTGAACTGTGATTGGTTTGATAACAAAGGTGTCTCTCTATCTCTCTGACACACACACACGACAACACTTCTATGCGTTTCCTACCAAGTTCCTTCAGTTGTGGCCGTTGAGACCAAAATGCATTTCATACACCACCCATGTTTTTTTCCACAGTAAACCACTATCGGAACATTTCAGCATATCTACCTTTTCATCGTTTCCATTTGAGACAAAGACAAGCAACTGACTGTTGTTTATTCTTCATAATATAGAACTATTTGAGCTTTTTAGTTCTCTGTACTGGTGTGTGAAATACTTTAAGACAGTTGGAAACTGCATTGATCCTGTCAAACTGATATTTTATCCATTGTGACTGGTGGTTAGTGAACATGTTGTGGATCCTTACCTCCAGGATGAAAGGCAGAACAGGAACGTATGTGTTGGTGCTGCTAGACAGCAGGGTGAGGGCTCTACAGCAGTGCATCCTCAGAGGGTAATATCTTGATGTGGGCACTAGTCTGTTCAGAAAGAAAAAAACACTGGTCAATGTCTCCACCTGCTGTTGGCAAAATGAAACATGAGTAGGTTCACAGAAATTGTTGATATAATGTTATACTCAAAATTACTTTTTAATTTTTTTTTATACAATGGTTGCATAAAAACTCACACATTTACCACTTTCAGCCAGCAGGCATTCATTCAATAAGAATTGCAACAGCAGGAAACCCTTCATTCTTAGTTCTGCTTTGTTTATTTGTCGCAGAGAGATTTCGTCAATATGTACTTTTAATGTTGGTATTTAGTAGACATTCAGACCTAAAGCAGTCCTGCGTAAAAAAGGTGTTGATGGTAGTTACTTTGTGTGTTACTTCATTGAGCCATTGAAAAACCATTAAGGAAGGTGGTTTGATTGTTTCATAGGATTGAAAGTGAAACTGATGCCAAATCCCTGCACAGATATCGTTATTGCAACATTGAGTATTTGATGATACAGATAGCAAACTGATTGACTCTTCCCCCTCTTAAACATTAAGCTGTAAATAATTCATTGGATAAAATGTACTTAACCTAGCCACCTTAAAAATCAGCATACATGAAAGTTTAAACAAACCTTAAGTAATACTTATACTCACTTGATGGTGCCAATTATGACTTGGCAGAGTGGATAGATAAGAGGTTGGAGTACATCACTGGGGTGCAAGGTGCTGAGGACCCGACACCAGAGGTACAGACAGTGGATATACTGCCAGTTATACACCGACTGATACGTTTCCTACGCAGACAAATAAGCACGGTCAGTGTCTTATTATGGGTGCGTCAAAAGGCTGTGCACCTAGATAAAAGCTGAATTCTGGATGTTTATTCAGTCATGCTAATTTCTGCAGTGTTGTCTGTTTAGGAGAACATCAATCAAACAAAACAAGTCAAAAACATCAGACTGCTCTACATGAACATACAAGAAATAAGCGTTGTGCTCTTTTTAACTGTAGTGGCCATATCATTATATTACATGCTTAAATCAATTCAAATCAAAGAATAATAGTACAAGAACAAGCCTTAAATCACTCCTTTAAAATTACAATACAGTCTTCCAACATATGGAATCTTTGTCATCTAGCCGGGAATTATATGCGTCTTTGTTTATCCAAATCTGTCTCTTCAAAGCTTTCAAAAGCAGACTATGATCCTGAGCACATACACAGTCAAAAACTAACCTTCTTCTTCATGGTCATGGCGTTCCTGAGGTGGATGGCCAGCTGCCGGATGTAGATGAAGGCCTGCTGGTAAGTGGCTTGTGAGTCCAGGGAGTACATCTCTGTCAGAGTTCGCTGCATGAAGTTGATCATGGGCAGCATGTTGGGAGAGGTGAACTTACAGTTTTGTACGTAGGAAATGTACATTTGCTGCAAAGAGAAAGAAAACAGAAGAGAAAAGTCAGACAGATAAAAAGACTTACTGATTGCACAGACAAGATGTGGTTTGAAGCATATGGAACAAATTGAAAAAAATAATAATAATCCAAAATATATTTAAAACACGTTTTGCCATAGTGTTGTCCATTTTACATCTAGGTTAGCTGTGAAGGTTTCATTTCCTGTATTACTCTGCATTCAGCTCACCTTGAGGGTAGGGTTAAGATAGGTGTCCTGCTTGTGTCTGCAGATCTTGTTGAGGGCCAGGAAGGCGAGAACACGACTTGTCTCCTCCCCGGTGCTCCACTGCTTCATCAGTTGCTACACACAAAGAAAAAGAAGATGGCGTGTGGGCAAAAGATCATAGTAAAAACTATTTCTCAGAGATCCATCAAGTAGGACATCCCATGCCACCCAATGGTAAATGGCCTTACCTTAACCAGGTGACGACACTGTTTGGGTAAGCAAAGGTAATAAGGTACGAGCTGGTTGGCGTGCCGCAGGACAGCACTGATGACTGTAGACTCTGTTAGACATGACAGCAGCTACAGGTGGAGAGAGGGAAACAAAAGATGTGTAATGAGAGGAAAACAGTGCATTCAGGATGTTAAAACAGGAGAGGAAGTTGATATCATAGCTTGTGCAGCTCTGTTATAAATTAAATTATTAAACAAAAAAACAATAAAAACACATTTATAAACCTTATCTACTGTATCTCCTCCTGTTAACCTCACAGGAATACATGATGGAGAAATCAGAGTAGGGCTGCCTGCAACTAACGATTACCGTAATTTTCGGACTATAAGCCGCGACTTTTCCCCCATTTTTCGACCCTGTTATTACACAGCACAGTATATGTTCTGTAGCTACTAGGGATGGGCGTTAGTAATCGAGTACTCCTCGTTTCAAATGAACTCGATTGGTGGATGAGGAAAATCGTTTTTATTTTTTTTCTAGTGTCTATAGCCTTTAGGCCGGCCGTTGGGCCGCCCCTATTTTAAAATGTTATATACGTGTACAAAACGGATAAAATAAAGTTTAACAAAATTAAATATTTTGATGCAAGTGCAATAAACTGAGCGTTGTGTCAAACAGCAACTGCAAATAACTGCCACCTCCGTGCCACCGCACGGTCTCTCCGTTCTCCAGAACATTTTCAGGAATATAACTGTCCAATTATTTCAAAGCAGATGATAAAATTACATTTATAAAAAGGGGAGATGACACCTGTTACTCTCAGTTAGTAATGAGTAGACTCCAGGTGAGCATGCAAGGTGCTCTCCGCTTGGAAAGAAAAGTAAAGAAGAAGCAAGGCTTACTTCAGGCACATTCGCTCCGAGCCAACAACAGTTAAGAAGCCTTCAATAGGGAATATGGGGATAAGATTCAAAAACCGACCGGTGTAACGTTCCGTTAATGAGGAATTAGTCGCGGTAATTATTCACGGACACGGAGTGAGCATTACGCGGTTGGTTATACAACTATCTGCTTTGGTGAGTTATTTATATGTATTTAAATTGTAGGACAATAATTTTATATTATTTGCTGCCCTTCTTATTTTAAATGGTGACTTAGGCTATTTTTTTTTGTTACAACTACAGCCCATGCTTTTTTTATCTTTTTTTCTCCCCACAGCAGACCTACTCGATCGGTTTAAATTTTTTGGCCGTCTATTTAATTACTTTCAGTGAGGAAAATGTGTTTTAAACTTGTGGAAAAAAATCCTTAATATCATATGGCAACTGTGACTGTTTGACAATAAGCATTGAGCGCTTTATTGCGGTGAACCGTTGTTCTGCAGACAGATGCGTTGCGTTCTAAAAATAGAAAAAAAGTTTAATGAGGAATCGATTGATCCTCGAGGAATGCAAGCGATCACACGAGTAGTGAAAACACTCGTGCCCATCCCTAGTAGCTAGGCTACTATTGCACTAAATGGTAACACTTGAATACGTTATGCAAATATGCAACTTGTTTGTTGAAATGTTAATAAATGGGAGATTCCTCAAGCAGCCATCTCTTTCCCGACAATCCCCTCTGTGCACGAACTCTTACATATGGTAATTAAAATCGATAATTTTTTCGATGAATCGGATAAAAAAAAGAAACATTTGTAAATCTTCATTTGTAAAACCGCATCTTTATTCAAAAACTGAACATTACTTCAAATTCACAGTGCAGACTGCAGTGTCAAAACACCAGGTTATTGCTCCAACGTCCCGGAACTATTAAAAGTAATATTAAATTATAAAAAATGTATAATAAATCTAACTGGGATAACACAAAAAAAAAACATAAAATGTATGATATACATTTAAACAGTAAGGGATGTCCATGGTAAACCGGTCAACCGATAAGATTTTTAACTGGTAAATACTAACGGTTAAAAAAATTAAATCATCTTCTCTCAGATGACAGGAGATCGTTAATTTTTATTGATACCATTTTCGAGACTCCTTAACAATCCAAGTCTTTATTGATATCACTATTGATAATTTTCTATTATTTGGTTGAAATAGAACTTGTATTATTGCTTTAATTGCTGATATGATCATAGCTCAAGATAGGACATTAAACAGGTCATAATTCCATCTTTACTATCTATTTTATATTGCTGGGAAAACAAGTTTTCGCCAAAATGAACACATCAATCACATTACTGAGCCGACCTGAACACATCACAGTTGACATGTTTGCTACTTTTTTTTAAGCTACTAGCTCTATATCCTTCCGATTTTAACATGGATTTAAAAACTGGATTACTATTTTTAACTGACGGCGGGACTTTCTACACCGTTCGGTTGTGTGATTACTGCCGCTGCTTTGAATGACTGTTGATGCGCCGATGCCGACTCTCCGAGCCCGTCTGCAGCAGCAGCAGCTGACAGTTTTTTTTGGACTAGACGGATACTGAGTCGAAGGAGTTTTTTTTTACCCAAAGACAGCAAAGGTACAACCCTTTTATATAGGCCTACAGTCCAGTGTTAGATATGACCAAAATACAAGCTGTGGCCGCTCACACTATAGCTTTCCCGCACTGCTTCACGTGCTGAAGACTCGCTGTGGGCGTGCATGAACCTGTTGGCGGCTGGATGTAAACAGTGCCGCGCCTACAAGTGACTTATTAATCGCGCGACTCAACGAATCGATGACCAAATTCAATGCCAACGCTTTAGTAATCGATTTTATCGATTCGTTGTTGCAGCCCTAAATCAGAGAGAAAAGGAGAGACAGAAAAGCAAAACAAACCTGAACCACTCCACTCAGATACATCTTGACGTCAATCTGATTGTTCTGCCACTTTGGACTAGACGATGGGAGTACTACCCTGAAAATCAAAACAGAGGAAAAACAGTGAGGAGTGAACCATCTTTCAACAGCTACATTCAGGCAATCAACAGGGCCTCCCCTGTTGATAGCAGCAGATATGACTTCTACTTCATACTTTTTCTGTTCTTTCTGGTCTGGCTTCAGGTTAAGCATTTTCTGCAGGGCAGCATAAATGTCTCTGATGCAGAACAGGACCAAGGCGTTGAACACTGCAGACAGAACAGGGAAAGAGATATTATTCCATATTCAAGGAGTGTACGATGTTCTATTGTGTCATTCAGTCTCTTAGTTCAATAAATTCAATTTAAAATATAATTATCTCTGTGTTTTGTTTGAAAATACGAGAAATAGTGCAATGTTGATGTTGTGGAGTTGAAACAAGTCATTCCTGTTTTGCACGCATATTTGGTTGTTTTCTGTTATTACCATAAACCACATCTGTTTTGCATTATATTCACAGCTTAGAAACGTCTCTATTATGCTTATTAAAAAAGGAAATATCAGAGTAAGCAAATACATTAAACATAAACTATAGCCATAATAATACTTCAGAATAATTTTTAATAATGTGCAGACACCAAATTAGCAGTTAGCGACTAGCTGGTGGTCATGGTGAAGTTCATAGTCTAAAAGAGTCTGATATTTCCCTCAGTAGTCAGTTAAACCAACAAAAAGAGCTAAAAGAGAGTAAATAACAGTTACTTTTGCCAGCTGAACAGAAACAAGACTCAGAATTATTGCTATGCTAACTCCAAGATGTCTACATAAGCAACTAGGGGTGGGAATCTCTTGGCACCTCACGATTCGATCACGATTCCGAGGTCAACGATTCGATTCAAAATCTATTCTCAATGCATCTCGATGCAATTCTTTTTTTTACGTACATACCTATGTGTGATTTTCAAAAATATATTTATATACACATCTGAGTTTGCTACTCAGAGTTTGCTAATCACTTCCTACTTTTGTGATGATCATTAAATACAATCAACAGATGAATGACCTTCTCTAATATTGTATTAGAGAAAAAGCTTTTCTTGTCACAAATATGACTTTCTATGACCAGTGCAATAATCAATGCAGCTTGCATTTCAACACAATATGGTGTGTAAGTATGTAAAAACTAAACCGATTCAGTTTAATTTTATTTCTACTCTTGTGTATCATGTTTCTATAGGATTTCTATTCTATTATTTTCTATGTCATTTCAACACATTGTGCAAAAAGTATGGCTTGGAATTCAGCTCTCATACAAAAACGTAAAAAGACACAAAGCCAGTGCAGGTCATATGGGTTTGCTGCTCTCTGCTCTTTTGACGCCACTTTTAACAACTCACTTGTGTGGTGTGCATGCGCAGTGGCGCAGGAAATACTAAAATTAAATACTAGTAAATCGATTATTAACTTTTATGAATCGATTCGGAATCGTTCGAGAGAGAATTGAGATTAGTCGGAAAATTGATTATTTTTCCCACCCCTATAAGCAACTGCTGTTGATGTTCACAACTTAAAAGATAACCAGCAAATGTTTATCACAACTTGTTTCCACTTAGACTTTGGATTGCTAGATTCAGAGAAAATAAATCAACGTCACTTTGTATATTCAAATGTAAAAGTTTGAATATACACATCAGCACCTCAAATAGAACATGGTATCCTACCTGAACTGTCGGCCACTTTGTAGCGACATTCACCCCCTCCTTCACCCTTGGTCGTGGCCACAGCGGCCTTAAAGGCCTGCGTGACTTCTCTGAAGAGACGAGCTGAGGGTTCCGTCTGCATAGCTTCTTTCCAGTCAGCAATCATCTTCTCTGTGACTTTGATAGCCTCCGCTTTCTTGGATTTCTTCGAAACCTTCTCACCCTCACCTTCATCATCGTCACCAGAGCTGGCCTCATCCTACATCCAAAAACACACCAGTATTAAGATAATCACTTTCACACGAGAACTCATCATCAACAGCCACACATGTAGCAAGCAACCGGCCCTACATCAAGATCAGCTGGCAATTTGTGGTACTTGTTCTCTTCCTCATCCTCGGAGCTGTCTGTGTCGTCAAAGTTCAGGAGCGTTTGGTCGTTCTGCTGCAGAAATTTGAAGAACTCTGGATCTTTGCTCTGTAACCTGGAGAGCTGTTGCTTGTGCTCAAAAGCCTTGCCTTTCTTCCTGTCATCACAATAAAATGACAAAAAACACTTAAGAGAGGTTCTTATGATTTTACCATCACAACAAAACTACACAGTATAGAAAAGTAGATTAACCCAAAAGACTCACCCATCAGGAGCCGCAGATGGCAGTGTTTTCTTCTGCTTGTCATTGAGTCCATTCTCTTTTAATGTCTCTTCTTCAGAATCATCTTCATCCGCAGAGTCAAAACCTGACAGCAGGAACTCATCCACACTGAGGTCTTCTAGTTTCCTAGCAAAAAGAAAACATTTCCAACAGATGAAATAATGTTGCCAACATGTGGGGAGAAACTTAATGTGATGCATGAACTACAGTTTCAAGAGTCAGTTCAAATGTTGTAATACTTGAATATCAGCTTTTGAATTAACTGCAAATGTCTCATTCATTAACCGTTCATTTGAAAAAAGCACAATACGTTTAGCTGGTTTTTGGTATCTGCTTCCAACAGGGAGTTAGCGTTAATAGCATGAATGGCTAACCAACTTTCGCACACCATGTTGGCTTAACACGAGTCTTAAGAACCAAACAAATTCTCCAACTGGATTGACAACACTTTAATTTATAAAAACAACATGCCTGTACCGTTAAAACCCATACTAAAAAGACGTAGTAAAGATAATATCCCACTACCTCTTCTGTTTGCCTGCCATGCTGGATCCAAAACGTGACTCTATCCAACCTCAATACCCACAATCCCCCGCTGCAAAACGAAGTGGTTGGTTTTACGTTTCATGGGTAAGCCAGCTTTTGAAAATGTAATAAAACAAGCAGAATTGTTTAAATCCATCACCACAGCTGTTGTTTGTCTTGGTTTTAGATAATATAAAGGGTAAGGATATACATGAGTCAATATTAACATCCGAATCCGAATAATGAAGAATAAAAAAAAAATGTCGGCGAGCACGACAGCCTAAAAATGTCAGTGTCAAAACTGTTCGTACAAGAACAAGCACTGTTTTGATGCCGCACGTGAGATTAAATGATTCACGACACAGCCAGCTGGAGACTCGAACAGGAAGAATTGCCCCTTTATATTTCTCGGTCCGTTTATTTATCAAGACACAAAGCTGGGTAGGTTTACAAACAGAAGATATCATTGCTGTCACACACACACACACACAACATCGACGACGGCTGCTGGTGAGCACTGGTTAATTTCATTCCAGACACAGCTGAGCTAAGACTTTGTATTACATTGTTATGGTATAGTTTAGTTAAATTCATAGTTCTAACAAAAATAAATAAATAAATAAGGTCTTTATATTATTGATCAGAGATTGTATGAGTTGTTCGCTGTTTGATTTACTTGTCCGGGCTAACCGAGGCGGGGATGGTTCAGGTTCCGACCAATCATGGCGATCCTAAGCAAACCCCGCCTTTCGCACGAGCTAAGATGAATATATTGAACACACTTCCGGACTGTGAATAGACAATAGGGAGCGCTTAAGGTCGTGTGTGTCTAGTCAAATTATAAACAGACATCCTTTGTAAATGTTTGGCATT
Organism: Ammodytes marinus; assembly: GCF_949987685.1. Lineage (NCBI taxonomy): Eukaryota > Metazoa > Chordata > Actinopteri > Uranoscopiformes > Ammodytidae > Ammodytes > Ammodytes marinus. The sequence continues at coordinate 10,263,437 of NC_137211.1, read as the reverse complement.
TGCACCTAAAAAATAACTGACTATGTGCTTGACCAGTTTCTCCATCGCCCTATGGCTTTTTATTTAAACGGCACGAGCAGCCTTCCTACTTCCATCTCCAATTTTCCAGCTCCACCTTAACAAACCGATGTCAGCTTTCATGCAGTTTTTTTGCATTGACGTCAACCGCATACAACACGATACAGAGGCTTTCTTCATATTTCGTATGCCCGAGTCAGAATATGGACAGGTAGCCAGACAGTGGTACCATTTTTAAAACAATCGGACTGCGAAAGCTGCTGATTTATCTCCCAGCATATTGAAGAAGACACTGTGTGCAAGGATAACCGCAACAAAGCCACCGGTAAATAAATGACACATTCATTCTTTCTATTGCTGCTGCTGCAGCAGCTGATAGCTGCTGTTTTTCAAAATAGATGGAGTGGGGGTTGGGGGTTCTACAGATCACATAAGGAGACTGATGTATGTATGCATAGAAACATCCTTCTGCCCAAAACAGATTACAGTGCAATACGTGTTCATCCGAAAAGATTGTGCATGTTTGTCAAGGAGCCACGAAGCCGTCGTGCTGATGTCAGCCAAGGTTTTAAAGCCAGAGCAGCAGAGCAGATTTTTAAGAGACAAGTCTGGGACGAACAGGACAAGTGCTTTACTCTGTTCAAAACGTGACAATTGTGTTTCCACATCTGCGTCAACATCCTGTGTAGGCTATCCCTCTTCTATATACAGTCTATGGTGTATCCTTTTATCAATTTGCATCTTTGTTTCATTGTATCCCCTTGGGCTTGAGAGCAGATTGTTCCTACATAGAGGGGCATGTGTGTTTTTGTGGTCTATTGTGTTTTGGAAAATGGGACCCAAAGCTAGACACCAGGCAGCTGTGGGGAAATTTGAGATGGTCTTCAGTGTGACAGACAGTGCATAGTATTTAGTTGGAAGAGTAGCCTACCTCTCACCAGATGACAACATAATTACGATGCTGATGACACTCTGTGTGTGACTGCAGGGACATGTGAAATCCTCTTTATCCCGATATGATAATATGTTGTGGTGTTTCAGCCTTGAGGGTTGTGTTTGTTGGACTTTAAACTGATCAATATTCTTCCCTAATAAGGCTGTGATCATGGTGGCGGCTTATTTGTTCTAATATGCTTGTGTTGTCACAAAGAAAACTCTATGTGCAAGCATGAACAATTAATTGAAAATGAAAAATAAAAAGTAAGAGCATCACTTAAGGTCAGGAATTTTCCACATCCCATTGAGGACATGCTAACTCAAATGGCAGGGTCATTGTGTGATTAGTAAGTATTATATTTATTTACACAGTCATGGGTGTTCTTAACACATTATCCATGTGGAAGCTCTCCTACAGAGGAGTTCGGAGTATGTTGGCTTTACACTTAAAGAACCAGCTAGCATCTGCTATCGTGCCTGTTTCTCTACCCTCTATAAGGTTTCCCAGCATAACATTCTGCATATTTGCACATAATATTGGTTCAACTAGTAGTTTTCCTTAGTACATCCTAAATATTCATCAGACAACAACTTTTGAGATGCCTCGTGACGATGGTTATGCAATGTTCTGAAGGGTGTTCTCCATCTAAGAGCAGGGCGGATGAGAGTACAAAGGAAGAGGCTAAGTCAGGCTACATCCTTCTCTCCTCCCACACTGCCAACCCCTGTCTTCAGCTGGGATGAGGTGGGGGGGTCACAGCAAATTCTGGTGCAATTAAAGTGACTAGTAGTTAGCAGTCATTGTCATTGGATAAATTGATTTCACTCCAGTCAATGTAATAACATCTTGCTTCTTAGTAATTGTACTGGGATTTCTGTCTTGCTGGTAGGCTTCTTGTCATAGCTGTCGGGAAGGGTATAACTATAGTAACAATAGGTACAATGATTGCTTTGGACACCTTTAATAACACCTGCATTCTAATGGATACACTAAGCCCTTTCAATTATTTCTAATGATAAAATACATATTTATGAGTAAATGACATTGGTGTTAACTGACTTTATAAAACGTGTTTTCTGCATGGTTTCAGTTGCCCAGAGTGCGGCCCAGGCAAGAGCCCGTGACCGTCGCATCAGGCACCATGATGGAAGGGGGCATGCAGCTGCTCAACCGCGATGGCCACAGCATCTCGCACAACTCAAAGCGCCACTACCACGACTCCTTCGTATCCATGAACAGGATGCGACAGCGCGCCTTGCTGTGTGACATAGTGCTCCATGTGTCCAACAAAGAGATCAAGGCACATAAAGTGGTGCTGGCATCCTGCAGCCCCTACTTCCACGCTATGTTTACCAGTAAGTTCAGTCCACAACTTTATTCCTATACACACCGCCTGTTTTTATTTGGCTTTGTGCTTTTATCTCTGAAATCCCTATGTTGCATGTCTCAGGCATCATTTTGCTGTTTCTCACAGTTACCACTTTCTTCCTGTCTGGGGCACAGGTGGTCAGATGAGGTCTTAGACTCTCATATTTCCCCCCGACACTAGACCTTTGTGAGGCTACAATGTGGCTCCAGACAATCAGTTTTCTGGCTCTGAGACTCAGCTGCTAGGCTTCCTTTTGTCTGACCCAGTTTCTTATCAGAACATGTTAACAGAATCTGCTGATCTTCGACGATCATCCGAACAGCAAAATCCCCCTTAAAATATTGTACTGGTATTTTCTTTTAACTAGCAGGAGATGAATCTTTTGCCTGTTGAGGCCTCTTGTAATACTGAGTTCTTCAGGAACACCCACGTACGGCAAGAGTGTATAGATTCAGGAATTTTGAAAACCCCCCATACGTAACTGATTAAAATGAACAGCACCAAATGAGCTATGCTGATATTTTGCAGCAGTACTCTATACATTAGGAGCAACCATTTTTCAGCAGTGAGTCAGTCTTAACAGTGATAAAATAGTACCACTGTCGTTGGTGTGCGTCCATGCAGATGAGATGTCAGAGAGCCGACAGACCCATGTGACTCTACATGACATCGACTCTCAGGCTTTGGAGCAGCTGGTCCAGTATGCCTACACAGCAGAGATTGTGGTCGGGGAGGGCAACGTGCAGGTAGGGACAAGATTGTGAAATGAGACTTTTTTTAACCCATTGATGACTATGGCAATCTAGGATGCATGTCCTTAATGCCTGAGGGTTTTCTGAAAAAATAGTACGAATTGTCAAGTCTACCAAAACCTTAATATCTAAGCCTGTGTAGCACATAGAAACATGAAATAAAATACATTTAAAAGTTAAGGTTCACAGGTTTAATTTAAACATGCTCCCTTAGCGCTTACAAACCAACAAATATTTCTAAAAATCGTCAAAATTATATGAATTAGAAAATTATTAAATATTGTTAATAAATAGATGCAATGTGTTGTGTGATTTTCGTCAGTAGTCTATAGTAGACCTTGATTCTGCGCACCAAACGCCACTAACTGTTCTGTCGCCGACATAGCTGGCGTATTTTTTTTATTATTTTGTTTTATTTTTTTATTTTTTATTTTTTAGATTGACATGATTTTCGGCAAACCACACAACTTTTGGGTGGTCACGTGGTCATAAAAAAATCAACAAAACCCACCTCATGTGTATTTGAACCAATGATAGTGCATTCTATGCTGGGAATGCCATGAAAATTAGATAAAGTAATAATGCTGCGCGACGCAGCATCAGGCAGGAGAGCCAATGTGGCATCGCGCAGCAGCCGTCATCAATGGGTTAAAAAGGAAACTGATCCCTATTCATCACTTCTAATGAAGCGGTGAAAAACACTCAAAGTGTATTTCTACCTCCTCCTAGACGTTGCTTCCGGCAGCCAGCCTTCTGCAGCTCAATGGGGTGAGGGACGCCTGCTGTAAGTTCCTCCTAAGCCAGCTGGACCCCTCCAACTGCCTGGGCATCCGAGGCTTCGCCGACACGCACTCCTGCAGCGACCTTCTCAAATCAGCACACAAGTACGTCCTGCAGCACTTTGTGGAGGTGTCCAAGACAGAGGAGTTCATGCTGCAGCCGCTCAAACAGGTAGGGGTGATGCTTTTTGTCTGTCTCCTGCTGAGTCTTCTGCCACCAGCTTTAAGAGAAAGAAGCAGATTTAATGGTGGCATATTCATGGTGGGAAATAAACAAGCGTTGGTAAATCTGTCTGTACTTGAAATTGCTTCCTCTGTTTGTGAGTCAGTCTCCTAATTTGCCCTGCCTGAGATGAAGCAGTGTTGTTAAAGTCAGTCACCATAGGGAGCTTGGAAAAGTAAAAGTATATATATATATATTTTTTAAATGTAGAAGCCGAGTAGACAAAATAAAGTCATGATCTAGACTGAGTAACTTAGATTTTTTTATTTAAAAAATATTTAAAATGTTGATCATTATAAATTCATATGAAAACATTATTGACTTTTATGTTGATAACTTTCTGTTTCAGTGTCTGTACTTGAATAATTAATATATTAAAAAGAAAATGCTCAAACACAAAGATCAACATGCAGTAACAATAAACTAATTAACACTGTTTACACACATTGAAGAGGGGCCAAAAGGGTGATGTTGTGTTTTTAAATTTGATTATGAAGAGTTCTCTACTTCCTCAGCTAGCTGCATCAATCACTGTCTCTTGTGGTTTGATCATACTTTATATGGCACGTCAACTTAGCCACACAATCACTTATTCATCAGCTGGGCCCAGCAGTGGCAGCACTGTGGTCCCTGTCCTGGCATTGCTAATCAGGCAAAGCGAGTGACATTTTCACAGCTGCTGTACTGTTTATAAAGGAAACTGTATTTGGTATTAACATTCAAATGGTGGAGTGTCGGAAAGTAGGCTGCTTATTATATTCCCAGACTAGTGGGATAAACTGCTGAAGTGCCTTTGAGCAAGGCCTCTGGCGCCTACCACTTCAGTGGAGCTGCTCACTGACCACAGTTGTGTGTAGTGGCTGCCTTGGTGTGAATATGTTTTAAGCAGGGCGTAAAGGTCCATGTTGGTGTCTCAATACAGGAGAGAACTGCATAATGGCTATGAAATGGCGTCTGTTTCAAATAAATGCCTGCTGAGCCACACCAGGTGTCAATGAATTAAAGCGGCTGTGAAAACCAAGTAACAAACAGCTGCCAGCATCACTTTCCCATTATCTTCTCTGAGTAATAATCTCCACAGCACTGATGAGATAGTGCTCTGTGAAAGTAAAACGCTAAGCCTTCTCTCTCTCTCTCTCTCTCTTTGTGGCCTTCAAAGCCCTGGAACTGATTATGCTGTGTCAATCCAACATTAACACATTAAGTTAAGCTGCATAAAGACACATTTAAAAAAGACAACATTATTTTCTTTGTTTATATTCATCTGACTATGGGTCATTTTGTCTGCAGCTGTTCTCAATCTGATAGAAATCTGCACATCTGACATTCTGGAATGTTTTTTACTTGCTGCTAAAGTACTCACAGAGACGTAAAATATGTTCTTTAAGATGATCCGTGGAGTAAGTAGCAGTCAGTCATGGCAGGGTTGTGACTTTTCAATACACAAGTATAAAGAGAGCAAAGGATTGCTGCATTCTAATCACCGTGTGGACCTCTAATGTGACTCATTGAGTGCATGCATAGGCAGGCAGGACTGCAGGGTGGGTGGGGCAGTCGCAGCAGCATTTTTTTGTGTGACTGTGGATTATTGGAGACTGTTCCTGGGAGGCTGCTAACTGTTACAGGCAAGACAGCAGCAGCAGCTGGCTGCTCTGGCCCCACCCAGGCCTGACAGCTTTGGGTTGATCTGGGAACAGTGCCAGCTAGCAACTCAGACTGCAGCACCCATATAGTGCCACAGACACGCAAGCCATGGCAACTTAAATATATACCACTGCACATATACAGACCTAAATATAACACACAAGCATTTACTTGTAAATTAAGTTGAAATGGTGCCTGCAATGATTTTGTTTGGCTTTATTTTGGACTGGTTGATTATATTTGATGAGTGTCATTTTGAAACTACTCTCACTAAACAGCGCTGCCCATCCCTTTTTTAAATATCAGTTTTGATAAAGTACAGCATATCTAGGTAGAGGAAAAGTGGCAGCAGTTCAGTAAACATATTCAGGTACAACATGCAGGAACTAATAGTCTTTGGCCAATTAAATTGACTTCCTGTGGGTTAACATGTTAGCTCAGGAAGCGTTCTCTCCAACATTCTCTTTTTTTCTTTTTCTGTAGTGATTGCTTCTGCAGGTGTATTTCTGATGGCCTCAGTTGAATCAAAGGAACTGCAACTTTTCATTTAAAAAGTTGCTCCTTGTGAATGATTATAGAAAATATCTGTCTGCTTTGTCGTCTCCACCCAGGTCCTGGATTTGATCTCCAGTGACAATCTCAATGTGCCATCTGAAGAAGAAGTGTACCGGGCTGTGTTGAGCTGGGTCAAACACGATATCGATGGACGCAGACAACATGTACCTTGGGTAAGACTTTATCTCACCTGAGAGGATTTCTCAGCACACAATGCTTTTGGTTCGACTGAACTCTGTTGACTGTATAAAACCAAAATCACATTCCCTCCATCCTTCCTCTTGACTCTTACTCACCATCCACCATCCCTTTGGCCTGACAGCTGATGAAGTGCGTGCGGCTGCCGCTGCTGAGGCGGGACTTTCTGATGAGCAACGTAGACACAGAGCTGCTGGTGCGTCACCACTCGGAGTGCAAGGACCTGCTGATCGAGGCCCTCAAGTACCATCTGATGCCCGAGCAGAGGGGTGTCCTCAGCAACAGCCGGACACGCCCGCGACGCTGTGAAGGCGCCAGCCCAGTACTCTTCGCCGTTGGTCAGTGTGCCCCTGAAGGTACCCACAAGGGTACACATCATTTACTTTTTGCTTCTGACATCACTCATAACGTGTGCAAATAGCATATCTCTCAACTTTAAAGAGATACAACTATTAATCTTATTATGAGGCCAGAACTTCAGTCTGGGATATTTATAGTATTGTCATATAAAAGTTGAAATGTTTCCCGGGTCTTAAGTTTATTTCATCCTTAAATACTTTCAAAGCATTCATGTCAAGGTATTTTGTCAAAATATTGTAATATGTAATCAAGTCAACAATGTTTTGGTGTTGTAGCCTTGCTTAGCGTCATGATTTTAAACTTAACCAGATAAATACAATACCAGTTTGGTCTTCAACCTAATAAATATTTCAGTTACAACATATTTGTTAATACAGTGTATCAAGATATAAATCTCCAAAATATATATATTCAAAAAAGCCATTAATGAACAACAATAAATACCTGCAACGGTTAAAATCATCCCAAGAACCTGCAACTTTGCGGAATTTCCTCTGAAATTATGACCTTCTTTAAATAATAATTCTCCTTTAAAAAAGAGAAAAGTTAGATAACTGCTTGTTGTCAAAGAATTGTTTTGAACCAATACTGTACAGGTGGTGGCAGCCTGTTTGCCATCCATGGAGACTGTGAGGCGTATGACACGAGGACAGACCGCTGGCACATGGTGGCATCCATGTCCACTCGGCGGGCACGGGTGGGCGTCGCAGCCATTGGAAACAGACTTTATGCTGTTGGAGGGTGAGTGATGAGAACTGTTGTTCCAGAATCATCTTTTACTCAGACATTATAAAACTAAACCTGACTTTTCTAAAGAGGCAGGCAGAAAATGAGTCATGGTCCTGAGTTATGGTTATGCAAAACACAAATGGCTTCGTTCTTGGGCCCCTGATCAGCTGTTATGATCTTTCCTTCATGCACAATCATCCACATTACAGGCCACTTCTATCATCAAAAAGCCTTTTTCAAGTCATTTATATCCACATCCCCTCAGGTATGATGGCACCTCAGACCTCGCAACCGTGGAGTCCTACGACCCCATCACTAACACCTGGCAACCTGAAGTTTCCATGGGAACAAGGCGAAGCTGTTTGGGCGTAGCAGTCCTGCACGGCCTGCTGTACGCAGCTGGAGGTTATGATGGAGCTTCCTGCCTAAATAGGTACACAGAGACATTTTGGTGATGAACGCTGAAGATCTTGATACTTTTAAGCTAGATCTGCTACATTGTTGTATTTTGTTACCGCTTTTTCTGTTTGTCTCAATGCTGTATTTCTAGACCAGGTCTCAGAGACATTTGATGTAAATTGGTCAGCATATCATCATTATGTTCAAATCTCCTCTTCCAGTGCAGAGCGCTACGACCCTCTGACCAGTACATGGACCTCGATCGCTGCCATGAGCACCCGTAGGAGATATGTCAGAGTAGCAACTCTTGGTAAGACCTTTCAGCAAACATTATATTATGAACCTTCCGCTTTACTGCATGTTTCGATTTCGATGTCTGCATTTTAATGTCTGAAAACAGGGAGTTGGACACTTGGTATTTGAATGATAATACTTACATTCTGAGTGTTTACTCCCTTTTCCCCTCCAGATGGCAGCTTGTATGCAGTGGGAGGCTATGACAGCTCATCACATCTCGCAACAGTGGAGAAATATGACCCCCAGGTAATCAGTATGCTGTTCAATGTATCATGAAAGTACCCCGTCTGTTGCCACGATCAACTGAATGTGGAGACAAAATCATACATGATGGATGAATCTCTGAACATGTGCCCAATGCTTACTTTTCTTGATTGATTGAACAGGGTAACGCATGGATAGCCATTGCCAACATGCTGAGTCGGCGCAGCAGTGCCGGGGTGGCCGTGCTGGACGGCATGCTGTATGTGGCAGGAGGCAATGACGGCACCAGTTGTCTGAACTCTGTGGAGCGGTTCAACCCAAAGACCAACACCTGGGAGGCAGTGGCCCCCATGAACATACGCAGGTTAGACTGCACCCACAATTCATATTAGTACAAACCGTAGATAGTATATACTATGGATGTATCATCCGTGCTGACCTCAGTTATTCACACGGCATCCAGTAATCCTGGTTTATGCGCGTCACCATCTTGTGAGATTTTTACTCCGCCTCACGTCGGGGGGAGGGAGATACGCCCATCTAGGTGACGTATACCTCCGAGGCGAGGGTGAGGGAATGTCACTCAAGAGATCGCGCCAATACATTTTAACCTCCAAAAGAATAAAAACTAGCCTGCTAGAAAAAAATTCACCCCCCTCAGTGTTGTCATGGAGATATGACCTGAACATACAGACTAGAATGTTTTTTTGGACCAGGCTGTAAATAGGTTTAATAAGACTTTGACTCAATTTTTCAAGTGAGTCAAAGAAAAATTGCTCAGTCCTGGTACTACCCCCAGTGGCCACTGGAAGGTACTACAATGTGTGTCACTTCCTTATTGGATGCTGGTAAAAATCACTGAGGTTGGGGCTTGGTACAAACAAAATGGTTACGTCCAGGTACAGTCAGCGACAAAGAAGCTTGTCTTTCAAAATGGTTTAATTTGAGGAGAGAAATGAAACAAGATTTATATAAACTGCAATGCAAACATGAGCTCTGCAGAGATAAATGAAATGAGACACAACTTTGTCAGCTGAGCCATCCGGATTGACCATTTCTACTATTCCAGCTTCACAGGTTCTACTCCCAGTAATGAAATACTGAAATGCAGTGGCCTCAAATGTATTCAATGCCCGGCCCTTCTTTGACCTCAGCTGGTCTTTATTTGAGAAACACTGGGGTATCTACAGACCTAGCCTACAATTTCCATTTTAAAATCTAAAGAAATGAACTGTAGCTGTACTCTTCAGGGAGAGGGATTAAGGGCATTGGGATGTCTTCCTTATTGCCTAAACCTTCTGATGGCCAGAAAACATTTACTGACCTATTTTCCACAATAGTAGGTTCTTTCTAAGTTCTAAGAGGATGAAACTTGTCCTGCGGGTGATTATAAGAGCATGCGTGCATGGACAGAGACACACTCACACTATTGTATTGATAAAAGATTGGCATCAGGGAGGGAGATTAAGAGAGGTATCAGTCTTTGATTTAAGGCCACACCAGAAGGTTCACTTGTTCCCTAAGGCCCCTAGACACAGACACATAGACTAACACTTTCTTGTGTTTGTGTCAGTCACACACTGTAGGGGCAGGCTAGGGAAACCTGACAACAGTTGACTGTGCTGCTCCATGAATAACCCATGTGTGTGTCAGCTGGCTTTGAGTGCTTTTCTTATCCAGTTGCCTAGGGGCTCCATTTACGCAGTCCAGAACATCACGTATGTTATTGAATGATCTGTCAATCTTCTATACCATTTTACACGTGCCATTGTGAAAATATTTTTAGATATTTATCTTGGACAAAATAATCTCACCAAATCATGAACCACAAGATGTAATAGTTTTTGGAGTACATCCTCTTCTTAATTGTCTCAAACCATTAACTTTACCACTGCCATTATCAATAATAAGCTTAAAGGGATTGTTCAGTATTTTTTAAGTGGGGTAATTTAGGGTGTGTTACCTTATGGAGATGGCGATCAGTGCGAGCAGTTTGATGTAGATTATTTTGTTGCGGGCTTTACTATGTTTTCAATTCATATCAATTATTTCCCATCTGTAAGCCACTCTAACTCACAATCTCTTTTGACATTCATAAGGTATTCAACACAGTCATTTATAGTGTTCATGCAGTGGGCTTGTACAGTGCGTTCCAAATTATTATGCAAATTATATTTTTCTCAGATTTTCCTAAATAGTCGATGCAAATGACAGTCAGTATACTTTTCAAGTCATCAAGCGTTAAAGTATGATTCAAATTTTGTTGAACAAACCTCCAAATGATAACGGTATTTTTTTCAAAAATAAAAAACTCAAAATGTACCGTTTATTATGCACAACAGAGTTTCAAAACATTTTATAGGTTGTAAAGAAATAAAAATGGTAATTTGTTGAATTTGCGGGATGTGAAGGTCATATTTAGTGAAATCAAAAGCTATTTCAATCAAAACCATCTTAACAGGCCAAGTTACATGTTAACATAGGACCCCTTCTTTGATATCACCTTCACAATTCTTGCATCCATTGAACTTGTGAGTTTTTGGAGAGTTTCTGCTTGAATATCTTTGCAGGATGTCAGAATAGCCTCCCATAGCTGCTGTTTTGATGTGAACTGCCTCCCAACCTCATAGATGTTTTGCTTGAGGATGCTCCAAAGGTTCTCAATAGGGTTGAGGTCAAGGGAAGATGGGGCCACACCATGAGGTTCTCTCCTTTTATGCCCATAGCAGCCAATGACACAGAGGTATTCTTTGCAGCATGAGATGGTGCATTGTCATGCATGAAGATGATTTTACTACGGAAGGCACTGTCCTTCTTTTTGTACCACGGAAGAAAGTGGTCAGTCAGAAACTAAACATACTTTGCCGAGGTCATTTTCACACCGTCAGGGACCCTAAAGGGGCCTACCAGCTCTCTCCCCTGATTCCGGCCCAAAACATGACTCCGCCACCTCCTTGCTGACGTCGCAGCCTTGTTGGGACATGGTGGCCATTCACCAACCATCCACTACTCCATCCATCTGGACCATCCATGGTTGCACGGCACTCATCAGTAAACAAGACTGTTTGAAAATGAGTCTTCATGTATTTCTGAGCCCACTGCAATCGTTTCTGCTTGTGAGAATTGTTTAGGGGTGGCCGAATAATAGGTTTATGCACAACTGCAAACCTCTGGAGGATCCTACACCTTGAGGTTCGCGGGACTCCAGAGGCACCAGCAGCTTCAAATACCTGTCTGCTGCTCTGTAACGGCATTTTAGCAGCTGCTCTCCTAATCCGATGAATATGTCTGGCAGAAACCTTCCTCATTATGCCTTTATCTGCACCAACCCGTCTGTGCTCTGAATCAGCCACAAATCTCTTCACAGTACGATGATCACGATTAAGTTTATGTGAAATATCTAATGTTTTCATACCTTATCCAAGGTATTGCACTATTTGACGCTTTCCGGCAGCAGAGAGATCCTTTTTCTTTCCCATATTGCTTGAAACATGTGGCCTTCTTAATAATGTGGAACGTCCTTCTTAAGTAGTTTTTCCTTTGATTGGGCTCACATGGCAAACTAATTATCACAGGTGTATGAGATTAATTTCAATGATCCAAGGTGCCCTGAGACACAATATCATACATGAGTTTAATTGAAAAACAAAAAATTTAAAGTTTATGACACTTCAATCCAATTTGCATAATAATTTGGAACACGGTGTATTGCAAACCTCACACTGCCTCCACTGTAAATTAATCCGTCATCAATCTAGACCTTGCTACTTTAAATAGAATGCATACATTGGAAATGAGCTCAAAGCTAAATCTGGTACAAAACATCTCTTCTCATTGTTTGAGTTGAATGTATTTTATACATGGTCCTAATCAATAAGTATCAAACAAACAAATCCTTTTTTTCTTTCTTCCAGGAGCACCCATGACCTCGTTGCAATGGATGGCTGGTTGTACGCAGTGGGAGGTAACGACGGCAGCTCCAGCCTCAACTCCATTGAGAAGTACAACCCGCGCAGCAACAAATGGGTGGCAGCTTCCTGCATGTTCACCCGGCGCAGTAGTGTGGGCGTGGCTGTGCTAGAGCTGCTCAACTTCCCACCGCCCTCCTCGCCCACGCTCTCGGTTTCATCCACCAGCCTTTGACACGGGGTCACCTCTCGGCTGACCTCAGCCTCTGCTGCTACAGCCCAGACTGGCTCTGGGAAGAGACGCAACTGCTCGGTTTGAGACGGGGAAGAGGAAGACAAAAAGGAGTGGAAAGGTAAAATGGATGGAGGGGGAGAAGAGACAGAAGAAATGTCTGGTTTGGTTAAGGTTCCTAGCTTGGTTAATATACAGTACTCTTTTGGAATTAGTGGCACTCTTGACAAGGTTTGACCAACCATAGATTCCAAAAAATTCACAACACAAGTGATTAATTTAAATATCTTGTCAAAAAAAAGTGAATGTGTAATTACCCTGTTATCTCAAAAGACATGTTCAACATATCTATAGATTTGTCTTGAATAATTAAGAAATGCCAGATTCCCAAAAGATCCACCAAGATTTCAAAAAATATATTTTTCATCGTGGTTGAACCAATCTGCATGCTTAACCAAGTTTGCCATTAATCCTGGACTGCACTGTGTTTGGTCTGGCTGCCTAAAACACTGTGCAGCTCCACCATACAGATACCAGCTCCCACTTTCTTCTAGAGTGCGAATGATGTTCCCAGATAAAGTTGTGTTAACACAGACCGATCTCTCCTCAAGCACCAACCACTCCAGTGTTTGACACACTCAACGTGAAACGTGGTGGACACTTAAATTCTGTCATGTGCAATGTAAATGTTTTAGGTTTGATGTTGTTGTCCTCCTGCAAGATTTTTCTTTTGATGTCTGTATTGTTATTTATTTAATTTTTTTTTGCAATAATGTACAAAAAAAAAGAACTGAATTATTTTACTTTTGGAATGTAGCTTTTTGACTGGTTATACCATGCATGTTTACACTTTGGCATTGACTCTGGACAGGAGTATAAAATGATGTAGTGCTGCTATGCCACACTAGGTGGCAGTAACAGGCAATATGATACACCCTTCCCACACTGCAAGAGAGCATGGACACCAACAGAACGGTTAGGCCCTTTGAACTGTAAACTAATTTGAATATTTTTTTTCTTTTTTATAAAAACAAAATAATTATGTTGAACTATATGTATTTATATAAATGTATCGGATCTATTATATTCTCTTTTAAAGTTGCTAAGAGAAGAAAACAGATAAGACTTATGCCTATTTAAGAGTGTTTTTATATATTTATTTAAATGTGTGATGTGCATATGGTTGATGAAAATGACAAAGAGAATGTCTAAGTGTGAGAGAGCCAGTTGTCCAGTTTGTGTGCATTTGGAGTTTCTCCTGGTTAAGAGGACTGATTGTTGCATTTGGATATGCAGCATTTCATTTACATTTGTTTCTTCACTGCCACACACATCATGAAACTGTACCTTATGTCCTCTACATTTGTGCAAAAGGCTTTAGTTGTTGGTCCACATAATGACCAGTCAATGTCAACTGTATGTTAAATTGGACATGGAGTTGTTATCCTTGGATACAAGGCCAGATTAAAATGACAATAAGCAACAAGTACTTGTTTACCTACATGAACCAACACTTGACACTAATGAGTAATGCTGTTGACACTTGGTGCTGTCATATTCCCATCCACACTCCATCAAGTGTGGTGTCTCGTTGTATTACATCATTGTTGAAATGGTTCTAACTATTCCAAAAAGGTTGAACTAGAAACAACTGTATAATTAACAAGAAATGTACTGGCTATAGAATGTGTGGTGGGTAATTTGGGAATGTCACTCCTGAACTTGCATTGTTAAATGGATCACTTTGAGTCTTTTGACTCAGTTCATACCGGAGTTCAGTCCGGTTCATGTGTAATGCAGTGATACCTTTCAAAACTTCTGAGAAGTTGCCTTTTTTTATCCAGTTTTGTTGATCTAAATTTAAACTACCTTATTTTTCCTTTGTTAGAGGGGACCCAGTAGAATAGGGGCTGTGATGGTTTTATGGAGATTCTGGTAATCTGTTAAGAGAAAGGCACACAAAACCACGCAAGAATTTGGCCTCCATTCTGCTGATCGAACTGTAAATAAAAAGATTGCTTATCTTCAATCCATTGGGGCAATTTCAATGTGACTGTAGCTTCTTTTTTTAAGTTTGTGTTTAATGTGGTGATAATTGTTTATTTATGATGTGTTTGTTATTTATGAAGAACTTTAAAATTATGAATTTTGCACTGTTGCGAAATGGAGCAATACACTGTGTAAAATATGTAATAAAAGATGTTTTCAGATGTGATATCTGTCCTGACAGGTTTGAACTCATGTACACACTGGGTGGGACATAATCTCATAAATATCCTTTAACTTAAAAGCAGCAGGTTTAATCCCCGCATCTGCAAAAGCATCTCCCTGTTCTCATTATGTGACTCTGGGTAAGAAGAGCAGCTACATGCCCAATAAAAACACACACACACACACACACACACACACACACACACACACACACACACACACACACACACACACACACACACACACTAAGGTAGTGTTGCTATCAGTGTTTGTTGCTAGGATCACTATTCACAGTTGCTTGGTACCTTCCCAACATACCCCTCTTTCATAGTGATCTAAGCTGACAGCTGAACACTCTCACTTTACCCTTCTTGACCTCAGTCACATGGCATTCACACCTGTGGCTGCATATGAGCACACTCAAACCTATGAACTCCTACTCTCCCGAAACACATACAAACACAAGCCAAGTATACAGCATGCAAAACATTTACAGTGGTAGAAAGAAGGCTACAACTCCACAGAGAGCTGGTTTAACACATAGATAGTAATAACAGCATATTATTTGGACACAGATGTGTCAGATGATTAAGGTTTGTAATGAAATCCGTCTAAAATAAATTTTCAGAGCTCTGAAAGAATAGTTTTGGAACATTTTGGAAAATATGCTCTTTTTCCAATTAGTGTTAAATGAGCAACAGACACTGGAAATAAGGGGAAAACACTGGCCTGGCTCTCTTCTGAAGGTAACTAAATCCACCCACCAAGAAAGTAAAGACGTTTCAAACTAAACTTTATCGTCTTATTTTTTTCTCAGATATAACGTGGTACATTTTTTTGACAATGAAGACAACTTTTTAGAATATACTGGCGAGCTTAGGTGTTGATGTGTTTATAGTTTTGTATGAGATAACATGGAGCTGTACATTTACAAGTAGGCCCATACCCTAACCTGGTGCTAAAGTGATATTCCAACCAAATCACCTGCTGGTTTAAAAGGTGGCTTTTAAAAATGAGTTGGGTTACAGTAAAGTGTAATTGTTATTAACAGTTTTTACAGTAGATGAAGTAATCACAATATCACCAGAAAATTCTCAGGAAATGTTCCATTCATGTGCTTGGCGTGTTTTTAACATTCATAAGAATCATTTAATATGGCTCAATGTGAGCAGTGCTTTGAATAGTGCAACAAGGACAACTTGCATTAAGCCATAAGAACGTACAGACATCAGTCCTTAGAGGGGGGTTTACCTTAAGCGAGTATCACTTTAATGTGTGTGCATGTTTCCGATTGCTGTAAGCTTATGAATTTACAACCTGTCCAGATGAACGTGCTCACTGTGGAAGAGCTGCTGCAGCTGATCCAGAGGGTGGTATGTTTATCAGGCCATGGAGATGTGGTCAGCCTCTGAAGTACTGAAGGGTCAACTGGATCAGAAATCATGTGGAAGGTGTGTGAAGGTGTATTCGATAGAAGACAAAGAGTGGGCAAACAAAATAATAGACACAACTTTTAAGTACAATAGTCCTACAGTCAATAGCAGCCACTGAATATCACAATTCAAAGGGTAGCTGTACAAGTGAGTCAAAAAAATAATATACCAATTGATATTGCGTCAGCTTTAGAAGAGGTTTGACAGGTCTGACAATTGCATTTTTAGATTTGTATAGTAATGTTAGGCAGAAGCACAACTTAAAGAATAAAATAAATTGGCGTAGATCCAAGACGATCCACTGAATTTAGAATTTGAAATAGTAAATCTGACTTTGAATGATCTCGCCTTCAAAGGAGGACAGGGGTCCTTAATGGTCCACCTCCGGCGTGAGACCTTTTGCACGTCAGATTCTTTGCTGGACACCTGATGTTGGGGGCCTCATCTCCAGACTCCGTTTTAATGGCCCGAGGTGTGACTTTAGCACCGCTGCTCTCACCCACTGAGTCTGGATAAACACAAGCGAGTGACTTCTCGGGGACAGACAAGGTTTATCCCACCACACATGAAGGGAAGGACATTCTCAAACTGTAATTCAGGTTTCTTCTCTTGAACGTATGTGATATACATCTAAACAAAAATGATTGTATGTTTTAAAAGTGAAGGAAAACTCAGATAGAGTGTAATTTGGTGCACTTGAGTATAGTCTGCAGAAATGGGTTCGATAAGACATTATTTTTTCACTCAAAATGAAACATAACAAATAATAAAGTCATCATTTAACATATAAATAATTAAAGTGTTGTGACATCTTCTTCTTCTTTAAGTTGGTGGAACTGCTTACATTTAAGATCTCTCATGTTTATCAATTCAAAGTAGAGTTAAGGGTTAATGGAATTCAGTCATTTGTTTCAGAGTTCTCCTAAACTCAAGCTTGTCAAGTGACTGAAGCTCAGTTAAGATTTGTCTTCAGGGGACCTTTACATTCTGGATCAAAATTCAGGGCAGCCAATCATATATTTGGTAAGACATTTCACTCTCGGCATTCCTATTATGGCTTAAAATGATTGATGGAAAAGTTTGAGGTAGTATCGAATATTTAATAAAAGAGTTGCATCCAACTGAATAATTGTAGTGTTGGTGAAACCTGGATGACGCACTTTACCTGAAGCATCAAACTGAAACTGGACTGACCTCACAGTAAAAAATCCCTTGGTTTCCTTCTTTTTTTCCATGTTGGCTGCTTTCCTCATATGGAGGTGAGTCACCATGCTGTCTGCACTTGTATTATCAAGTTCATCCTCTTGCTTTTCCCTGGTAATTTGAATTTAGAATAGAGAAGTGCTTTCATGAAATTATAATGATCATATAATTTGTTGTAATACATTGATCCCGGTGAAATCAACTCGATTACTCATTAAACATTCTGTTTAACTGGACTGACATGGGTACCGGTTTTGGTTTCTTTTTTCCTGTATTCTGTATTCCCATTTCACTTTTTTCTTTACAGTATCCTCAATCTGACTGAAAACACATGATTTTACCGGATAATGTAATAGATTTATCTTATAGCCGCCAGTTTTAATTTTTTCAGCATTGTTTCTGAGAATTCATGTTTTGTTTGTCAGGTTTGGCATGGTACACAGTTTTACATACTACAATACTCAAAACCCTTGTCTCTAAAAATTTAAATAAAAATATGGTTAACTCATGTGTATTGACAGTAAAGAAAATTATATTATATACTTTTTTATGCATACTGCAACCAAAAATTTTCCGAAAAGTGAGCAGTAAAGATAACAGATAGAGAGACTCTTTGTCCTCCTAAGAGTAATAAAATAAGCAAAGTTGTGATAAATTAGGATATACTTTGTTTTTCTATGGTGGCCATCATGTGGTCTATGTTGAGGTAGAGTTTCATGTTTATTACTGCAATTCTGCGTTCTGTAAAACAATCCCCACTCAGTCCCAATCATGTGAGTGGCAGACAATAACTCAGCGAAATCAAGGCAAGATAACAACCCATAGTCTATTCTATCTGCCTTTTCTTCATCTACTGGTGTGATAAAATAAATTGGCGTTGGTCACCTTTATATCAAGATGTTTTTTATTCAGTTACACGAACGGTTCAATCAGTATTTAATTGATTAGATTACTTGGGCTTCTATATCACTGGGCTTTGTGGCCCATCCTATAGGGTTTTAAAGAACAATTATGTAGTATTTCAGAGGCTGCAAGGTGTCAACGACTCTATAGTTGGTTTAAACAAGGTGATGACTGTTGCTGCCTCGGGTGCATTTGTGTGAACAATCCGGCTGAACAGGTTGGCCATAACTGACAGCAAGCAGCGCATTTTATAACTGCAGTAAAGACACTCGCAGACAATGATCTAATCACTGAGCAAACACAAGATGATCCTGAGTGTTTGTCTACTTTGTCTGATTGATAAGACCACTCGTCATAACCCTGTCCATAACCCTGAGTCATGAGCCAATTCTTATTAACTCAAATATGAAAAAGGTGTAATCGTGTGACAAAAAGGCAATTTTGATTCTATTACAGGGTTCAAGTTCACAAGTAACTTGTCATTATAATAACTGCATTATTCATTTAAATGCCTTATTCATTTGCGATGAGAAAAAAAAATGTGAATAAGATGTTACCTACTACAAATGTTCATTGTTTATTTAAAACTTGTGCTTTAATATTTGCCATAGCTAGTTTTACGTTTTAGTTTGTGTATATCTCATTTTAAACAAACAACATGCAAATAAGATATGTTTGCATACACCTCTTGCCTTATGAAAATTAGAGCCTTTGAATACACAAGCAACTGTTCTCGCCTCCCATACAACTGAACTGACGGATGACTACCCTAGAAGTGATGAAAGATAATATTCCAAAGTGTAAACTGAATCCAGAATGGAATACGAATATGTAATATTCCCGGTGTTGGGAAAATTGGGAAAACTAATATGTTCAGTTGAGATATGACGTTTAGTCTATTTTCAACTTTACAGAAACAGAAACAATTGCCAACACTGGCTGGGAAATTCACTTTCCAAATGACACTGATGTGTTTAAAGTTTGTGGGCCAAAAATAACATGACTACTTATCTCTGTTGGCATTTTCATGTCTGGGCATGCCATTGGAAGTTCTCATCTTGATTAACACACACAATTCAACTGTTTTTAGTGACCACTCATTGCAGTGGTGACCCAACAATTAGTTCCATTTGGCTCCTAGGAAGGTGTGAAATGGCACACTTCTCCCCGCAACCCCCTGTCTTTGTTGTCGGGATTGATTTAGCAGACAGAGGCAACTCACAGAAGTTGCAAGTCCCACTGTTGATTCACCAGGCGCACACACACACACACACACACACACACACACACACACACACACACACACACACACACACACACACACACACACACACACACACACACACACACACACACACACACACACACACACACACACACACACAGCCCCAAACTCCACCCCTTTTACGCAGACACTCTCACCGGTCTGACTTTACAGCCCTCACCCTTCCCACTTCTCCCTCAGTACAAGTCTGACTTCAGCAGTGAGCACACTACACTCTTGGATTACAACTCATCCATCACAGAAGGAGTAACAGTTTACATTGAGAGCAGCGAAAAGCCCCACAGACCACGGCAACATGGGGAGCAGCATGTCATGTGTCCCCCAGCACAACTTCAGATATTCCAGCAAGAGTTTCATACGCAGAAACAGGTAAGAACAATCCAATCGGTCCAGGTATGCTTACTGTACTTGTGTCAAAGTGTTTGCTCTACACAGAGCACATGTCATGCCCTTGACTGCCGTTTGTTATTTTAGACTCTGCTTTTCAGCTGGAAGGAATTCTTGGTATTTGTCAGAGTTTGAGCAGTGGGGTTGAACAGGGGTCGTGAATTTTGTGAGGCCAGGGTCAAGATCACATGGTATTACATACAGTTACAGTATATAGTCCTTAAGTTGTGCGTGAGTGCTGCCTGTCTGCCTGGCCAATGGTGTCAATGATTCAGTTACCATTTGCCTCCTCTTTGCATCTGTGTGAAGATGATCTGCCAGCTGTCAGTGAATCTGGTTTCCCTCCAAAATCAGGACCTGACCATATTTAGTCTCATGATAACATGTGTGCAATGATAGTTAATCACTGCCAATATCTGGTTTATGACAACTGATGTATAAGTTCATAGCATGTAGTGATCTGACCCGAAGGCTTTGAACATGAATATAAGAACTGACTGATATTAAGGGGTTATACATGTTATTCTACCTATCATTATTTAATCCTTGAGGGTTCTACGCCCGGGCATGTTACAATTACAGCCCACTCTGCTGGACCATCAAATCTGATTTCAATTAGCCTCTGCTCTGGTCTTCTCCAATGTGCTGTGTAATGATTCAGGGTCTGGTTTTGTCAAACATGCCATGTAGCTCTTGGGTTTCACATTAAAGTGCAACGGTAATAAAACAAAAACGTTGGGTTTCAAAAAACCAACGGCTCAAGCCTGAACACTGATACACCTTCCAAGTTGGGTCAATGGTTCAACATGGACAATACTTTCAGTGTTCTTGTTTCATGTGTTCCCTACTTACTCTTTGTATTGGTGAATCAGGCCAGGCTCAGGTATTCCCCAAAGACAAGAGGAGTGAGTGGCGGTTGAATGCCACAGCAGGGACCTGAGAATGTGGGGTGTCTAAATTCACTACCTGTCTATTATCTACATTCCTCCTTCACTTTAAAACTGTGATAACCGCATCTATCGCTGTGTATGAATACTTGTATTGTAGTGTAATGGAATAGCATCACTCACTTAACCCTAATACATGATCGATGCTGGACATGGACTTCCTGATTAGACAGACCCTGATTCCCACCATGCAAACAAAAGCCTGCGTTGTTGCCCTGAGGACCCTGGCACACATATGAGCAGATAAGCAGATAAACTACAAGCTGAGATAGTAAAAGCAGTCCACAGGCCTTAGCATTGCAGTAAGGGGGCTTCCGCATAAAGATGTCACACTAATAGTAACGGATGAGGGTCATGCAAAACAAAGAGGGACATTGAATGCTGATTTTCCTATGCATCCTTGCCATCGGAAAGACAAGACCTGATTGTTCTTATCATTTAAATGGCTGGCATTGATGGAATGAGGACAAAGGATGGGCTCTGGTAAATGTATACATGTCATGAGACATAAATCATGATTTAAAGTCATTCATCTGCTGTGAAAATTGAACCTTGTGAGTGGTTTAAGATTCAGTGGGTGAATGGAAAAAGGGGAAAACAGATAAATAAACGACTGACCCTCCCTGTATTTGAAATGCAAAACAGTATAGCAAAGACTTAAGTCAACTCTCCATCTGACAAAGGTAGATGACAATAACTCCCATCAACAGGAAATGTTCCTTGTTGACACTACAGTTGGGAAGTGAGCTGAACAGCACACATAGAATAGATGGTAAACATTGGAGAGTGTGTTGTAACCATAGATAGTGGTTGTAACATGTGGTGTATCACTCTTTCTTACAGCAGTCGACTGTTTCGAAAGAAGAATCCCCAGGAGGGACAGGAGAAGTCCAACAGTATCATTAATATCCTGTGCACTGTCACACCTGGGAAGGTATGTACATCTATCAGCTCAAAGGACATGGCCATAACATGCAACTCAATCATCTGCGTAGGAAACAAAATTGCTATCCCATAAATGTCAACCTGTGTGTGATTAGATCTGTATTGGCGCCTCGGACTGATTCTAACAGCTGGTCTAACTGGTTTCTTCATGTCATGTCTTAACTTCAATAACATTTTGTAATGGTTGCAGGAAATGTCCCATAAAGCTCTGCAGGCAATAGAGAATATCAAATGGGATCCTCCGTTTCCCTACGACCCGGCCAGTGGCTGGAAGAAGAGCAGTATCAATGTGAAGAATTACGGACGGATGATTCACAGCTCTAAAGTCCGTTTCCGCTTCCTCCACTGCCAGGTGAGCGGAACAAAATAACTTTTTTAATGACTCGCTTTTGTAATAACAGGAAAGCAACTATAAAATAAAACAATGCTAAGGCTGCACACTCCTTGTTGTGGTTAATGAGGTCTTAAACAATCACCAAACCGACATTGACTAGTCATCATTTGATGACTGTGTCAAAACAACAAAACAAGAAAAAAAAAGCAGGTGGAGAGTAACAGGATGTTGTTCTGCCGCCACCAAACACACTGAAACTCGCTGCTGGCATTGACGTGATGGTTGGCTGTGAATAATCCAATCAGTTTTCCACAAAGACGATTGCAGCATTTGTTTGGACATGCTCGTTTCTGCTGTAGTTGTGAAACATCAGAAAACCTCAGGGTAGAGAGAGAGAGTTCCTCTGATCCCAGGATCTGATAAGGGAGGCACCAGCTCCTGGGAACTGCAATTTGTCAGAGCGGTGACACAACAGCTCATGACGGAGAAGGAACACATTGTATTATCCCAGAAAATATTACCACAAAGGAAGCGTGTATTACTTAATTACTGTAGTGTTGACAAAGAGAGTCACACATGAGCCATTATATAAAGATAGGATTGCTGTTCAAAAGCATTTTGTGTTCACCCAAGAAATTCCTACATTCCAAATGAGAAACCTCGGCAAGCCAACATAATCGGAAATATTCCTTAAGGTGCACCATGAATCAGCATATGATATGATACAAGAACAAGATCTTCCACTTAAAAATGTTTATTAGTAATTAGACATGCGCTCTTGCAGGGATTTGAAAAATTATTTGTCTTGAGATTTCTCTCTGTGGTTAATGACTGACTCTTTCGTAATTGGCCACAATCATCAGAAAATAAATCGGAGGAATACATGGGTCTCCAGACCTGTGCCCATGTGCATGTAAGCTTACCATATGTAACACAGGGATTGTAGTTTTTTTGAGACATTGATTTTTATAGAGGGAACATTTGTTTTTCATCAACAACATCAACCAACATCATATTTGCATCCCTTACTCTTTCACCCTAAACTTAACTTATTATATCTGCAGGATATACATGACTGCTACCTGGACCTCTTCCAGACACATCTTCATTTTGTCTCCAACAACACAACCGGACTGACATACCAGGTGAGTTTAACCTCCGCTCAGCACATTACCGGATTCATATTCTATAGGTTGATCATTCCTGTGGGGTGGAGTATAACTTTATGTCATCATTCTTTCTACCATGAGTACTCTGTCAACCAGCAGTGTGTTGGTAAACAGACAGTATGTGATTATGCTTCTTCACCTGTCTCGTAAAAGCATGAGCAGCCATTAATCATCATGTTACTGTGTCTGCTGAGAGTTCAGCTCCCATGTAAAAAATCAGACAGCTAAGCACCTGTATTCACTGTTAGTCAGAATGTAGATGACGGAAAATACAAGGCAGACATGAATACATCATCAAATCCCAACACTGACCTTAGCACTCATTTTAATACAATTAAGAGATAAACAGTTACCTCAAATAGAGCATAAAAGCAAGGGGACTGTTGCAGAGATGGCTTTTGATGTGTGCTTTTGGTTGTTTTATGTGCAGGGAACTCTTCCATTGAAAGAACTCACCATCCTCAACCTGCAACAGAACTGCAACCACAGCCAACCCCAGGAATTCGCCTTTCAAATAAACGGTATGTTTCACTCACGAGAGAGCACGCAGGTATATGTTGGCACTAGGCCCTGGAATGTTGAATCTGTTTTGTATCTAGATTTTAATGTGTGCTGGATTTACCCAATCAATCACTCTGAGTGGAACCAGTTTATCCAGCACCTTGTTTACAAGTTAGTGACTGACTTCAAACTTAAAACATATGGAGGATCATCAATGAAGAAGAGCTGTAGTAAATAGACTTGGTATTTGACTGATTTAAAGGTATTTCTTACACCTGCTGTTGGTCTGCTATGTTTGTCCCTCAAGTTAGTAACGAATCAAAACGGCAAGAAACCACACGCTATTTTCAAGCTGCAGCATTTCCTATGTTGTCACATTCCAGTGATTCAAAGGTGCTGCGACCCTCTTCACCTCCACTTAACCCATAGACTAACTAGGAGCTGGGCCCCTTTCACCCTGGGTCAGGGGGCCAAATCGGCGAGGCCCTGCTTGTTAGACAACAGGTGCACTTTCAGTCAGCCCAGCTGTCGTGCTGAAAAGCCCGGCTACCGCTCTTAGCCTTGTCACTGCATATCATCTATGGCGCATTCCAAAAACTGCTAAGGTTAATGTCTGGTAGAAATGGACAAAAACAATCATTAAGTAAAAATAAGCAGCTGTGATGACCAGGATTTAGTCCTTGGCTGGAAACATGAAATCAGGAAGGTCAGTGTTTGATGTAAGAGTACTGAATTAAAGATAATCCAAAGAGAAAAAAAGTCAATCCCAGGCATTAAAAGTGTAAGGTTTCTGTGTTTGTATTTCTTTATTATCACTATCTTATAGAAATCTGAAACATCTCTGCTGTTGACTTTTGCAATTTCCCAGATAAAGCTTGTTATCTTGTGGTATTGTATTTCAGTTATTTTCAACTTGCATTGTGAGCCTTTGTTAACCTTCAGGAAGGCATCACTGACAGGAATCGTGATACAATTCTGAGTCAAAGAGATCTGATAGAGATATTTCCTCTGTGAGACCTGAGCAGAAAATATGAATCAGCTTTATTGGAAAGGGGTGTTGGTGAGTTAGAGAGTGACGAAGCAAGCACAGCACGAGAGGGTCAGTAAAAATTCCAGGAAGCCTGTACATGGTTTGAATTACTGTGTCTGTGAAAGTTGGATAATGATAGTTAATTACTTTTACTTTTCCCAAAGCTTTTCACGTTTTGCTTAAAATGTGTAAAACACAATCTTTCAGGATTGTGCTATGGTCAAGGTCTACAAATAAGAGCTGGGATGAAGAGAAAGTCAACAGATGAGTCCAGCGTGGCTTTTTATTAAATAGCAGTCAGATGGCTATGGTTCACAACAATTATAGTACAAAGGCATGGGGCTGGAATGAAATAGGCTGTCTTATCTGGTTACCTCTGGTATGTGTGGGACTGATAGATAAAGGGAGATTCCAGTTCTTTTCATCCCAGGTCCAGCTCATCCCTCCTGGTTAGCAGTGTGTGGGAGGGTGAGTCTGCTATGACTAGCAAATTCCAAACGAAGCAGGTCAAGGAGGACCTTATGCAAGAGGTCTTACCATCTTGAAAATATGTTAGCATATTTATACATATTGTATAACAAGTTCTAAACAACCAGCAAATCAAATCGTGAACACCATTAATGCTTTATCACAATGTCAGAAAGCTTTCTGAAAAAAAGGGAAGTCTGAGTGACACTTTCCATTTTTTGACCTTTGCACCCTGTAGGTGTCAGCCTGAACCCCATCATTGTCTACTGTGCCAACCAAGAAGAAATGGACCTCTGGTTTGGCCTGCTCAAAGAAAATATTGAGGCAAATGGAGGCACTGCAACAGCACCCGGACACTTCACCAGAGTTAAAGTAAGTTCAGCCTACATTATCTAACATTATATCAGGCATTGACATCACCTTTTTCAAATTCAAAAAAGCACTTGATTGTTGTCATCTTTTAATACATGTGGTGGATTGCCTAGGAAAATGCTTTGGCTTCCACCACTTCTGATACAACAGGGAGTGTGTGTGTGGGCATGTAGGTTTGGTGAGTCAAGTAGGTCACTGCAGGTTCTGCCTGAGGCATGGATACTAGGGAGCGGCATTGCCCAGATCACAGCATAAATCAAACATACCCTCACATCTGCAAAGGGTTAATGTGCTGACACCATACCCACAGGTGGGGAAATGGCTGATGAACAATATGGACATAGATGTGTCATGACAGAAGCAAATGATTGATAATGTTTTTATAAGCCTTTGTTTAGGAGCCATTATGAGGAACAAACAAGAATAACATTCTACCAAAAAAAAATCAACATATTTAAATTTGCTTGTGAGCAGAGCTTTGTACATGATTACATTGCTGATTGCTTTCCCTTGTGTACCCAATGTAGCTAAACCAAGACGAGTCTCTCGAGGGAAGAGAAGAGCTGAGGAACTCCATTAACAGAGACCCCATCTACGAGTGGGAGGGCTCTCAGAGGGACAGCCTGGGCACCATCACCTATGTCACCAAAGTCCGACTACAGCACTTGCCCTGTCAGGTAAAATATGCCAATCACAATACTGTTGCTTATCAAGAGCAAATCCCTGTGACGTAGAACACACCATCTCTTGCCTATTTCTGGAAATATACAGTATAGCAGACAGTTACTCATCATTATACATACAAACACATTTTCAAAGTGTGGGAAATTTTCACATGATGAATAAAAGCAATATAACAACAGCTTTAAGTCGATGTGACTCATATTGTTTCTAAATTCCACCGCACACATTACCTCAACACAGTGTAAGGCGTGAGGGAAAGGGGTGGAGTCCATATTTTGGCAAATGCATCCTCTCCTGCAGATATTACTTATTTTTATGACAAGGTGTGACACAGTGTCAGACACCTGCAACCAAATTATGAAACATATGCGACTCCTTGCTAACCAAATCAGACATGAGCAGAAATAAATCATGCTGATACAGCTCCACATAACAGCCAAATAAAAACAGTAGTCATGACACGGCTTGCATGAAAATCAGTATTGAGTTCTCTGTGGGAAATAGCGGCAGCCCTATTGAAGTGGATGAGATTTAGAGCCTGGGTGTGTGAGAGTCCTTTGCCCGGCTCACGCAGTGACTCGACTCACCTCACAGCTGGAATGTCAGCTGTCTGTCCAGACACACCCTCTGAGAGGGAGAGGAAACATAAACTCTCAGTCTGCCGCACCTTTAAATGTCCCACTAACTGGTTTGACTGAAGATCCTACTGGGATTTAAACTGTCTCACTCAACACAGTATTAAATGATAATACCGGTGTTCTTTTAATGTTTGCACCAGGTCTCACAGTTTTGTGCTTTGTAATTGTCATAGTCTTATCTTCACACGTTCAAGAATAACTGGAGTTATCAGGACTTGTTTTCTCGAGAAGCAAATGGTCCCCCTATATTATGTGAAGAAGTAATATTGTCTTCTTATATATGACAAAGTGTGACACTATAGAGTTTAATTTAATGATAGGAACATTTTAACAATAGAAATACAATGGTTAACTGGCACTAAATTACAATTTAATTCTGGATAAGAATGATTAAACATTGTCCAATTACTGCAATGAAACCCAACTACACACACTCATAAGCAGCTATGATCTTTGTCTACAGGAACAGAGTGACAGACTACTTGTGATGTACCCGTCAACGCTGATCATCCTATCAGAGGAGAAAAATAGCCTCTTCTATAAGGTACCATTTAACTCATTGACTTTTTACTCTCAAACTT
The DNA here is from genome assembly GCF_949987685.1 of Ammodytes marinus. Taxonomy (NCBI): domain Eukaryota; kingdom Metazoa; phylum Chordata; class Actinopteri; order Uranoscopiformes; family Ammodytidae; genus Ammodytes; species Ammodytes marinus. The sequence goes on along the minus strand of NC_137211.1, from coordinate 10,235,742 downwards.
AATTCCGAGCTGTGTGCATACAGTATATCTAGTGTTTGCATTCTGTCTACATTACAGTTAGTACTAACATTATTGTATCCCTATTTTTCTTTTCTTTTTAAATTTGCACTTTTATTTCTTAGATTCTTCCACTTGCTTGTTTCAGTAATTGTTTTGCATATGACATTTAAGATAACTTTGAGACAGTTGTGTTAAAAAGGAATTTGATTACAGGGGAAACTTCCGCTCAACATGATTACTGTGACCACACCCTGCCAAGACGTCAAGCCCAACACCTTTATGATTGAAGGTAAATACACTGAATCAGTGAGCTTCTCTACTGCTGTCTCTTGGGCACTCTGGTATTTAAAAAGACAAGTTAAAGGGATTTAAATAATTGTACATTCTTATGCATGTTTAAATGCTAAGTGGCCTTTCATGAATCTGCTAGCGTCACAGACTGTAACCATCCATGAATGAGCTGATTTTATCCCAGTGAATGACAATTTTACATGTAGCACATTCCAGTGAGCGACTGGTCCGAATGACAGGCTTTGTCCTCTCTTCCCAGGGAAGCTGATCAACCCCATAGTGGTGTCGTGTCCGGATAGGACTGAGTTCTGTGACTGGATCCAGCATTTCAAAGCTGCTGATGTGCCCGTTCTCAGCCCCCCGCCCCCTGTGTATGACATCATCTACACCCCGACGCACACAACGGTGAGGCACGCCCTCCTAACTTTCAAAAACAATTTCACAACCGCTTTGTGTACCTGCGGGTGGAGGAGAATATATATCAGTGTTTGTAAATGAGATAAAGGAGTCAAACAACATGGCCCTGCCTCTTTTGTAAATTAACATTCAGCATGACTATGACATGACTTACAACTACTTCATCAACTACTGCTAATACTAAGTCAACACCACAGGTTTAAGCACATGATGCTCATTTGCAGTCAAGCATTTTTAATGTATTTTATTTATGTGATTCTATTTCTATATTTCTTATCCCTTAATCTCTAGGCTCCACAGTTTGACAGGTGGAGTGGAAACAGCCAAGGACGAAGTGAGTCTCTTAAGTTCAGCCAGTCAACGAGTGGCCGTGGGTCCCACAACCTTCAGTTACCCATTCATGAAGACAACCCTCTCTCCCCAGGATACACTGAACCCCTATGTGTAAGTCAGCTATGTGGTTCTTCTCAAGTTCAAGTATTCTAACTTATAAACTGAAGCATCACACTAGCACTGCACTATTTGCACAGATATACATATACAATAAGCTGAGCAGTGACACCTTTCTTTATCAACATTAATCATTAATCACAGCCAGACAGTCCTGTTACAAAGACCCAGGCAATGACCGTCATGCTTCACAACAAATTAAATCAAAACCCCATAACAATTATCCATAAAACAACTGTTGGCTGAAGAAGAGAGGCTCTTATGGTACATGCTGATTCAGCTGTGAAATGTTTGCCTGTTAACTTCACCTCCATTAAGAAGTACTGAAGCCCTCTGCATTATCAGGACTTAAGTCAACTCCCGGAGATGGGCTGTGTACACCGTCTGCCAATCCAATTAGCGAAGGGCACAACGACCACTAGACGTGTTGTTGTTTAGCTTCTGACCTGAACCACCACCCTCCCAATTCAATTGATGGAAATGTTCCGTCACACTCAATGATACTGGTTGGGAGAAAAACACACAATGATGCAGATAGCTTATGCTTTACAGAGGGATCATAATGTTTGTTTTACTACTACTACTCAGTCATTAAAATCTCAGATGCCACAACTCTTGGCTGACTTGTGCCCTGGGTGTGTTTGTTGTTCCTACAGTACAGCTCTAGTCGTCCCTCCTCCACTGAGACCGCCCGCCTGGACAGTAGGCCCAACAGTGTGTCTTCCCACAGCAGGCCTTTGTCACAGCGCTTCTCCTCCCCCCAGCACAGCACCTACCTCCAGCCTATAGAGAGCTCAGTGCTGTCTCAGATCTACAGCACACCCTACTCTGCCCTGCATCATGCCAGCCCACAGCGTCTGGAGAAAGCCCCGCTTGTCAAGGTAATTCAGTCTGCCCTCTAAATTGTTAACCGAATATTCCCCTCGAGACTGTGGTCTATTTTACAGATCATGTGCACTACAGTGACTAAAATAAACTCACCAAGCAATTGGCTGAGAGGGGTCATGATGCATATGGTGTTAACAAATGGGGTAATAGTGCCCTATATGCAGAAGTGGAGTTGAAAGATCAATCTTCGTCAAAGTGTAAAGAATGACATACATATTATAGTTCATTAACAAAACTTAAGAGACCAATTTAGAAAACATTTCCTATAGTAGGGGGTATCCCTACTTTACTATAGCAGTTTAGATTACAGTATTGTGAGACAACAGATTTCTGTCACACCAGAACTGCTGCCACTTATGATAACGTCGTTAAACCATTATTTGGTAATCTGATCCTAGGGCAGTATGTGAACCCACAGAACATGGGAGAGAAAGAAAGATACACAGAGAGAGATTTGGCAACTGATTGTTTTTTTGTATTTTTTTTTTATAATTTCTGATCAGTCAAACAGCTGGAGCACCCCTCAGACATCACTGAACTACTCTCTGAATGCACCGCAGCGCCACTCAGACATGAGCGCCCCACGACAACCCTTGTCGCCCCTATACGATGAGCCCTGCAGCCCGGAAATCTACTCCCTGGATGAGGCCAGGCCAGTGGTAAGTGGGTCAATGATACTGGATCCATTGGTTCAATTTACACCACAGCGTGTCTGTTATCAAGCAGTAACATACACACACACACACACACACACACACACACACACACACACACACACACACACACACACACACACACACACACACACACGTACGCACATGTTCTGTGAACAATAAGAAAGATCGGGTGCTGTCGAAGCGTGGACTTGGCCACCTGCAGGAATCAAATAGTTTGCTGATAGTGTTTCTACCTATGTTAACAGCCTCATTCTCATGCATGTTAGAGTTTACTACTGAATCTAAATACCCCACTGGCTTGTCTGACTTTTCTTAGTCAAGCTGCCTCCAATTTGCTTAGCTACATTTTATTATATAGATTAATTATATTGACAAAATATTAATTTGACTACTTGGTGAAATTATCCTCATTATCAATCATATTTACTATATAACATGCTTATGGCTGCCCTTTTTTGACATTTCTCCCTCTGTTTTTTAGCAGCATAGCTGGCAGCAGCCGATTCAACACCACCATCACCACCACCACCATCAGCAAGGCCCCCAGCCCTTGCCCTCATCCTTCCAGCTCCGCACTCCTCCCATGGGCAGGCGCTGCAGGAGAAGCTTAGTCCTGACCAACTCCCAGGGACATTCTCTGGTCCCTGACATGGCGACTCCTCAATACCAAGCGGAACAGAGAGCTGAGGCTGTGTCAAGGCTAAAGCTGCTGCCTGCACCCAGCCAAGTAGAGCAGGTGAGAAACACAGAGACACTCGTCTCACATGATACTCTGGTTTCTGGAATGCTGTGGTACAAAGTGCCACAGTGGTGCGCCGTATGGTAGCAGAGTGTATATACTTGTTTTGGAGATGATATTTGAACAGGTGCCACAGATGAAACAGATATTTTAGGGAACAGTACATTGTTTGTTATAGAAGATCACAGGAAGTAACTTTATTTTGTTTTCACATCTGTTGATAGATTCTCCACCCGTCGAGCTCCGTGAGGAACACCTCCCAGATGCCTTATGGTTACTCTCTAGGTAAGAACTGAAGGCATGCAATCATAAACCTTCCTCTGTTTATGTATGGTGTGCCGGTGTGTGGACTCAGAGTGCAAGTATGTTCAACAGTCTAAAATAAATTATGAAATGCTTCCCTCCCTGACAAAAATTAATTTAGTTAAGGATTTTTATCTTGTCAAACAAAAAACAATATGGCGAGAGCAATATAATGGGCATGCTTTCAAATCACAGCCGTACTACTGTGGCATCATATTTCCTCACAAGTGCGAGTTATGAAAGTCAACAAGTGAACACTGTCAGACACTTTACTAAATACCATCAAGGACACAAACATTGCTTACACTCCATTACACCTTAAATGAAACACTGCACGCATTTTTGATTGATTGAACTCTTGGGTCTGTTATAGCAGACAGAGGGCTAAAGGCTACAAAATCGAAAGTGCAGGAAATACACAGTGAAATGGAGCTTAGTGCAGCTCTAAACGCCATTTGTGCAGAGGTCCCATGTGGGGGAGCTAAATGTAAGAGAACACTGTTCCACAGACAGGATTTACTCTTAAACTGTGATTGATAGCACACAACTGGAAATGGTAACACACTGATGGTAACACACTGATGGTAACACTCTTTCATCACAACTTAAGACACAACTAGACTTTGCCTGGTAATTGCATTTCAATTTGATAAACACATTCACACAAACATGCAATGCCTAAATTATTTCATCCAACCGAGTTAAGTAAGAAAAAGGGCAAAAATAACGAATGTAGGGGTCAAGTTGCACTACTGTTTTTCAAATGAATTTAAAAGGCCAACCACACCATATATATTGGGATTGTATCCAAGTTTATTTAGTCATGGTAAGTTTTGTCTTTTATTGTTTGGAAATTAATGACAGGGAATTTTCTCTCTCCTATAGATCGCAACTCCTATCTTGAACCTACAGAACCAGATGACCAGGAAATGGACTATGACAACATTTGGGAGTACGACAGTGATACAGGAATGATTCAGCGAACGACTGGAATTTCGACACATAGGACCGGATTAGACTTTGGGGCCAGAGGCCTTGGTGCCATGGCAACTCAGCCGAGATGGTCATAAAACAAAACAATAGCCCGGCACTCGTCTGGACGTGTGCAAACAACAGATCTCTATCAGAGGGATAATAAAAGCCAGCTAGCACAGCCTGTGTTGCTGTTCCTGCTGTGTACAGTATGAAGAAAGACTCCCATGAACCACATTGTTACATGTTGGATTGTCAAGCAGAGAATGAGTGGAACAGGCTAAAAACAAAACATTATGAATGTGATAACAGACTTAATTTGTCTATATGATATGTAGCATTCAAAAGAAGACAGCAGAGTGTACATAGCTTTAATGTTATTTGTTCTAATGTATAATACAATTGCACTAAGGTTTTAATATGTAGTGCAAGAACCTCAAGTTTTTTTTATATTTAAAGTATTTTCTAACATGCTGTCCAGTTTAACTAGTTATATTTTTGTTGTGTTTGTAATTACAGCTATAAAAAGCATTCCACCGGGGCTTGTTATAGTAAAAAATGTATATTTTTGTAAATGTTGTAGATGTATTATTTTATTATGCTACATTATCAGGGCAAATAGATGTGGCTTCAAGTGACTGCCTAAAAGGTGCTAATATTACACTAGAGAACTGATACCTGTGTGGCTTCCTTTTTTCATTGTTGTTTGAGGTGTTTATTTATATTTGAAAATAAAACCACGAAAATAAATCAAAGATTTTTGTTTTGCCTGTTTCTGATGATAATATCGAAGCCGCTATAATAGTCAATAGTTTTAATCTTTAACAATGGCAATGAGAAATGTGTGCCCACAATGCTCATATTAATGACCCTATAGATCATTAATACTTGGGGCGGCAGCTCCACTCAGCTTTATAGTGAGTTTCAGCTCCTTATTTAGCTCTCTGGCCCATGACTTTGGTTGTGGTTCACTGTCACTTCTCTCAGTGTCGCTTTTAGCCACATGTATGCTCAGCTAAAAAGGTCTTAAAGCTAACTGTATACTATCTGCTCATCACCAAACAGCAGACACTCAATTACTGACTAGTTGCTGCAAGTAGTGGAGCATATAGCAGCTAAAGAGACTGCTACCTTTCTCAGGACAGGAGTACGTAGAAAACGAAAAATAGAACTACAAGGGATTACCAGGTGGCCAGAATCTCAATTCCAATTAAGTATTGTTTCTGTGTAACTGCTGGATATGTAAATAAGTAACCATTTGCTAACAAGTGTAACCAATAAAGTGAGGAAATATATCTAAGGCTTGTGCTGTGGCAATACTGCAACAGCTTAAAGGGCTAGGATCACTAGCAAGGACAAAAGATAGCTATATTTTTTATAGCCATCTGTTAGAGAAAACCTTACTTTTTAACAATAACTTTTAATAAACATGTTTTAAGATATTACAGTTTATTAATCAATACCTATCCGGATTAAATAGAGTATTCTAAATAACTTCAAAACTGCAGCTCACTCCAGGTTCTTACATGGGCTTACGTTGCCCTCTAGTGTCTCCCCTCCAGTGTGTGAATGATTTTGAAATAATAAGGGACAGCACACGTCATAGATGCCGTTTACTGTAGCTTAACTCAAATAAATCAACAGTTTACAAAGCACCCCATGTGACAAAAACAAAACAAAACTGTACAGTCATCTATAAATTATCCATCATGAAAATAAAATTCCCATAATAAAATTGTACTGGCTGATACTGGCATAGGAAAGTCACCTAAATTAATTGTACGATTTAAAAAGGGTGTTTTGTTGAATTGGCATTTTGGAAAACATAACAACAGATGTCACTTCATATCTTTGTTTTGTAAAATATGATAAATTATTGTTATTGGAAATATTTTACACAGTAAGTGGCATTGGATAAAAGCCCCTACTAAATGAATGTATTTGATAAATACACACATCCTTAACTCTTCAAAGGCCTCAAGTTGATCCACTTATCACATGACCATCCAAAATTCAACTCTTTACAGTTCTGAGTAAACCTGCTTTAAATCTTTCCTCAGTAGCCTACACTCTCAAACCTTATTAATACATGTCAAATGTCTCTTTCTCATAAATATACATCTCTAGTCTAGACTTTGCCTTTGGTAATTTCATATTTCACATGAATGCTTTTAGACATCAACGGGTCAAAATAACAGCCACAATAATTCAGTACGATGCAAATAACCTGCTATTAAATAAAACACTTTTACTATATACATTTTTTTTGGGGAGATCAATCAAACTTAAGATTACTGAAGCAATTATAGTGCAAATACTTAAAGGTAACATGGAACAGCACATCACATAATTGAAAAATTATTTCACATGGGTGAGGTCCTGTACTGGCTCATATCAGGTGTTCATAGAAGAGTATTTCATTATATTTGACTGTGATATATCCAGAAGTAGAAAATCAAGAATTGGCGGGCGGGCTGTGAGGTTATTTCTTCTCAGCAGCTGTCAGCTCTTTCTTAGCATTTTTGCGCAGGTATCGGATGGCTGACAACGCACTTACATTTGCCAGGAGAACTGTGTGAAAATACAAATGATTAAGTGAGTCATCATGTACTCAAGAATTGTAAGCATGTAAAGACAGCCTCAGAATTTCATACGAAATACTGTCAAATGTCATGAGAAGAAATGTAGTAGAGGAAGCAGCTGCTTTGTAATTTCAGTCTTTTAAAATGAACATTTGCAGGTTTTTTGATGTATGAAAGTGCATTAATGATACATATTACACATTCACATACCAGCCTTCCAGGCATCTCCAACTTGAGGGTTTGCAGTCTTCAGCACCCAAGAAGCGAATGCTATACAAACCAGACACATGTCTGACTGCCCGAGAGGAAGAAGGGGGGCATCCAACCCTTCAAACAAAGTGACACAAATAATTATTGATAACACCTTGAATCATTGAATGTGTCTGACAAAAGTCAAGTGAAAGGTCAGGGATATAAGACTTGGCAGTTACACCTCGACAGCTGAGCAGAAGCTCCCGATAATATGTTGGGGCTTCTTCTTGTGTCACACTGTGACTCGTTCAAATCCCAGCAACTGCACAGATTATCGTTATGCAAACATACTGTGCTGCTTGATGCTACTGATATTTGTTATTATGATGGTCTTAAAGGTAATCCTCACAGGGAACTGCTGCACTTAATATGCTGTATTAGCAGATTGTTAGTTATTATCTTAATCATTAGAAGTTCAAGGAGAGGATTCACATATACATAAATACTGCACAGGTTGAGGTATTTTAATTTCCCTGTACAGCCAATTGAGCCAAACATAAATAAGACTTTGAGAGGGCACTCATTGAGTGAAGTCAAGTTATCACGTACAACCATTCTTCTTGGCTTTCACCCCTACGTGCCTGCAGTCCAGTCAGTGTCCTCTGACAGCTGAAGTAAGAGAGACTGTCCCGGTCACGACTGCGACAGCTGACCGAGTGGGTGAGATCTTACATTACAGCTGTCCACGTGAGGTAAACAGAGTTTAGAGTTGAACAAATAGTGGATGAAGCATTATTTATTACTATTACATATTTCTAAATAAAGCAATGGAAACATTTTATGGATATATAATTAAAGGTTCAGAGTCATAATATGTGGGTCTTCTGATACAGCAACAGCCTTTCTGGTTTCACAAACATACTGTCTGTTGGACTGGTTTATGGTGTCACACAAGTCTTGATTTTTGTTTTAGAATAATCTAAATTAAGATTTGTGCAAATGATGAATCTAGACATCAATCTGAAGTCTGGCAGTCTTTAAAAACATTTTGTTGGTTTATCAACTACTCTAAGACAGCACTACTATTAAGACAGCGTTTCACTACAGTTATGAAATAAGGACTGTTGTCTTTTTCATTCCGTGCATTCTTCTTCCTTCGTAAAACTTGGCACCTACTTTTCCCACCATACAACCCAAACCCAAACACTAACCGATAGATTCAGATGTGTTATGATACCAGGTCTGCAGTCGCTAACCTCATGCAGAGGTTAGAAGCAGATAACAGAGGTCTGGTAAGCTCACCTCTTTTTAACCCCACACCTCCAGATTCAATTTATTTAGTGTAAAACTCAAAACATTAAACAGATTTTACAGAGCTCCCTCTGGAGCTAGTGGCTTCATACAAATCGTTTCACATATGCAGTAGTACTCTCACAGTACTTTAAAATTGCTGCAGTTACCCTTTAGTCAATTTGTACGCAATAGCAGATCTGAATCTTGTATTTTGAAGTCTAGTGATGGTGCTACCATTTCTTTAAAACATTTTAATCACCGACTGTCCTTTTACTTGAAACGTTATTCCATTAAATTGATAAGAGTAAATCCTGAAAAATTTCTGTGTAATGTGTATCAAACAGAAACATCTGTTAACATCAGCAGATGGCCTTGCTGTATGAAGACATTTCTCCAATATAACTCCAGTAATTGCATATTAATCCACAATTACTGTAACCGCATATGTTAAACCCGTATTCTTATTAATGATGCATCTTTAAGTTCATCAGCTGAACTTACTTGGATTTGAAATAGACTTCTCGAAGTCCTCGTATTTTAAAGGCTGCTGTGCTAGTTGTCTGGAGAACGTGTCGTCCAGGTAGTAGAGAAGTGGATCAGAAATCATTGCATCTCGATTTCCCAGAGCATTTATGGGATGAGATGTCCTTCGAAGGGATCTGCCACTTTGCCTCACAGGTGCAAGAGGCAGAGGGTTTGTTAGTGTCTGCTTCTGGACTGTAGATCCAGTTATATTCATATTCCTGAAGGAGAATGTGTTTTTCCAGAAGAAATCCTGTTTGACGTCTCTATCTGTGAAGAAATTCTCATATTCGTCTCTATAAAGCTGAGATGCGCTTGATGTACGGTTAAACCTGCTGACCACCCTCACAGGACCACAGTCTTCTTCTTCATCAGAAGAATCATCATCAGATGAGGATGCAAAGAAGTGATCATAAGCCTCAGGGTACTCTATATTTCTTTGTGCTGAGCGAGAGCAGGAAAAGATAGGAACCAGTTTGTCTTTGGCCTTATCTTCTGCTGGGATGAGAGGGTAGAAGAAGCTTTCTGTGTCATACTCTGAAAAGAAATGATCGTAGGTTTCAGGGACAGAATCTCCATCAGTGCAGCAGAAGGTTATGTTATCTGTGGCTGTTTGGCTGGGAATTGATTGCTTTCCCCCGAAGAGGTACTGAAACACATCTGTGAGAGACATCCTGTAGCTTTCAGTTGGAGATGAAGCTGAACAGTCCACGTCTTTGTCATGTTTTGACATGTGTCCATCAGTTAAACACTCAACTTTTTCTAATTCTCCTTTGTCTAAGGATTGCAAAGTTTGGCCTTTCCATGTGCGACTGAAAGACCCAGAATCCAAGGCAGGTAGATTGTGTACGCTTACATTTTTAGAAATCTTTCTGGGGCATGTTTGAACACTTCCAGGGAGGACAGATTGAGAAATGTCATTAACAGATGTCAACATTGTATTTTCATGATAAATATCATCAGCTGGATTCACATGGACAGGTTCTCTCTCCCACATAACACCCCTTGAACAGGGGGAATTTACTGCCATAACAGAACTTGAACTTGATTCTATAGAGTTAGGATTGTGGGACTCCTCATTGGTTTGTTCAGGCAAAGACTCCACTTGCGAACAAAAGCCTGAATCGGTTTTAGGAAACATGTGAATCTCGTCACTTTCCTGTAAAGGTGGGAGAAAGCTGGATGGAGTAGCTTTGCTGACCATTCGTAAACCCAGAATATCATTTATTGTCAGCTTTTCCATCTCATTCCAAAAAGAAGACATAGCAAACACTGAGTGTTTTGAATCTGGAGGCTTCTCAGGTTCACATTCTGCTTTTGATGCTGGGACAGGAACTTCTGCTTCGACCACTAAATCACATGTTGAATATGATGTGTCACTTGATATAGACTGGCTTTTGGGTTCAGATGTGCCATCTCCTTCCTCAAGTTTTGCAAGTGCTAGTGATATTTTTCCTTCGTGACCTTCAGAATCATTTTGACTAACAGATAAAGAATTACTTACTGACATGTCTGTGATATTTTCATTTAAAAGTGACATGACAGATTTGGTGTCCAGAGTACAGGCTGATACTCGCGAAAGATGTGAGGCACTTGTAAGTACATCTGCAGACATGGATGATATGGTATTGCTCTGACTCTTGCCTGTTAGATTAATTTCACTCGATAGAAAAGGATTCCCACTTTGACAAGTCATTATTGGGAATGCTGCTAATTCAGATTTCCCATCAAAAGGGGATAATGTGTGAAGCACAGCAGAGGGTTCTGTTTGTAGTGCTGTAATATTGACATCTAAACTGGAGAGTCCTTTAGACGGACAATCTTTATCCGGCAATGAATTGCTGGATTCTACTGTCAATTTAGCACAGTCCACTTGACTGGATGTCTCCTCTAATAATGGACAGGCTCTAGTTTTGAATTGCTTGGGTTTTGGGTCAAGAGTGTCACAACTGCTTAAACCAGTTGCAGACAGAGGTAAGTGAGTCTTTTCCAGTGTAGAGCTAAATTGGTCTGTGTAGTGACAGTCCATTTCCAGTTGTTGTTGGAGCTCAGCCTCTCTTTGACACAGTGTGTTGTTGTCTATGCAAGAGTTTCCAGCCTTTATAGCCAGGACTGACTTAGCAGCGGATAGTTTGTCAATTTGGCTAACTTCCACAGCCATATCATTTGACTCTGTGCTTGGTAAAATACTGTTAGTTACTGATTTGACCTCTGCTGTACAATATTCTGGATTGTGTTCTTCATGGCAAATAATAGAATGATTCAAATGATCAGACTCCTGGAGACTCCTTGCATGAGCGTCATTTCTACCACAGTTTGCTGTGTCTGTGACCAGGTCTATTTTACGAGTTACACCCTCAGTTGTGGAAAGTGGTAACACAGTATATGTATTCAGCATAGTTGATTCTTCTACCTGTAATTTACTGGATGGTTGTAAATCTGTTGCCACATCACCACTGTTGTTTAGCGTTGACATTTTACTGGCATCAGTTTGACTCTGTGGGGTTACTGAAGTATCATTAGTTGTATTTTTTTCAGTCGAGCCTGAAGCTTTACATCTTCCTTGTCTGACTGTGCTCTCTGGTAAATATTGGCATTGACCGTCACTTTGACAACTGAAGTGAGAAAGATCCTTTACTTTTATCTCTTTAGGCGATATCATCACTGGGAGCTTGCTGATAGCTGAATATGTAGGTAAAGAGGACACAACCTTTTTTTGTGGTTCATTTAAATGAAATAAATTAATATCCTGAGACACACACAGACCCGTTCCTCTTCTCCATGCATAGTGCTCTTCCTCTGAGTCACTCTGCTTAACAAAAAACGGCCTCTCATATCTATGCAAACTTTCAGCCGTCTCCACACTTAGTCTTCTCTTCTTCCTTCTCTTCCTCTTGAGAGAGGCAGATGGAGACAAGTCTAGGCTTGTTGTTTTCTTTGAGCTCATTGCGTCTGACTGTAAAACATGAGGGATTTGATCTTCCTTCCATTTAACATTTGTCACCATTTCTGGAAAGCTAAATGAGTCGCTGCACTTTTTACTCAGAATTAACTGACTCGTCAACAAATCTTCCTGCTTAACATCCAGTGGTGTGCACATTTTCACCTTCATCCTTGTGTCAGCGTCAGATGTTGTTTCTGAGCTGACAACTCCATCCGTTGAGTAAGGAGACTGGTTCTGCTGTGCTGCCTCATTTACCCTGGTTTCTGCGCAGGCTTTCTCTCTGATGAACAACTCTATTTCAGGGTGAGCTGATTTGTTAGTCTTGAGTATGAAGTTACTGGCCGCAGGTTCAGAGGAAATGTTGGAACAAGTCTTGTGCTTTTTCATTGTGTTTAAGTCGCTGATGGTATAGGCATGCTCCATGGTCTCTTTGCCAACTGCTGTTTCATCCCTAGGAGGCAAAGAGTTTGACTTGGGCATGTTTTTTGACAAAGTGCTGCTGCTTGCTTGTTGACCAACATTACAACACTTCTCCTCCTGTTTAGCCTCTCTGTATTTTCCAGCAGCCTCTTGGCTTGGCTCAGTGTCCCTCTCAGCCTCTGTAACATTTTTCAGCCTTTCAAAGAACATATTGACAGACTGCAGATGTATATCCTCCTCACTGCCAGAGAGGATACTCTCCATACCACTGACGCCATGTTTAATGAGGTAATGATCTACAGGAGAGCTCTCACAGTCTGGAGGGTCGTCAATGGGGTGCTCAGCCTCTGAAAATCCAGCTGTTAGGTCAACTTTCTGAATCCTCTTAGCAAACATGGATCCTGTATCATCGAAGTCACTCATCCCCGATTCCACACCTGCTAGTGAAGGAGGAAGCAGGTTACAGTCCTCACACTCCACAAAGAAGCATTCCCAGTCACGTTCAGAGATCTCCACACTATATTCAAAGTCATCCATTTTGTATTAGAGGGCAAAATATGACCTGCAAAAGCAATCAAAATAGCTGTATTAAATAATCACTCCTAAAGGTATTCGTACTTCTTTTATATCATTATCCCAGAGTAAATGAAAGATCTTTGCAGAATGAACACCAAAAACATATTGCATGCATGAATAAGCTGCCAAAAAATAACTGAATTAACAGACTCATGAGAACATTAATGCAAAAAAACAGAAGCACGCCGACATAAATTCTAAATAATATCAATTAATTGCAAAACAACTTTTGATAATAAAATATAATAAATATTCACTGAAAACATTCCAGTAATCTAAAACTATCATCAATTACATCAAAGGATTAAGAGGAATGATAACATGAAGCATTAATATGCACTGTATTTCTAGGTTTCTTACCTGCGCTGCTTCAGATGCGATCCTGGTCTACAGGAGGGAAAAACTAGGAAGTCTGGAGTCTCAGCAGCACCATGTTGTATATCCTTTGGTGGGCGTTCTTTCGCATGGGCACACAGCACGGCAAGCCCCATGATTTGATAAATATAGAGCGGTGCTACTTATCACGTAATACACGCAATGTTCTTACGGCATCCGTCTCCAACAGAGGCATAATGTTTCAGAACTTTAAATAGACTCTCCACTAGCAAACTGCTTAACTGGTTAGACAGCATTTACATTTTACTTTAATATTGGTTTGCTACATGTAGCTGAAATCTATAAGAACTTATCGAGGTGATATTTATGTGTTTTTTTAATGAATTCTATATCATGAAATCAAATCAAATAAGTGATTAAGAGCTTAAAATCCAGCAGTGCCTGGAGAAGCTGCTGCTGGTTCCAACAACAGTCAGGCGCTCAGCAGATGTAAGGGGTCATGTGAGATGTGTGTCAGCTGTCAGCTGATACCTCTCTGCTGTGATGTCATGGGTAACATCAGTGGATCGGATCAATCTTTCCAGATGCTGCAGGAGAGCCAGAATGGTGAGGATATGACGACTGGAGCCGAACCACGTAAGACTCATATAACTCACCTAAACATGAAAAACAGAAATACAGGCAAATAAAAATAAATCATGTTTACTTTTAATTTAAGAAAAATATTGTGTAACTAAAGGCTTAGTCGCCCTCCAGTCAAAAATGTGTTCATTATTCATTCTTCACTTAGAGATTCACTTAGATATTCAGTGTGCACAATGGTGTTCGTATGTGCAGAGTTGCTGTTTTTTACATGGATCTGTTGAATGGGGTTTCTCTGCTCTTACCAATTCAATAGTTTCAAACACATACATACAAGGATGATTATCGCAACTAGTCTTAAATGTAATTTGCCAGGTGTAATGTGGAAATCTGAAGCCAGGACTGAATGGACCTTTCAGTGAAGCAGTGTTTGTCTGGCAGGTAAACCTTTGAAATAAAAAATATTTGCATAAATATTTTGTCATTTTCAATGATGGATTGAAATCAAAACACTAATTATTATTCATCTATTATCATTTTATTGTAACTCAAAACATATCTTGTTGGGATCTTATATAATGATTAATTAAGGTGTTATGGATCAACAAGAACAACTTTTGGTTGCCAGGCCTAGAACATCTGTTAGTTATGGTCTCCTCAAGTATATCTTGAACTTACTAAGGCTAACAAGTTTCTCATTGCGATAAGGTATTTAACTATGAGTATTAGAGAGCCATTAATACAGACTTCTTCTACTACAATGAGGAATCAAACCTGGAACTGGAAATGTTTAGAAGCTGTTGGATTAGTTTATTTTGGCCCTGATGCCTTGCAGCTCTATGCGCCATTCAAAGGTGTTTTCACAACCTCGCAAGCCTAACATTTTCCTAATTAACTCTTTATTTTAAAAACTGTTCCTGATCGTGTCTTTCATAGTTTCAGATGTACACATTCAATTTGATATTATATCTCAACTTTAAATTTAACAAATGAACATTCTGGCGAGCATTTTGGAGACACTTAAAGTCTTAGGTCAAATTATAGCACAGATGTCAGGATAAAACCAGGGCTTTTTTTACTGCTTGAACGTGAAATCTACCATTTGGGAGGACGGCTTATCTGAAGAGGGCTTGAACCTTTGTTTACACTTATCAGAAAGACTTAGTACTTAGGACCATCCTTGCAGTTGAAATGTCACTGACACTGAAGATACCCAGATAACCTATCAGTCCTCTTCTCATTATCAACTGTAATACTGTACTTAACTGATGCCTATTGTGCCTTAATTGCAGTTAAATGTACTGATTAAAGATGATGAGGTCCCATTGGTTAGAGAAAAATACCTCACATTAAAGATATTATTTGCTGACAGTGCTGTAAATGTACTATATAAAAAGTGGAGAATGTGATAAGATTATTCAAATGCCTTAGTTTTGCAGCAGGTTAATCTCATGCTATCACAGAACTTTAAAGAGGAAATTATGGAAATGCTTGCATTCGTAAAGAAACATCTCCCCGGTTTTCCTTCACAGTGTCACTCTACATTCAGAATTTGCATCTCACACTTTCACAGGCAGTAAATACAGCCTTTATTTGCCTCATTTTAATCACTATAGATATTTATGAGAAAACAGACCCTCTAATTAGCCAAACCACAGCCTGGGCTGTGTGCCCAAGAGGGCCCACTCAATTCATCAGCTGTGATAAAGGGAGACAAGCCAGGGCCTGTGTGGCTACTGCACCTGGGGCAGCGGGCCGCTTTGACATGGGTGGGATTCTGTTCCCATCAAAAGGATTAGGCTCTTATGAGTCAGTTCTTGGAGTTAAGATTGGAATCTGTTTGGGCTGTTTCACAGTGGCTAATGCGACAGAATTTCACCCTAATTGTTCACCACGTCAGCCCTGGCAATTCAGCGTCAATTAAACGAAGCCCAGTAAACAGACACATTCAGCAGCAGCTCAGTGACAGGATGTCTAAACATAGAAGAGTTTGTGTATGGTCTCGTTACCAAGCATCCTTGGTTGGTGGCATCTTATGAGTCAAACAGGGTTGAAAAGTCTTTATAATGGCAAAGAAGCGGGGGGAATAACAGAAAACAGTAGGCAAAATGTCCATTCTGAATCTTTGGAGAATGCAAACAGGCTATTTAGCAATTTAATAAATGCCACACAGGTTGATGTATACTCCTCACATGAGGGATAAACTCCTGAGAGCTAGGGAAGAGTTTAAAACAATGTTGGAAAATTGGAAAAAAAATTAACAGAGAGCTGAGAAACTAGCTACTGCTTGAGGAGTTAACTTGACAGGATTTGAAACTATTTTTCCCATTTTAGTTCAATTGAAAAACTAACTTAAACAAATTCAGTAGCCATTTATTCATTAAGTTTATTTATCCTTCTCCATGATGTGGATTACTTTTTCTGTACAAAAGTAATCCTACACCTTAGCTCAATAATAGTTTCTTTATCATGAAGGGGATTGTAAGGAAAACAGGAACAAAAACCACCAACATAAATGATTTGTAGAGGGCGAATCAAGTGTTCTGCTCTCCTAAAAAAAGCGTTAAATAAAGATTCCCACTTTTATTATTCAGGAACTCTTTGCCCGATTTTTTTAGGCCTACTGGGTAAACGACTATAGGTCTACCAGGAGTCTACTCTAGTCCCAGTCAGTATAACATTTAAATCCTGTTACCTGTAGCCTATCTTCAATTCGGTGTAAAGGAGAGAATTCCTGCGGCCACTCAAGAGCATTATAGGCTACGTCCTGACAATGGTGAGATTTGATCAGACGCACTAATACCAAATATCATTGTCCTCACCTGTAATTTCACCGACAAACACAGCAGTATCCGTGCCCGAGCCGCTCGGGAGGAGGGGTGGGGGGGTGTCATGTTAAAATCCACCAAAACGACCAAGAAGAAATTGGACTGAACCTCCAGGCTACGTGCGACATGATTTGATTTTAATGGAGAACACAAACCTTGTTTCAAGATTGTAGGCCTGCCTTTTAAAAAAGAAAGAAAAATGACATGTGAAAACTTTAGCCTAAGATATTGTGTCGAATTTGATTAGGTAGAGGCTACAAATTAGACACGTTTGTTTTCTTCCTGGAAACATTACAAAAATTAACCGAGTTGTCACTGCTTATTGAATGCGGGAAGACCTAACTTGATGCAGTGTTTCCTTTTGACCACAAGATGGCGCCCGCCACCAATCACCGTCAGAAACCCAACGGAGTCGATATCACGGTGGAGCTTCCACTGACCGGTGACTTACAAGGATACTTGAAATGGAAAGAAATGATTTATGATGAAAAATGTAACACTGTAGAACACTTAGGCTACTTTTGAGCAAAAGTTATATCATCTAGCCTAGTAAAGGCCCTGTAGGCCTAGCCTACTCACAGATCGCTGAATAGCTCCGGTAAGTAGGCCTATGGGTATATCATATTAATGATGCAGTAATTATTGCCTAATGGATTAATGAATTGATCTTGCAACCGATATATGCACAGCTAAGGTTAGCGATACATTAAAAAGCTATTTAGGTTTATAGGCCTAGTTAAAAATCCCAAAGCCATACACATCCATGACGTAAGCAGTACGCACACAGGTGTTTTCACTTATGTGCCTGGTTAGACCTCTTTCCAATTAGTGTGCGGAAGATTAAGCTACAGACTGTGTGCTGCTCCATACAGAGTAACTGGTATCTGTACCTGTCAGATAGAAAAGTGCAGTGAATTGCACAATAGTTCCCTCTCTAGTATACATTAGGCTATACATAAAAAACATATAGCACTTGCATCATTGTGTTGCATTTCACTACTGAGTACAGGGAAACTAGGCTGCAACTCCTGCAGTGTGCAACAATATGTATATAATTATTTTTGTATTTCTTCACAGCGAATGTATCTGAAAGTATTAATGCCATCTGTAACAAAATCAAGCGACTGTCTTCTAGATGATATCATTGTACATCTTGTGTGTCTTGTATGTTTTCTCACTAGAGTTCTTGATACATATTTGGGAATGCATACAGGCCATGTCTGTGCATTAAAGGCAATATTTAAAGCTGAAATATCAAGATAGTCCCCTAAAATCAGCATTATGTGTGTGCCAATCATCTGTCTACTTTGTACTCAATTGTTTTATAGGAAACTGAGCCGACTTGCTGTAAGTTACATAAACATTTACAGCAGCACAAAATATTCTTTCAAATTCACATTTAGCTTTATTCACAAATCCAATGCTTGAATCCATTGGTTCCATCTCCATTGCTTCCTTCCCCCTCACCATTAGGCATACAACCAAATCATTTCACATTAGCTGGTGTCAGGGTATTTCTGGACCTCAAGACAGCGGGTGGAATTCTTCTCTAATTTCCAAGCCTTGAGGCAGTCTGAACCTCTGCACATAAAACAATTAAGCCCTTTTACACCACGTCTTCCCTTGAAGTGGAACAGCCGAAGTGATTGTAATGCAAGGCGAGTGAGACCTATACACATTGGCAAAGCTGAACAGCGCACAATTATGGCAGCAGGCGCGTGACATGAGCCGGAGGTGTGGAGTGACCCTGGCTGACTCTGGACTGTCTCTGGTCTCTGGTCTCTGTCCTGAAGGCCTCAATGGCTTGGTTAATTAGTGAAATACAGCCAACACTTTTCACTTCAAATACTTCGGAATAACAGCTTTTGATGCCACAGTGACTAGATTAATATATGTTGGACTGTGTACATGCATCAAATCAATATCCAACATCATAAGCCCTTATCCACCATCAATTTACCTTCCTTATGAAGCGTTTTTCATAATCAATGTATTTGTCGATCAAAACTGTCTTTACATTTTCCAAAACAGATCATTTCCAAAAGATAAGGCATCATAAATGTTTTGTTTCAGATGTATGAAATAATCCCTTCCATTACTCAGCTTTTCAAACAGGACATCCTCATCAATCTTCCATAGCCATTTTAAAAACTTTCCTTCTCATAAGTTTGGATTTATAATTTTTTCCAATATTGTTTTGTTGCAATCCTGCCTTCTATTTGTTAGACTATATTCCAATTGTTCTTTCACCACCCTAAAAAAACATTTTGGTCTCTTTAATCCTAGCAGGGTTGTGTTCACTTTCCTTGGAGAACAAATAATTCCCTTCCTTCCCTGTGTATGTCTCTGCTTCTCCCCAGACGGACTGCTGCAAAGCTGTTTACTCTGGGTTAACCATACGGCGAGCCATGTGAGAAATCATTCTTCTTTCTGCGGACTTGGTGGGTTAATAAGTTATCTGAGGACAAAGAGCTGACGAGCCCACCATCCCAAACCCAGCGATGGCCTTCCTTCCTTTGGCCCTGGTCACGGGGGTTATCTGTGACAGGGGAACAATAGGAAGTGGTAAGACCAATCACATCATAGCCCTGTCACTCACCTCCTGCATGCCTCCACATAACTCTGCAGAGTGCTGCTGCATGTGAAACAGAGCTGTCCATCCACCCGCTTTCATGACATGTGATTCACCCAGGCTCCAGCATATCACATAGCATGTAACAGCCCTTTGACCTCTCATTAATAACGACTGCTCGCTGTCTGTCAATAGTCATGGCATAGTGTGAATGACACTTTAGAACACCATACCAACATGAGTATGACTTGCAAATATACACTCAACAAAAATATAAACGCAACACTTTTGTTTTTGCTCCCATTTTTCATGAGATGGACTTAAAGATCTAAAATTCATTCCAGATACACAATTGTACCATTTCTCTCAAACATTGTTCACAGATCTGTCTAGTGTGATAGTGAGCACTTCTGCTTTGCTGAGATAATCCATCCCACCTCACAGGTGTGCCACATCAAGATGCTGATCTGACATCATGATTAGTGCACAGGTGTGCCTTAGACTGTCGACAATAAAAGGCCACTCTGAAATGTGCATTCTTTTGCTTTATTGGGGGTCTGGGGACTCAGAACCAGTCAGTATCTGGTGTGACCACCATTTGCCTCATGCAGTGCAACACATCTTCTTCGCATAGAGTTTATCAGATTGTCAATTGTGGCCTGTGGAATGTTGGTCCACTCCTCTTCAATGGCTGTGCGAAGTTGCTGGAGACGGCTTATGGTGGAGAAATGAACATTCAATGCACAAGCAACAGATCTGGTTGACATTCCTGCTGTCAGCATGCCAATTGCACGCTCCCTCAATGCTTGTGGCATCTGTGGCATTTTGCTGTGAGACAAAACTGCACATTTCAGGGTGGCCTTTTATTGTGGACAGTCTAAGGCACACCTGTGCACTAATCATGACGTCAGATCAGCATCTTGATGTGGCACACCTGTGAGGTGGGATGGATTATCTCAGCAAATCAGAAGTGCTCACTATCACACATTTAGACAGAGTTGTGAACAATGTTTGAGAGAAATGGTACAATTGTGTATCTGGAATGAATTTTAGATCTTTAAGTCCATCTCGTGAAAAATGGGAGCAAAAACAAAAGTGTTGCGTTTATATTTTTGTTGAGTGTATAATCGTGTTCTTTGGACATCATTTTTTTGAAATTATTATTGAAAATTGTACATAATATTGTAAATATGTCTGAAGGCAAAAAAGTATTGATAGAAAAATACACCAAAATGTGAAACCAACTTTGCTAACTTTCAATACCTGTCACCAGTATACATGTGTTAAAAAAGTGCTGGCTATAGTGATCTTGCCGGTGACATGATCATAAAGTTCTAAGCGTGTCACCTCCACAGTGAGGGAAAGGTGTACTGCACAGGTTGGCATCTAGTCAAAACAAGTCTATACATCAAAGCTGGAGTGTGCAGCCTTGCAGTTCAAACCCTCAGGCCTGGATTTGTCAAAAGTCTGGGTAAAATGACTGTCTGTACATGCTGTGCCCTGACTGCCCTCTAGGTCTGAGTCAGCCAGCTGGTGAGGGTGGGCGTTTTGCTTTGAAGGAATGGATTGTGATTGTCCCTTGAGTAACCTCAGTCTGAGCCTCCATGCAACTTCACCACTGGGTACAATGATTGTGAGAGGGCACAAGTCCCTCCCTCTACAGTATATAAATCCTCTCCAGGACCTATTTGGGGTTTTACTGCAACATGTTTCCTCCTATAGATCCTCAGCTTGTTTGCATCCTGATGTGGATCACCCACCGTGTTAAAATGACTCTCCCCTGAAACCACTCAATGCACAAGGTTATCAATGGCTGACAACAGAGCTTCAGCAATGAGGTAAACTGTAGCGCCTACCACCCTGGTTTGTTTATCCACAGCTGGTTGTTTGTGGCCTGACATTTGTTAATGCTGTGTCGATTCCAGGCTGAATGGCACATTCTTGCCCCGACACTTAAGATGTTTTTAACTCTTTTGCCATTGAGGTCCAGGAGACTATGGATCAAGTAGGACTGAATAGGAGCTAAATTAACACAAACCAGTCAGTCAATGCTGGCCTTTGCCGCCTGAGAGTGTGGAAGAATTTGCATTGAAGCCACACCATTCACGCTACAATACGGCGGGTACCTGACAAGTGCTCCAGCGCTCGTCTCGGTCTCGGGGAGAGCAGCTCTCCAGGGAAGGAGACTCTTCACTTATATGATGCCAGAGGCCAAATGGAGAGCTTAGGTAACAAGAGGCAAGTTGAAGCTTATTTGCTTGGTGGTTGCCATAACAGACCGCGTAATAAGTAGTATTGGCTGATGTGTTCCCCCTGCTTAATGAGGCACAAACAAAACCAAGCGGTCAAAGGTCAGCCTTGCCAAAACTGTCTGCTCCTCAAACCTCTCAGAGCTACAACCCTTTCACACTGCAGCATACTCAGCAGCACACTGTCTGGACTGTGTGTTCGAATGGTCAGAATGTGTGAAGTGATGCGTGGGAAGATGGGGAAGAACAGGGAAACTTCCGATCCTTAATTTTTGGGAAAGTTCATGAATCATTCCAAGATGGTTACCCCATTCACTACCAGTGTTGTAGTCCACTTGCATTTTTGTTGTACACCCTGCTGTGTAATGCTAAAAGCTACAACAATAATTTGTATCAGAGTACTCTAAACTTTTCAACTTTTCCTTTGTTCCCTCATTCCCTCAATGAAGTACAGGAAGCTAGTGGTTAGCTTAGCTGTTGACAAGGTGAACCGAAGCGCTGGAGTTGGAAGTGGGTTGAGACGTGAAGCAGGGATTTTTGTAAGAACTACTTTTCCACTGTGAAGGTTTAAAGGGGGAGTCCCACTGTATTATAACTAGAAGAGCTAAACCAAATAACCCCAGTGATGTCACCAGGGTTATCTTAGATGGCTGATGACGTGGTTGTTTAGGTAGCCTTGTGTGAATGTGTATGACTGCTGTATGTTTGAGGTGGTGGTCGGAGGGGCCGTTGGCGCTGAATGGCAGCCACGCTTCCGTCTGTCTGCCCCAGGGCAGCTGTGGCTACTATGGTAGTTTACCACCACCGGTATGACTGTGTGTGAATGAATTGAACCAGGAACCCTGTAAAGCGTCTTTGAGTGCCTAGGCAATAAAGCGCTATATAAAACCTATCAATTATTATTAATTATTATTATTAGAGGCATATCCAGTTTACATTAAGTAAGATATAGAAAGATAAGTGTTGTTGTAGGTCTGTACATTAAAGATTGAAAGT
The DNA here is from genome assembly GCF_949987685.1 of Ammodytes marinus. NCBI lineage: Eukaryota > Metazoa > Chordata > Actinopteri > Uranoscopiformes > Ammodytidae > Ammodytes > Ammodytes marinus. Next base: position 10,212,913 of record NC_137211.1, on the reverse strand, counting down.
GCTAGTTCTTACACATTTCATAATGCAGGTTTTCCTTCAGCTAATGAAGGAATATGGTGAATATGAATCTGCATTTCACTGTTTATTTACTGAAAAAGGCTTTGCATAGCATAGCATACTGTATCTTTTAATAGCATATCCAATCAAGCACCCATATGAAATCATACACACATTATGCATTGCACTTCATCACTACACACCAGCTAGGAGCAGGTTTGAACTCCAGGACCTTTACGCTGTAAGGAAATAATGCTATTGACTGACCCACCATGCCAAACTGAAGTTAAAACATACCACAAAAAAAGTTTAAATCTGAGTTGTAATACTTTACCCGACACCAGTTATTTCCTGCAAGGCTGAAGAAGAGCCTGGAGAAACAAACACCTGCCAGCATTTGGCTGTGCGTCTGGTTAATGTGCTGTCTCCTTAAGATCCAGACAATACTTTATGTTGTAAAATCATGCCTTTTTTCCACCCAGTTTTATCATGTGGTGTAATGTTTCGCTACAAACACAGCTTTGTTTTGGATATTGTTGCCTACACTAGTTCCTCAGAATAATTACACTGGGAAAACCCACAAAGGGTTTCAAAGGTCAAAATGCAAGTTTTTGTATGTGGCCACGTTTGAGTCTAAAGCTGGGGTGATGGGTAGATGAATAAAGGACCAACAAAGACCATATACTTGAATAACTCTATGTACTAAACAATTTTAATCAAACTACACAGAAAGTGGCATGCTGGGAGAGAGCCTACCCCCACTGTAGCCTGGGAAAATGCCAGCTTGTCTTGAGAACGTCCAAACAATCACTCCTTCCCCTCCATACACTCTCAGAGCTCCCACTGTGTTGTAATATAACCTTAGAAGGGGGTACCAGGGCTGTGAGAGGTTGGTGCTGTCAGTGGGTACATTATAGTAGTCGAAGCTGCTGGACTGCCACACGATATTACTAAATACTAGCTGTTGCTTTGAGGTTGCTGAGGTGAACTGCTTGGTTTTTGGCAGGTGGGGAGCCGGGTGGGGCCCGGGCTTTCACAGTAGGCTCTGGTTGATTAAAAGTGTTTCAGCACAGTGGTGACCGGTGGTACCCAACCGCTTGCCTTGAGGAAGCTAACAGCATCATATATTACAACGATCAGCTGGGGCCTGTGTGAGTGTTCCCACAACATTCAGAACATGAGAAGGAGAGCATGTGGAGACGGAGATTTAAAGGGGTGAGGTCTTTTTTAATATTGTCCTGCTGAAAGAATAGAGCCATTCTCTGTCCGCTTTCTGTGTGAGCTCAAAGTTTGTTTACTGCAAATTCTCAGTTTGAAGTAACAGTTCAGTTTAGACACTGACATGTTTTTAAAGTTGTCAGACGATGAGGGTTGGTTGATACAATAGGGGATACGACCCAAAGTAAGGAAGATAAAAGAGAGGAATCAAAGCAAAAATATTCTTCCTTTTTTCTAGCTTATGTGATCAACTGCTCCGGGCAAGTAAAGACTAAAACACACATTCAGAATTATGGTTAATGCAGCAGCAAAGTTCTTAAAAATGAAATACATGCAGATCTTTTAGTCAAGGAGAAGGGACTACATAGGCAAAACCTCATATTATACTATAATGTTTAGACTTCAGTTGAATGCCAGAAGTCTGATTGCAAATGGACAAAAGTTTAAAGGATACATCAATACACCTAAAACTAAACCAGATGTTGTATTAATACAGAAAATATGGTTCAATCCAGCGCTAGATTTTGATCATCAAGGGATATTTGAGTTTACGCAAAGATGGAACCAGTAGAAATGATGGCCAAATATTTTTCAGACAAGGAGTAAAATATAGACATGATCTAATGACTTGTGACTGTTTTTGAAGGGTGGACCAAAGAAGGAAGCATGAAAAGAATATATTTCTATGACCCATGCAAAGAAAGAGAAAGAAAATCAGATTCACCATTAGAGAGGGAAAGTAATCTGGTGTGGAGACTTCAATGCACACAGCACGTATGGAGAAACAGACGATAGTTGAATAGAGAAATCATAGAACAGAATATGGAAGAAAAGGATTGTAAATGCTGGTTCAGGCACAAGGGTGAATTCGGTAAGGGGTCCAGAATTAAACAATCTGTTTATCACCATGTTAGTGACTGAATATAATGTAAATGAATACTCTAGTGTGAACCTTTAACCTTCAATGTGTGGCCCGGCCACCACAGGGGAACAGTTAAAAGAAACTTAAATTGACGGTAAGAAACAGGAAGCTAACAGCAATCCCACATGTCATAGTCCAAATGTTTTGTTCCCATCCAACTATTCCAACTTCATCCTGCTCTGCCCCCTCATTAATTTCAATGAAACCTCTGTACTGACATAGTGGGGGGCACCAATGCAGTGGGCTACAGCAAAAAATGCAAAATCGTTTGGTAAAAGGTTCAACCAAACTTAACTTGTTTCAGTTCATTGTACCCCCCACAGTATGGCAAGATAAGGTGCAAGCAAATGTTGGTAACTGAACTATTTCTTATTGTGATGTAAAAGGAGATCTGCTGTTAACGTGGCGATTGTGGGAAACTGAAGATTGAAAATATTTATGGAGTAACATCTCCAGGGCCACATAATTCCTAAACTCTCTCCTCATTTCACCTCAGGCCAGAATGTTGCCTTTACTCCTGCTGTTCACCTTCTTTTATATTGCCCTCCCCTGTTCCCCTGCTGTGGGCCAACCTGCCATGTAAAGAAGTGCCTCCTTGGAAAGGGTTGCTCCGCAGGTAAAGAGCAGCCTGAGGACAAGCTCCCCTGCTGGGCCCCCGACACATGCTCACATGCTCTGACCTTTCTCTAGTGAAAGCATCCTTGTCTTACATTACACTCAATTGGGAGAGGCCTTTGCCCAAAGTGACTTGCATTTATAAGCATTTAAACCATGTAGGCCAAAGAGCTATATCACCCAAAATTGGAAGTGAAAAATCCACAATATATAGTATGCTTAAAGAAACATGTTGCTTTGCTATGTGTTCTTGTTCCCCTTTCCCCTATCTTAAGCCATGGTATGTTGGGGTTAGGCGAAGCAACCGAGGCTGGAGTCCGATATAGAGGGCCATGCACTCAGGCCCTTCCAGCTGCGTCTTGCTTTCAGACTGGAGCTATTTCAGAGGTTATTGATGTTTCCACCTACTGGGAGCTTTCTAAACAACTACCCTGCTGCAACAGGTTACAAGTCCAGCTTCCCGCTCATTAGGCACTAATTGATTGTAATCTGGCCTTTGAGAAGTACTGGCTCGCTATGGGGTTGTTCTGCACATGTGAGCGCCCCCACTGTCCCTTCTTCTTGTCCACCTCACTCACCAGCAGGGTCTGGAGTACAGACACAATTGGTCCTCTCAGATAGAATCATTAAAGCGGGTGGGATAGCATGAACTCTTTCATACACTAGGCCTCTTTGGACCAGCTTGAGACCAGGGACAGTGGCCACTCTGCCTGCCCAGTGGGAGAGCCCCATCCTGGGCAGGCTATTGTTCGCCTCACCCCTCGACTGGCTGCCTGTGGTTCTGGCGGCATTGGCTTGATTTGTATGCCAAGGTCCTGGACTAAAGACAGCCATGCAGGGGAGCTGGGTCAATATTGGTTTTGAGAGCTAGAGGAAAAATGTCAAGATGTTAAATTCTATTGACTTCCCCCCACTGTTATTTGTTTCTGTGGCCAAAGGCCTAGTGGGCCATTAGTGTAAACAGGGCTTTGTCTCAAGGCTCAGCTTCCAGCAGGAGGCTTATAGAACCAAACCCAGAGATAGAGGGTGTAGTCTGGCTTTAAAATGGCTGAGATGTTGGGCTGAAGAGAGACCTTAAAATGACAAAGACAGAGATACAGAATACAAACTGTTTTGATCCCCTCGGACACTTTTGATGTATGCCTGCCATCTTTGAACTGATCGCATTAAGTGCTTTTTTGGCATTTGGAAAAATCTGCACAAAATGAGTAAGGGCTTCAGGTTTATCATGACAGTTTTTCAGTGGCTTTATCAAAAGCTGAATATCAAGAGAGTATACAATATGACACAATACACTGCATGTTCAGGTTCAAGTCAGGGTCATTAATAGGGATGTGAATTTTTTTAATTATTGGCATTTTATACCGACATCAATACTGATATTGCTTATCAAAACAGATAGATCGATACTCTTTTTGATACTACTCCATACTTTGATGCAAAAGAAATGACATGACTTGAAGTTTTTCTGATTACTTTTAGGCAGAAAATAATTTATATTGCTGACGTTTTGCTAAAGCTGTCAAACACACTGCATTGCTTCAGATTTATAATGTTCTATTTGTAGGTTTTCATGAGCGTGCTGTTGTGACTCGCTTATAGCTGCATTTAAATAAATATACGTAGTAAAGTGTTCTTAGAAAGTAAACACGCGTCTACACAAGGTCAAGCTAGGAGACGGTTAAGAATGTGAAAAGGCTGTTACGTTATCATGAATTAACGTTGCATAAATACCAATAACAGTATTGCTTGTCAAATAGCTGGTCGATAGTTCGGTATTGATAAGTCAGAAACCAGTATCAATGTTTTACCTTTTTCTTTACCCGCAAGGATGTCCTATGCTTTTCAGTATAAGATGTATGTAACGACTCTTCCACTGAGTCTTTGTTCAGGGTTCCACTGGGTATAAGTGAAGAGCAGCTCTTTTACAGCGCTACATCCCTCTTCCTCTTGCCCTCAGCTCTATCCTGTCTCTTTCAGCCCTCCAGGAATATGGGATTTTTTTTAAAATCACTTCAATTAACATGGAGCCATAAAACCGTTCTCCTTGAGTGTTTTCACACCCTCGTCCTCTTCGCTTTCTCCTCTGGTCCTCATTGCGTTCTTGTAGTTCCCCCTTACTTTATTAGGTGGCTGGCTTTTGTGCTACTGCAACAAGTCACTTCCCCCTCGGGCAGACAGGGAGGGAACATGGAAATACTGAGGAAAAGTCACAAAAAGGCTTGTGTTTAACAGATAGTACAGAAGTCCACGCCTTAATTCAAATCTAGTTATCTTTTTGTAATGTGCACACTTTCTTGTATCTCATTTCCTATTGCATATTTAGCTCCATCACTGCTAATGGGTTACTTAGCATGCAGGCACACTGGAAACAGAACAAGTGTGGGAAATCACACATTACTGCAAAGCGACACATTTCTCTCATTTGACAACACAGGACCGACAATGGTTGCGAAAGCCTGCAATCCACCTACTTAGTGCCTTTCTTTACTGTGCTGTAAAGTAGCCAAACAACATTAACGCATCCCCCCCCTCCCCCCCCCCCCCCACACACACACCTATTTCTCAAGTAAACAACATTTTCCTTACTTGTCAGCGTGATTATGTGTAATCAAAGTCATTCACCTATGAAAAGCACAATTTTCAAGTCAATTCAAGATACTTTGACTTTACTCAAGAAACAGCAGCTAATGACATCTGGTTTGGGGCTTTTTTCTTTGGAAGGAAACAAGGGAAGACCATATGCATTATGTGTGTGTGTGTGTGTGTGTGAGTGTGTGTGTGTGTGTAGACCTTACTATGAACACATTTGTTCTAGCCAGGTCAGTAGGTTTGTTAAGTCTATGGGGACGTGGACGGCCTACTGGACAGGAGCAGACCTGCCCTGCTGCTGCAGCAGACAATAGAACCAGTCAGACCGTCCTGTCCAGTCTGTCCACTTTGCCAAAGCAGCTGGGTTTGAATTCATGCGTAACGCTGCTCACCCCAGGTAGGGTCAAGTAAATAAGAACACTGGACTTATTATTGCCAAGCACAAGATGTTGCTGAAGGTTTCAGGCAGTTATGAGATGCAGGTGACGAGCCACAGTGCTGGTTAAAAGTTACACCTTTCACATAGAAGTCTTGTTGAAGATGGAGAGCCTGCCTGTGCTTTGCGTCATCGGTGGTTTAAGTTTTTGTTTTTTTTAGTTAAGACATTTTTTTTTCATCCAGAGTTTTCATATCACTGATTGCCTTACATCATACTCTGCTTGATACTGTATCAAATGATGTCAGCTGGAAAGTTTTAGAATCCACAACTTTGACATACACATTGCATTTGTTTTTTTCTGAAGACGTAAGTGCACATCAGTATGTTTTTCATCTTCAGTGATCCATGGCATTTGTTCGGTCTACTCATGTTCGGCATGACAATGGACAGACCCTCCCTCTCCACCCCGGACTGTGGCTGTGGGTTAGTATGAGAATTGCCTGTTTGACTCATGAGGATGCAAAAGCTACAGTACAAGCCTCTGTCACCACTATGAGTACGCAAATGTGAAAAGAAATGTAACAGTTGTAAAAGGGTAGGGGGGGCATGTGGTCAGAGCACGACCTCTAAATGCTTGTCTCACCCCGCATACGCCAACAAACAACCCACAATTCCCCTCAGTAGGGTTGACTTTGCATGAACATATTTGCTCATTGTGATTGCCAGCTTTCTGCCAGCCCCTTCTGGTGTGAGAGTGAGCAAACATGTCCCTCTCCCCTGTGGACCTGCTGTAAACCAGAGACTGAAAGACACATAACAAAAGGAGCGGGAGGAGGGGGGGGGGGGGCAGAAGGTAAAGTAAAACTACAGTGAAGTTTGAAAGCATCAACGAATAGAATTCAAGGAGGTTGGATACATTTTGTTTACCAACGGATGTCATGTACAACTATAAAGCTGCTTTCTAATTTATTTAATTGTTATTCAGTGTTTAAGACTGGAATTGAGACTCAGAAATATTCAATAAATAAATGAAAAATAGACAGTGTTTGTCTCCACTATAACAGTGGTATAACTGTACAGCGGCAGGGTGAAAAGAAACTTAAACACACACCCTCCTTCAAAATGTTCTATGCCATAAAAGGCCTTTTCTTTAAGGCAAGAACAATTCCGTTATGTCCAAATATTGATCAGCGTGGGCTTGTTGCTGCTTAGCTCCCTGTGTTTCCTCTCTGCAGACTTTCCACAGTCATACAGACTCAAAGGAGTTAAAAGCTTGGCCAGCATGTGGGATGAAGTCGTGGCCCACTGTGCAGGTTGCCCATGGGAATTAGGACAAAACCTGACTCTAACACCTGACACCTCACTGTGAATGATCCAGTAAAGAGCGCACATCCTCCTCACCCAGGCCAAATCAACTGAGCCATTTACACACTCTACTCTGTGATAATTGTATGGGTTTTCTTCCCCCATGGTTTTGCTATTATTGTGATGTATTCAGTTTTGTACCTTTTTTTCTATTCTCTTTTGTTTTCCAACCCCATTTCAATTCATTTCAGGGGTTTTGATTTGCATTAATGGTTACATTTAAGTGAGAATTAGATTTTGGAGAGTTAGTGTAAGGGAATGTATGAATCTCCATAGAATGCTCTTGCCAAATTTCTAAGACTTTTTTTTTCCACTATCTTTCAGTTTTGGATTCACAAAACACACATTATAAACGGAACTAGAGCCACCACAGAATTTAGTCCACGTACCGCAAGAGAAGGGCATATAAAAAGAAATGGGATGACATTAATCACCTGGAAACTCAAGCCATGTTTCTCATCCCACAAAGTGACATCACGAGAAGGCACCTGCTTGTTGGACACAAAACACACTGCGTGCCCAGGAAACAGCTGCCTATCTATTGTTGTCTGGAGTTTTGGTTTATGGACAACATGAACCTCTCAACAAAGCCAAGTCCCTGCGGATGACAATGGCCTAAGTAGGAGGCAGAGTGAAGGGCATGCAGTGTTAAATTAAGTGCAATGTCAGCCTTTTACTTGTTTTTATTGGGCAGCCAAGTGGATGGTGCAGCTCGGTTGGGGGCCGCCGTAAAAGAGTAGGGAGGATTCTTTCACACTTAGGTGTCTATCCTGTTATCAGGCCCATTCATAGTGATAGAAGTGACACACACACACACACACTCACACACACTCACACACACACACACACACACACACACACACACACACACACACACACACACACACACACACACACACACACACACACATACTGTGTACTTGATACTTGGTTATGTGTACACATAATACACATACATAGGTTTGTGTTATTGCTTGTGGGAATTGAGAAGTGGTCGGGGTTATCTAGAATTAGAATTCATTGGCCGCTGTCTTTGTGCACTAGCACTTTGTCAAATGAATTATCATTATCATTTTATCATTAATTATTATCTTAGTTTGTATCACTTTTTAAAATGTATGATTTCCCACCCACCACACTTTTCTAGTCTCAGAGCTCTTTGATATTGGTACAATACAGTACAACAGATAATCTGGTAGATGATCCAGGTCAAGCAGATCGTTGGGATTCACCTATAAGGCTATGATCAACCAAAGTATCCCATGTATGCTCTATAACTAACCTAACTTGTACTAGCATGCACCTTCAATTTACCTGCTTAACAGAACAATGACTTCAGCTCTACTGGGGAATCATTTATGCTGTGTTTTTTCATTTGGTGCCAGTTAAATCACACACATTAACAAACACAAATGCCTTTACCCACTGACATTCTTTCACATTCAGTTACAAACAAACAGACCGTATGGAGGCCAAAGGCTGGGTGTTATTTCATCAAGGCATTACTCTTCTCTGTACTGAGGGAGGCACTGTTGGATTTGTTGGATCGTCAAGAGACATTTCCTAAATGGTGATTCAGCTGCGAGGAAAGAAAATCTGCCTTTTGAACAGCTGTCAAGAGTCACCAGGCTGAAATAACAACTTTAGAAACAACGCAAACAATGTAAATGAAGTTTATGACTTGCTTCAGCACTGATTCACTTGTGACCCTGATGTATTGATGAAGCGTTTTTATTAAAGGACCTGAAACAAGTAACAGTTCCCTTTGAAAATCTAAGCTTTAACAGTCTATTCAGAGCAGGATTAAATGTATTTTCAGTCAGAGACTTGGGATAAAAAAAACCTCACAGTGCTTATTTCTGCACGCAATAAAGAAGTTGATCCACTAATCCAGTGCCACAGGTGCACAAATACCTGTGTAAGCAGAGTTAAGACTGATAAAAGCTCCTGGAAGAAGAAAAAAGGAAGGAGGAAAAGTTCCCACACTTTGACTGTTTTGACTCTCCGTGCCCTTTCTTTATTCGTCAGCCCTGCCAAAATGCAAAGCAGCGTGCCAGCCATGAATGAAAACAAAACGTTGGGGAGGGAGGGAAAAATAATAGATGACAGAAGAACCAACATTGACTCGTGTAACTCACCTGTTGGTGAGAGTTTTTTTTGTTTGGTGTTCATTCAGACAGCGGGCGGCTGAGGGGCCCCTCCCTGAGGCCGCACCGGTTCCCAGGTAGAGAGAGCAGAGGTGGGAGGAGAGTTCCCACCACGCTCCCTAACTGTTCTCACCGCATCTCATTGGCCCGGCATTGCGTCATGGCTGAAATGCAACACTCCTCCATCAGTGAAGGCAGGTGTATGAGGCTGCAGGGCAGAAGGAGCAGGTAAGTGTGTGCGCCAGACATGAGGACAAAGAGACGTGCGAGGAGGAGGGGTGATGTGCAAGTTTCACTCCGCTTTGTCATGCCTTCAGATTTTTCAAAAGTATCAAACGTGAGTGAGGCGTTGTTGTAGCAGCTGCTCCATGAACCCAGAGACAGGTGTACACAAACAGTGGGTATTTTGCCAATACATAGGCAAATGAGCCTCTTAAATCAAATGATAGTGGTTCCCACACTCCTTTCCACAATCACTGTTGCCTTAAAGCTCCCATATTGTGCAAATGCACTTTTCCGATGTTTTTGAACATAATTATGGGTCTACGGTGTGCCTACAGACTGCCAAAGTATCAAAAAAAAAGAAAGCTCTCTCCTTTTCTCACTCTTCCCTTTTCTGAAACCCTCCACCTCTCCACCCAATATACTCCAGTCATAATTCTCCCCGTTTCTGACGTCAAAAACTGGAAAGCCAGAAGCTTCCACTGTGCAGTCCACCCCCCTATTTCTTATTGGTCCACGGCCCCAAGATCCTCTCTAAAAATATTCCTTCACCCCCATGTTGTTTGCTTGTTGCTAAGCGACAATATGCCTGTAGTACGGCAAAACATGATGAATGTTGCATAATCCACTATTTTATCTTAACCACAGCAGCCTCGTTTTTAATAACACAACGGATAGGAATCTACTTGTGCTTTTTTTCAAACAGTGAAACTGAAATTAATGTTTTTATTGGTATTTTTGCCTGACTGGTGTATAGCTATTAGCTTTGGGACAAGCATTCAGCTTTTGCTCATAAAAACATATTTCTATTCCCCACACCAGTCTGGCAATGCCTCGTTTTTAACAGGACAAACGATTGGAAGGTATACTGAAGAAGTCTGACTTTGAAGATAATTTTTTCACTGATTTTAGTGGTATTGTTAGCAGCTAGCTCCCGAGCTAGCTTCGCGGTAGCCACCATCTTTTGCAGCATTTTTATTGTGAACATGCCGTTTCCATTAGCGTGTGGTTGTCAGTGCATCTGTATGAACATAGTCTTTCATGTAGACAAGGATAGGTCATGTCAAACTGTTCAATGTGCGTTACTAGCACTAGACTTGGTTCTTCTCATGGGTAGGCTAAACCTAACTGTGCTAACAGGCTATACGTCATCATTGTTTACAAACAGACAGAGGGCGAGGCGTATCTGGCTTCGCTTCCGGACAGGGGGCGGGGGGAGCTCATAGATTGTATATTTACGAGGGGAGCTGCAGCTCTTTTTAAAAAATAGGCCATTGTGAGATTAGCTGAACATCAGTATAGTACAATAAATGATCTGAAAGTTTTTTCAGCAAACAATTGAAGAAAAACGTATTAGGGACCACTAAGACCATATAATATGGTGTATAATAGAACTGAAAAGTGTATAATATGGGAGCTTTAAAGGTGGGAAAGAAAGTTGTTTTCTGTTTTTGTTTCACGTCGCCAGCGTACACAGATCTGCTCACGGTCGTGAAATCTATTTTGAAGTCGTCGACTTTACTTTGACTTTACTTACTTTACATTACTTTAACAACAATTGAACTGTCACTTTTTTATGGCATATGAGTTCTCAGCAAACTTTTTTGTCCATGTTTATATTTGGACATTTAATTGTAAACGGCAAATATTTACAAGTGATTTGAAAATTCCAGAGGGGTCGGAAGCTTGTGTCACATAAATGTTAACTTTTATTCTTCTGCAGTGGAGTGGAGAGGAGAAAACCTTTCAATTTGGTTGACAATGTGAGACTAGAGTTCCAATTGCTGAATGGGGAGCAGTTGGTCAAGGTTTCAGTTCTAACCGTCAGGATGGTTTTTAGAGGCTTACACATCCAGATGAAACCTTTTACTCTACGTATTCCCCTGGAACATGAATGTGGCATTGACTAAAATCATAGTTATATTTGTTTTTATTACCTAAAAAGAAAACTGTGCGTTCAGGGAATGGTGTGAGGTTCAACAAGTCAGTCATGCATTATCTCAGTTGAGGCTATCGTTTGTTTCTGAATGAAGAACAGGTAAACCAAGATTTATGAGTGAACTTGCTCTGCACCTGGGAACATGATGAACTCCATGGGTAGCTTCCTGAAGTAGGCTCTTATCGGAGGATATCACTTCAACAGCGCACAGTGACAGCTGACTTCCTGGTGTGAGCTTCGACAAAGCTTGGTTCTCAGGCTTGTTTACTGTCTCCTCAGTCTGACTGACAAGGAGCAATAACAGGTAAATGTTTAACCACTCACTGTCTCTGCTTTCCTCACTCAAGTTAAATTAAAGGTTTTTGTTTTGTTGATCAAACGTTTTGCAGTTCTGCAACCATGGTGCTAACTTTTTTGCTGTGAAATTCTTGAAGAATACAGACTTTATTAATTTTGGTTACCTTAAAGTTCACTTAAGGGGCATAAAGCCAATTTTTTTTTTTACAAGATTTTTAAACTTTGTGGATGTTTGCTGGTAATATTGAATCTGTGAAAAAGTTGTATTAAGCCTTGTGTGCCTCCAGAGGAAGCTGCAAGAAATAAATTGCTTCAGGTGATGTCACTTGAGGCAGCGTCAGTTGGGTGTGGTGTGTGCGGTGGAAAGTTAAAGTGAAGTGAGCTAACAAGACGTCTGTAACCAGCTCCTCACGTCTGCCTGAGGCTAGACTGGCATAACACACCCAAATCTCTGACAGAACCGTCGGCGGTGGAGCATTGTGATTAAAGTTGTTTTCATTCATCCCTGGCTTAGCTTTGCAGTGCATGCCCACAATTTAACTCTGATCATTGTGGTCTGGCTAGGCTGTAGGCCTCTGCTTAGGATGGAGCAGCCATACAGGAGATGATTGACACACCCCCATTTTATCAACAAGATGCCTTTCTGCACCTGAGTGCACAAACATACCTGCTAAAGTTAGACTGATTTAGATCTTTCCTTATGATTATCAGATTAGATAAAACACACCTTCAGACCTTAAATTCCGCCTAATTTAGACACTAAAAACGGTTTCTTAATGAATATGTTCTGTTCTGTGTTGTTCTCAGCTAAGTGTCTTCTTATTGGAATTTTGCTTTTGGCTAACAACAACACGCAAAGCTACAATTTGATAAGGAGTGGGACACACAGCCCAGAACATATTTTCTTAACTTTCTATATACAGTATAACTTTCTATGATCAGCAAATGTTTTGTTTTGATATAGGAGGAAACATGTTGTACTGTATAGAACAGACCCTGTGTTTAATCTAGACCACTGATCCCTCACACTTCCTGGATTCAGTGTGTAAGGTAGAGGGTTTAAGGAGACGGGTTTACATTATTTTGTTTATTTAGGAATACTATAGCAGCATAAAAAGAACAAAACCCGGGCCAAAATGTGTCTGTTCTGATCTAAAATATATTTCCTGGATACAAAGAATACCAGCACAGCTGTGTACAATTGAATTCAAGTGTTAGTTTCTCACATGACTTGAATAATTAAGTGGATTTACCTGTGTGTGGGTGTGTAAATGAACAATCAAACCTGTTGTTGGATATGTGTGTGTGTGTGTGTGTGTGTGTGTGTGTGTGTGTGCGTGTGCGTTTCTGTGTTTGTGTGTGTGTGTAGGAGTGTGTGCATGGGAGGGCGGGTGCCTCTGGCTTCTGCCTCTGTCTGTTAATGTGTGTAAGTCTGCAAGCCATGCAGTGAGCCCAGCTGTGTGCCTGCTGGAAGTGCACGTGTGCGTATGTGTGTTTGTCTGAACGTGCACATGTGTGCGTGTGCGTTTGTGTGTGTGCATGCGTAAGTGTGTGTGTGTGGGTGTGTGTGTGTGTGTGTGCGTGCGTGCACGCGTGTGTGTGGCTGCTGACGGGACCTGTCACTATCAGGCCCACACATCTCTGGCACTGTCTGTGTTGACACTCTGCCCGAGGGGGAACGAGTCTGCAGAGGTTGAGGAGAGCAGCGGTTTCCCACGGCTGCTGCTCTCGGCCTCAGCCCTGCCTCTGCATTCCAGGGCTGCCAGCGCTCTGTAAATGTTTGGACAGCCTTGAACAAATAACACACCTTGAAAGGCACAAGCACAGGCCCTCGCTCACTCTCTGCACACCCCTTCTCTTCATCCGCCTCCTTAAGCTCACATCGCTTACACACACCCCCACCCCTCCAAAACCACAAATCTACCTCCCTCGCAGCCACCCGCCTGGCTACTGCCACTCTCAAACTTTCCCAGCCTCACTCTCATGCACAAATAAACACCAACCTGCACTGTGTTACTATTGTATACTTGCATATATAAACATGCAGACACTCACCTGTGTATATGTCAACAAACATGCCTGTTAGGGCCGTAGCTGTTTTAACTTTGCAGGATTATCTTCACACACACACACACACACACACACACACACACACACACACACACACACACACACACACACACACACACACACACACAATTGCATTTTGAGCATAGAGACTTCATGTTTAGGATACTCATGCATTGCAGGAAGTGTGCCCTTTATGTTGGAATAAGAAAAGCACGAGCGTGGAGGTCAGGGTGATGAATTTGAATGAACATTGTCTGGCCTTCATTCAGGATACCAGCGTTTGTGCACTGTAAACAGACCTGTCATTACTGTTATGTGGAATCCTGTCCTTGTTACAGAAATGGTGGTCTACTGTTTGGTCCGTCTACAGGATCCGTAGGCCAACAAGTGGGAGTTAGCTGAGACATAGATTACTGCAGGAAGAATTAGCCATTCAGAATGGTAAAATTTCCAATACAATTGTATACCATTCACCTCTTATAACCTAGATCCCCTTTACATCACCCTTATATAGTATAGTGTGTCAAATACAGAATAAGTCATAAAGAGTACAGTGTGCTCTTTATGACTGATGCATAGTATCTAATGACAGTTTAGGTAATGTTTAATCCTATAACGCTGAGTTACTGAGGCGAAACAAACTTACGCTATAGTTATGTTCATGTAGAGGACGAAGGCCATTCTGGTGTAGAATAGAAATAAGCCCTTCAGATCGCCCCAATGCGCTATCAGCAGGAGTTTGTACTGCTTGATCTGATAAGGGAGAAAAGTTTGAAGTGCAGCATGCAGCTGATGTGATGCACAAATCAACTCCCAACACACACACACAAACACACACACACACACACACACACACACACACACACACACACACACACACACACACACACACACACACACACACACACACACACACACACATACACACACACACACACACACACACACACACACACACACACACACACACACACACAATTGCATTTTGAGCAAAGAGACTTCATGTTTAGTAGGCTACTCATGCATTGCAGGAAGTGTGCCCTTTATGTTGAAATAAGAAAAGCACAAGCGTGGAGGTCAGGGTGCCAAAGTGTGAACATGAACATGATGACAGTCCTCAAACTGAAGTTTAATGAGTTGCTAATCATTAAACAGAGGAAACCCTTTCATAATACAAGACATATACAGTATAAGAAATGACTGCTTCCTCCCAAAAGTCTTCATAATATATGCCGGTGATTACTGTAAGACATTCAAGCTACTGTGAATCAAAACATTCATGTCATTACGCTAAATGTCGGCATACTGTAGCCAATTGTCAGCCAGGCCCTCCCTCATACAGTTTTTTGAACAGTACATTCATTGCAACAGGCTTGATGAGCAATAACATGGCACGATAATAGCGAGGCTGACCCAGTGTGAATTCCCCCACAACCACCCACACGCGCACCCTGATGTCTGCCAGCAGCTGTGGAATCTGGAGTTCCTTACTCATAGTAAATCCCACGAAACACAACGCAGGACCACTTCCACTGCACTCCTCGAGCAGTAGCCACTGAAACACGGCTCTGTTTTCATTGCCGGGAGGCCTCGGGGTACATATTTCTGTAATTTGGCTTCCATGCTCAGCAGTTTTGCAGCTGTGATGACATTTGGGTGTCGCCCCCCTGTTTCTCACGGTCTTGCTGCCAACGCTGCTCTGGCCGCTGGTCGTCAGCCAAGACTGAGGTCTGTGTGTCAGCCCCCACTTCTTGTGTACACATGCACTCTGAAAGAAGGTACTTTTGAAAAAAGAAAAGTATATTCCTGGCAATCCGCAGTTAAACCGCACTGTTTTTTTTCTCCCGAGGGTCAGTTTTTCAAACTGCAGCTCAACGGTTTCAATGGAGGAAGGGTGTCAGAATTGAAGGGGTTTATATAACTGATAATGATGATGTTTCTATCTTTGACTTGTTCAGCTTCTGTCAGTATTTGCAGTCTGTTGTGGTTCTTTGTGGTTTACTTGTCATTTGTATTTTATTTTTAAAGGATCTGTTACCCTTTTCTTCAATTGAGCCGATGTTAAAACAGTTGATATGTTAGATGGGAGAAATTGGACTTGACTAAACACATAACACTGATGGAAAGCAATTACCCTTCACTTCAGAAGCTGCCTTGCATCCAAGAATAACTAGTAAAACCTGCAATTCATAATAAGAAGTTTGGGCCTACAAATTATATTATAAAGTTACTTGTTAAAAGAAGATATAAAACCTTATTATATGATGCAATGCAATTATTTATCAGGGCCATGTTTAAGCTAAAAGGGGAGCGAAAATAGAAGTCCGTCTTGGTTTAAATTTAGACCAACAACAGGAAAGCAGGGCTAAGATTTCAGTGCCAAATAAACGCTGTGTTCTTTCTAATAATTTATTTTCATAGTCTTGTTTTTCTTCATAAACAAGTGCTTTGAAATAGTTTCCTGGTTGGGAATGGCCAGTGAGCAGGGAGGGAGCAGGTTTAGGTCCCAGGGGGAAGATAATGGTGGGTGTTCCCCCCACGGTCGCCCCCGCTTCTTCTCAGCTGTCCTCCCGGAAACCTGGGTCCAGCTGCTGCCCATTACACCAGGAATGTATCCTGGGTTCAGATGCCAGGAGTGTGGTGGCACATTAATAACACAGGGACCACTGGGCCAGGCCACTTGTGAGTTATTAACATGGCACACTCGAATCCTTCCCATGGAACCTTGGCTCGCCCTCCCCTAACTGCCCCCTCTGACAACAGCTGTCAGACTCTAGATTTCCCATAGTCAGGGAGCAGGGAGTGTGTCAGCATGACCGTGTGTGTGTGTGTGTGTGTGTGTGTGTGTGTGTGTCTCAGGGTAGGGAGTTTATGGGGTCATGGTATCTGATTAATTGGTCAGATATGCATACCAACGGTTCCTGTTTTGTCTGTCACGGTTTAGGCCACTTCGTCTAATCGCTTGACACAGCTGAGACTTTATGTCTGAGCGAAAAGTGCTAGAAACATGATCAGATATCCGCAGTCTAGGGCACGGTTTGGCCGCATACATCAGTAGCTTTATTGGTTATTTTATACATGCCATCCATTTGAGAGAAAAAAGAAAAGGAAAAAAAATAAACTGTATGAATTACTGAATATTTCAGACAAGGATTTTAAAGAGGCAGAAAGGAGGGTGGAATAATGTGAACTGCAACAAACTTGTGGTGGAGAAGGGAAAAACATTGATTGACTGGATGTGGTTGTGAAGGAAACCATAGACATTTAGCGCCAGGGCATGTTATTCACTTCCTTGCTCTGCAGCATCAAAGGTAACAGAAGTTCTGAAGGGCCTTTGAAATGTCTGAGGAACAAAATAATTACTTCAATTTTTTCGGCCTACTCTTTCAGAAAGCCCTCCGTATGGATTCTCAGATCGAATATACAAGAGATGAAACATGTTTTTTTTTGTACTGGCTTGATTGGCTAGAATCTGAGGACTCCACTCATGTGGCTGTGTGTGAGCCTGAGAGTTTGTTACAAGGCCCCCAAAGCTTGCAGACGGCAGTTTTCCTTTACATAATCTCTCAACATATTGAGCCAGTGAGCACCTGGGGGGATCATTTTGGCCTTAATGATATGGCCTGACAACAAAACAACCCAAAAGGTACTTGAGGAAGTTGTTGGGAGCCTGGGCCTAATTACAACACAGGACAAAAAAATCAAACCGCCCCGCACTTAATTGGCTTCTTTTCTTTCATGGTCCTATACATGGCCATACAATCATGAGATGGAGGCAAACAAAACCCCTGCTCTCTCCTTGACCCAAAACACTCCTCTAATTGCCACTGCATGGTCAGCTACAGATGTAGGTGGACTATCCTATAGTACAGCACCGAAAACACGCCACATCGCACTATAAGATAAACATACAATGGTATATCAGGGCGTGGGAATATCAGAATAATTTCATTATTTCTATACTTCAGCATTACAGGCTTATAACATGCGTTACATTTGCTACAACACTGTATTTACGTATGGAGGGTCATGTAGGCAGGCTTTTCCAAAAACAGACCACAGTAAAGTGGTTGCTTTCACCCGAGACACACCATTTCCCTGGTATTGTATCTTAAGTGGTACAGCAAGGAGTTTTTTTTGTTTTGTTGCATTTACTATTTTCAAAGGGCCATTCTCTATTGTTGTCCATGTTGAAGGAATCCCAGCCTAAGTATGTCTCTGTCCCTTCCTGATCTGTTCCTGAAGTCAGAATGTATGTTTTTTTCTGCAGTACGCATTCATGCGTCCGCTGTCGGGGTCATGACCCAGCACATTCCCGCATGTGGCATCTGCACGACGGTGGCATGTCAGAAGATGTGCAGAAAGACATGGGAAAAGAGACATAGATGGGCACCTTTTGGGGATTTCTAGGAAAGACTGGTTGCTAGTGGAAAAGTTTTCAGCAACTGTTACCTTGAGGAAGCTGAGTGAAAGTATAACATCAAAGGGTAGAATAGAAAAAGAAGAAAAAGAGATGGTTTTGTAATACTTGGTTCTGTGAATCTGTGTGAGGAGACATGCACCACTCAATCACCCATTCACCTTAAATGAATACCATTCACAGACAGACAAGTGGAAGAGCAGTTAGTGGCAATTTGTGAGTGTCTGTGTGTGTCTCTGAGCCACAGTGAGGCCACCTTGTGGGACCCCCTTTTCTTTCTCTTCCCCTCGCACGGCTGCGTCTAATCTCTGACCTCCCTCAATAAGATGTATTCAGAGTCCATCAAACAGACGAGCTGCTGCACAGGCAGCCGCGCACCGCTGGGGGGAGAGCCATGGGAAACACTCTTAATTGTCCCCCGAACCTTTTTTTAAGAATATTAAGCTGCATTAGCCGACCATGAGCCTTTCTTCGTGGGTCTTCTAAAGAGGCTACAGCAGCCCACTCAGCCAACAGGCCATTAAACGTGACAGGTCTTTGTGAGGAGCAGAGAGACACAACTCCCAGGAAAGTGCAGCTACAGCAAACCTCTGCCTAAATAAAGGGGGGGCTAGCAGGTTGGCGAGTCTTGCGTCTGGTTTGGATCAGGCCCTCTGTGCTGCCTGACTCATACAACAGCCTCAGATCTATTGAGGGCTATTAAGTATCCCAGTGGAGTGAGTCTATAGCGTTAGCCATAACTCTGGCAGGGCAGAGCCAAACAGACACAATACAGGAGGATCATTAGAGGTAAGATTTTCCAGCTTCAGTGATGTCACCGCCGCACTCCTAAGCATTTTGCTATTGGCAGTTCAACATATACAGTATTTTTTTGGTGGAAAACACCTCAATGTAATATTAAACTAGCCTAATTCTATGTATGAAAGGGCCATTGCACCCAAAGGATATGATGAGAAAGAAAAACAAACATTTTCGTACTCACCCCTGGTGTTATCCAGCCATGTTGAAAGTTTTGTTTTAGTTTTTTCAAGGATTCAAGTTACCTGGCTCTGATATTTCTGTGGCCACCCCTAAGAGAAAAATAAATCAGTAGTAGCATCTCTTCAAGTGGCAAGGTACTGATTTCTCTCAGAGGCCGATATATTCAATCATGCATGCATCAAAGCAGAAATATCTGCATGGCTAGATTTCTGTAGAGATAAGTGATTTAACAGTAATGTGGAATTTATAATGCATTTCTTGTTGCATGAATAGTTACTGGTCCCTGCTGGTGCTTAAATGTTGGTAGAATTTAAGGAAACAAGAGTATAAGCAACAAAGAAGAAATAACAGCAAATTTAAAAGGGAAGGAGAGAAAAAAAAGCACATGTTAAAAATACATATATTGTAGAACCCATATATGGTATAGTGCATTTCACTGTGAATGCTAAAACTGCAGGGGTTCAGTCAGGTAACAAAGGGGGCTTGGGGGAATTCCTTTAAAACTGGTGGTTTTTAAGAACATATAAAAACATGTTTTAACTTCTCTAAATGACACTGGGGGTACTCGCTCAGTTATTTTATTGGTACCTGATTCATATAACAAGATTAGACTGTAGGCTATAAAATGAGCTGCACGCCTGCACCATAAAGCGTTTTCCGTCACACATACCTACACACTAAAATGGTCAACTTACACATAGTTTCTAACAAAATTAAGGCCATCGATTACCATATTTGAATTCAATCATTGGAATGTGCATAGTCTTTGACCCAGTCATTCCTCAGGGACAACCATATTGTCCATCGTGTTAGCCTCATTAAGAAAACTATTTGAGCTTGGATGGAGTGAGCCATGTGTAAAGGTTGGTGTTAAGCTGCTGTGCCCTTGTGCTCAGGCCTGAACTCGCCTTGTAGCTCTGAGTGACACCAGAGGACTTAGAGGGAATGGTCAGGCATTCAGGAGGGTTTCGCTCCTATTCGAGGGGTCAAGTCATCACTGAAACAAAGATTTCATATTAAGCAGATGAGTGCCATAACAAACTAAGGCCTCAATGAATAAAAATTGCAAAGGGCATGACTCAATGAGAAAAAAAAAATAATTTCAAAGGAGATCACGGCCATTTGCAGCTAAAAATTTAAAGATTGTTTTTGCCAAGATAAAACCAGGTCCATTGAAGAAAAATGATTGGATGTTTGCTCTTTATAATTAGATTTTTTAAGCCAATCCTCATCTCGTTATCTTGACTTAGACACATTTACCCTTGCCACCAGATGTGAGATTGACTGCTCTTTTAAAAATGGCAAAGTTCGAGATCTTCCTTCGTTTCACTCATTCTGTGTCTAAACTGCTCCCTGTGACCTTGTGACATCATTACTCAAAAAAATCTGCAAATGTGGTGTCCTTCTTTGGTCCTTAAAATGGCATATGTTACATAGAATTGGCCCTCCATTAATCAAAGCAGTTAAGCACTAAATAGGCAGATCCAGGATGAGAAGACCCCCACACCACCACCACCCAGCAAAGTTCATATCAGCACACTGAAAGGGGATTCATCACCCTGTCATCCTTAAATAATAAGGGACTGAATTTCAGTGTAGGCTGATGGGATGAGGATGAATGTGTGTGTTTGTGTGTGTCCGTGTTGCAGTGAGCGACGATGGTCAGGAATAGGCGGGGCCTTCTTGTTGGCGACACAAAGCCGTTGCTGTGCAATCAGCTCGGTGTAAAATCGCCGCTCTGTGGCCCCCACAAAGGCCAACAAAGGCAGGAGGCTGGTGGCTGGGGCGCTAGTGCGGCGACACAGCTGTGAGCAGAGCCTACACATCTCGGCTCAATATGGGCCCTCCTCATATCTGTAGCGACTTGGCCCCTGCTTCCGCCGCGTCCCGGGACAATGGAGGCCCTCGGCAGACCCCCTTTGTCGCAAAGTTTTTTTCAGAGTTCCTTTTTAGCCTGAATCTTAAATATTTCATTAGGCCTCCTTCGCCCCGCTCCCTTTCTTTCACTGGCATTTTGAAGAGCATCGCCAGGACCTCTACTCTTAACCCCCTTTCGCTTCAGCACCGCCCCAAAGACACAACAAAGGATTTCCTCCAAAACTGTTTGGAACCTGCTGTTATTCAAAAACAATCAGTGTTTAATGTTAAACAGAGGTAAAGGCATGTGCTATGTTATATGTCTCGTACGTTTAGTAAAAGCATTCATATAAGTAGAAAGTGACAGTTACATAACACAAACCATTTCTATTTATAATTTGTTTAGGTATGCATAAGCGTGGTTATATACAGTATACAGCATATACAGCTCTGGAAAAAATTAAGAGACCAGTCTGGATTTTTCCTGAATCTTCATCTCTACATAACTTATTGAACATGCTCACAATGGCAAAACATGTATTAGAATTTGGTAGAAATGTTGTCATTCGTTTATATTATAAAATCAAAATGTTAATTCTTCTCAAACATATGCCTATAAATAGTAAAACAAGAGACACTGAACATTTGGAGTGGTCTCTTAATTTTTTCCAGAGCTGTATATATATACATTATAGACATGAATATCTTGTGGTTTACACTGCTAAATGCCTTGTATCAAGATGTTAAGATATTTTATTAAATTCTTGTTTGTATCAGTATGATTTTATGTTTTGCATGATATTTGTGAGATTTATACATTACTGGTAAAGTTATTTCTCTATTTCAACTGTATTTTTTTACAGTTTAATTGGCAAATGCACTTAAGGAACTTTTTATTAAAATTCACCAAAGAATTATGATTTGGTTGGATTTTATGGCAACCTACATCCAGTGATGAGTTGTTAAGTTAGAAAGACTATGACTTGTCAGTAAGTGTTGGTACATTGACCCTGATAATAAAAGTTGAATAATAGAACTTTATTTGAATTTAAATATATTCATGACATATGGTCACATTAGCAACATTGAGTGTCATTATTGAGTGTTAAGGCACAAGCTGTTCAGTGTATAGGAGGGCCACTCCTAAATGCCATGTATAGAAGAGGTGACCAAACACACTCCCATCCAAATATTAACCACTTGTTAATAACTTTTCCGGCCCTGTAGCAGAACTTCTATCACGATGGATAAATAGGGCTGAAAAGGACTTATCCTTATGCTAAGCCTTAAAGTGCCATGATGGGACTTTGTGACAAAGAGAAGCTTTTGTTAAGAAAGAGAAGGTGGGGGGTTGATTTATCCTACAATTTAAGGGACCCTAATGAATAATTCAGTGTTATCATTCAACTTGATGCTCGATTATTATGTTTTTCTTCTTTCTTCACACGTGAGTGACCCGGGCAGATATGGGGTATCATGCAGGGGCACAAAGGGGGAAGTAATGCGCGCTCAAGGACAAAACAAGAAGGCTGCAGCGCAGTCACTCTGCTGTCAACTTGATAAATATAATGTGTCACCAATTAAAAACTCATTGCCCTTCTTTAATTCAGCCAAGGCCTTGTTAACCGCTGCCTGGCAGGGAGGCTGCCAGAGTAGCCACAGCCCCTGTGACCAGCACCACCATAACAGAGGCCCCTGCTTTCCCATCCTTTTAAAACCACGGCCCTTCTCTTTGGCATGTTAATAAGACATTCATTGGGCAGCACTTTTCCGATAGAAAAAGTGACCATCGATGTCTTTGATTTTCATCTCTTTTTTTCTTGGGAAAACAAAGAATTCTATAGTTTCAGATTTTTATTCAAAAAACCCTTTTTGGGCCTTTCTTTGGGAGCATTCTCATGGTAATCATGTTGACTCAACTTTGTGCAATGTGGCTATACAACGCATATGAACCCTAGCAGGAGTCCATTACAGAAATACCATTTAGCAAGCTGTTTCTGTGAGAAAGTCAAACGTTTAGGGGGCTTTTTGTGCCAGTTGGGGACAGGGGTCCCAGTGGAGCAGCAGGAGTCCTTTAGAAACCTCAGTGAAACTAAAGGCTTCTCAGGTCTGAGATACTTGCCAGCTGAAGTCAAAAGTGTTGAAAATGCAGAAAAGCAGTTTTCCTAAACAATGTCCAACGCCCTGTCAACCATGACTCCTGTGCTATTTAGCAAAGTTCTACTCCGGCAATGGATAAGTGGATGTCAATAACTGTTCCAAACATATCCACCCAGACACATATTTTCTATTATTTTTTTAATTAATAAAAAATGAGGCCTTTGATCTTGCTGTAGTTGCAGCAAACAAGACAAAAACTAACAAAAACTCCAAATGAAACAACCAAATACTTGTTGCTGTGAGCTCAGTCAAAGGGCCACATCATTCATCTGCGCCTTCTAAAACCATAATGTGTAACAGTTTCTGATCATATACTGCTGTGGTTAAAGTTTTGTGAGTTTTAGGCCAAAATACAGTTTGGTTATGGAAATATCATGGTGTGTCTGAGAAAAACTGCTTTCGTAAAGGTAATGGGACTGTCGTCGTCACAAACAATTGTTGACTGGAGGGAAATGAGATTCATGAAAACGTAGCCGAAAATTAAAAAAATATGAAAATTGATAGATTGCCTAATCTTATAAAAGCACCAAATTAAGTAAACAACATTAGCAACAGCATTTGGGCAAAGCCAACCCTGAAGTGTATAGCAGAACACACAAGCTTAGCTTACTAGTTGAAGCGATAAACAGGCTTTAATAGATCACAAAGACGGAGTCTGTGTTTGGTGAGTCACTCATTGAGTCAGGTTTCCTTCTCCCACACACCTTTTGTGTGACACGCTGTCCTTAGCAGTGGGAAAGAATCCAGATTTGGAAACATTTTTAAGTGCTGAATTGTAGGAATTCTGAGGTCATGCTGCTTATATTTCCCAATCTCTCAATGTCCCTCATTGAGCCCATTTGAACAGTAATGTTGGAATGCAAGATATTCCATTGAACGCTAAATGAACCTTCTCATCCTGAACACATTAAAGCCCAGAGTGGCGTATAAAAAGAATGAAGTATGAACATCTGAATGAGTCTACCTCTTCAGCCCTCTACAAGCCACCACCAACCCCCGTCCTCCGCCTCTCTGCCCGCTCATTATCCCTGTCACAAGGGACCCGGGTCCACTTGGCACAGCCTTGTGGACCTAATTGAATTAGACATACCCGCTTGTTTAGGTATTGTGCGGTGGCATGAGAATCTCCCAGCCATCCTCATGAAGGCATAGGAAAAACAGAGGCATCGGCAACACTTGTCGGAAGATCTGAGAGTTGAAAATTCTCAGGGATGGAAGGGGCCGCCGTGAAACGAAGGACCACCAGTCGCCTATTGTGTGCCAGCTCAGTGCCAAGTGCAGAGTGGGACTCGTCCACTTCATTTAACCCTGAGGTGTGGAAAAATCCTGGCATCTAACACACTCTGAAACCGCTTAGGAAAAGTTACTGGTAATATTTTATTCAATACTGTGAAAATGTATTCGGTGCTGGTTAATGCATTGTTTAGTGGAAATGTTCACTGCAGTGCTACACTGTTGTGTTTTATCTTATGTCAACTTAAGCTTAATCTTTTCTCTCTGTTAAAAAAGGTAAGAACTTTAAATGTGATATATGGTCTCAGTCCGGATCATTGAGTAAATGGAGGTGAACATGAGTGACAGATGTTATCCCAGTCTTAGGCCCAGCCCCAGGGTCTGGTTCACTTTTTTAACAGGGAAGAATCCATGAAGGGAAGGCCTGCAACCTGAAACAAATTAGGACAAATTAAAATTGAACTGAATAATCTAAATTGGTTTACAGATGGAAGACTTCTATTTTTGTTGATTTTGACTCAATCATTTTGTTTGTCAAAGACTGAATAATGCATGCATAAGCTCCAGAAATGTTCAACTATCTAAAACATAGTATTTTCCTGAGTGTGTTTTTATGTTAAAACAGTCCATGTCGGCCATCTGTCACAGGCTTCTACTAAAAAGCATTTGGTGCAGCTCTTGACACCATAGCGACAGCACCAGCTTAACCCTCTGACTTCTTACCTTTTCCAGCCACAGTCTTGGAGCTGACTCTAAAGGCAAAAGTCGCTCACATTGTGATAACATTCTTTTTTTTCGTTCTTTCGCTTTAAACTCGAAAGAAACCTCTTCTAATGTGATTGCCCTTTCCCATTAATCCAGACAAGGTCTAAATGGAGGTGCTACAAGGGGATGCCTAGGCGCTGTCACTACATAACGTCACCTCCCTAACCCTGGGGGTCAGGGCCAGATTGACACCATAACCCACAGGCCTGATCCTCCTTCAGCCTCTTTAGAGGTGCACCCGGCCGGCAGTAATACGGCCCGCACTTTATTCATTTGGAGATCAGTGGAGCTGAAAAGATAAGCTCTGAATTATTGGAGCCCACGGACCACGGAGAATCTGATGGGATCTCTGAGTCTTTAACTTTTCCTCCCTCTCTCTCTATACCCCCCCCCTCCCCTTATAACGTGAGGACACCCCTTGTTAGATTCAGGCAGCCAGATGGGGCGAGAGAGGAGTGGGATGATCTGCAGGGCTTAAGAGGGAGTGGTGACACTGGCTGGGACCTGTCACTCACGTGCAGGGGGAGGAAATGTGGAGTTAAATGCCACCAGTGGACAAGACGCAGCTCTGTGTGGACACCAGACAGCCAGACAGTAGGCTACACCATCCTGCCTCTTTTTAGTCTTTTAGTCTCTTTGCCTGTGTCTTTAGAAACACCATTTTGAGAAGTACCAGAGCTGCTCATTTGATTTTCATGTGACTATACTGCAATTCTGCCTTTACTTGATGGCTTTCATTTAGAAAAGGCTCTGTGTGTAAACAAAGCGAATGTAAACTAAATGGGGTCCACTGTGGCAACATGGCCGTTTACAGAGCCTATAGGCGGTGTATTAACACTGGGTTTTGAGCGGATGATGAGGAGATATTCACCGATTTTGACAAAAAGTGATTTTAACGACATTAATTCTACAGGATTGCTGACTCCACCTTTAAAGACTATAGATTAAGTATGAAAAACAAATATTTCCCCACCCCGCTGTGTAACATATGAGGAGTTAATGACAAACTGTTGCCGTGTAAATATCCCCTCGGGACACAAGATAATTCATAAATATAGCAGACAGAATTGCTCTGGGAGGTGGGACGCTGGAAACAATAACACATGAAAATGAGAGGCGGGTTGCTTCTGTGGCTGCTGTAGTTAATCATCGCTCTGTCAAATTAGCATTCGCCCTGCCCTTCATGGAAGACACCCCAGCAGATAGACAGGGCATCGTTAGCCACACTGTGCAACAAAGGGCTGGCAATGGGGAGGCTGGGAGCTCTACTGGTAATGTCAGGTCCCAGGTCAGCTTGGTCCAGAGCCAGTGGAAGCCCATGCTGCGCTAGGCCTGTCCGGTGTTGTCATAACAGAGCTGTTTTACTGTATGAGGCCAGAGGAAAGACAAGAGCGGCTGCAGCCTCCCGAAGACCGACTGCAGAACAGGACCACACACTCTCACTTCTCATTAACATCAGTTTAGTGCTTTGTATCTTCCCTCTCACATGCCCTGACATGGACCCGCGAGGAGTAGCGCCAAGAAGAGTGGTGAAGCTTACTTTGCCAGAGGGGCTGGGCTAGTGACTTCCAAAATGGAATGGTTGCAGATAACACATTACCTTGCTTGTATTAACTTTGTGAATTTATAAATCCATCTTCATCACAAAAATAGAGATAACTTGATATAGATAGTCCCTACATGATCCCATATCATTTGTGTTTCTGTGACACCACAACTCCTGTACTCGTTTTTCTAAAACACTGATGCAAAAAAGAAGCATATTATTCCACATAATTACTGTTGTCTATTATTCACGCTCTGTTTTTATTCTTGCCATATGTCTCACGGCTATGTGTGATTTATAGTGATTAGTAACCAAAATCAGCCCCTCCTAATGAATGGTGATGTGATGATAAAACAGTAAGGGAAGTAGTCTGACTATGAGTGTTGACAAGCTGTGCAGCAGCAGCATTCTTTTTGGAGTCTCCAGCCGTTGTTCCCTTTTGTCGGCATATTCTTTGACAGACGCCAGGCATTGTGAAACATAATAATCCTGATTATTACAATAACATCGGACACCGCACGTGACCTTCAATTGGCATGACAGGTTCAGACAAATCTCCAGCCATCAAGTCAAGCAAAATATTTTCTCTCCCCAATCACGGGGGCACATTGCTTCCTGTCCTGGACACAGTATCACCCAGTGGCTCCTTGTTTTCCATAAAACTTGTTTCCTGTGTTACAGGGCATTTTATGAAGAAAAAATGTGATAAACTTACACGAGTCACTCACTGATGCCATTTTTATAGTATGTGATATTAGTATGAAAATACTTTTAGGCAATACAGAACAGAGAACACTGATTGAATACAGGAAATTTGAATATTGGAAATTGAAAAAAACAGCGTTCTGACGTGTCATCTGTGTCCCAAAAAGAGACATATTGATGAAGACAGATTGTGATTTACTGCTTGTTTGTTACTAATGGTTAAGTACAATTACAACTGGCCTGTCGTAAATATGCTGTTGAAATCAAAATGGGGTGTACTGCTAAATTTCTAAAGTATACTTAAACACAGAAAGCAAAACAAAATAGAACTGTTTTATTGGGTTTACTGATTTAACTTTCTTGTTTACTAAATTTATCATAGATCAAGTTATTTTCCTATTGGCTCCTCTTAAACATTACACAACATTTTATATAGTCTTTTATCTCCTTTAACCATTTGACTTAGAGTGAATAATGAATAGACTACGTGCTGACAGCTGAAGTGGTCCAATATTATAAATCAATGACGGTTTGTAATTCTCTTCATTAAACAAAGGGCAAACGAATAAAAACCCATTAAGATGACATGTGAATTGGCAAACAAACTGTTTAATTTGTGTCTGCTGTGTGAAGGGGGTTTTCCGTCCGTGGGCCTGGGGGCAGCCCAAATTTACATCTGATTGGAGTTTAATGGCCCATGGCTGCTTTTACTGCACAGTCACTATGGCGACCAAGCTTTTCTCAAGATTTTAAACAGACTAAAATGCCCTTTTTTTGTCCATTTGAAATGTGTCATGCGAGCCAAATGGGGCTGGGGCTTGTATGTATCAATTTGTTTCTGTTGCGAGGCCCACACTATGCCCTGTAATGAATATATGGGCCATTGAATCCCAACACACAATGGCCACAGCTGATGCGGTTGCCACAGAGACACGCCCACACAAAGGGCCGGAATGATGACATATGGTCCAAACCTGCCCAGTCGGTGGACCCCCAAAAGGCGGACTGCATTGAAGGACAAAACCCCACGTTAGCCATTTATCCGTGCCTACTCATTTCATGGTAAAATAAACTTTTTATAAAGTTTCCACAGCCAATGCACAATAAGTAAACGGCTGGTGAAAAAGCCACCATGTAAAGTGGGGGGAATTCATCATTAAGTGATTAACAAAGGCTCCTTTACCACCTGCTTCTACATTAAAACGGACATTTAAGGCCCCTCTTTTTGTTTAAGGTGAAAGAGAAGATTGAGGAAAGAAGCATGAACTAAAAGACATAATAGAATGAAGCATATGTCGGTACTTTCAACATCTACTGACCAAAAGCTCTTGATATGTATTTTAATTTTTTTTCTCATTGCTGCTGGATCTATTGTGCTACCTCAGATGTATGGAATTTGTCTTGTGTTTATTATTTTAAATACATGTAATTTAATTGTCAGATACAGGATTTGGAACATTTGAAATTATAAATTATTTTTTCATTTTTTCATTTTTTTAAAGGTATTTTTTGGCATTTTTTAATGCTTTATTGATAGTGTGAAGAGACAGAGGTGAAATGGGGCAGAGAGGGGAGTGACATGCAGAGAACGACCACGTGCGGGAATCAAACCCGGGTCTGCTGCTGGGCCCGGCCCGGGGTGGGGACGCCCTACCAACTGAGCTAAGGGCGCCCCACAAACTAAAAGTTTTTAAGTTAACTTTGCACACATGCCTCTGTTTCTATCCAAAGTTTGCGCCCGTCAACCTTAAGTAATTTCTAGGATCTTGTTCCCCCATATTGAAGAAATATAATAAAAATCATGTAATGTGTGTTATAAATGATATATTTTATATTATTTGCATATGTGTAAACTATGCAGTCTATTTAGTGCGTATTTTGTCTCACAAGTTGCTTTCACATTCTTTGAAATTCGGTTTATTACATGTTCTCATGGTTTTGAGATAAAACAGAAAGACAATCAGCACCGTGTTATCAACACAAGCATGTCAACTGTTAAAAGGGGGAAAGCTCTTAAAGAACAGGCGTGTGGGTAAAGGCCTAATTCCATTAGGAAAGATAAGCAGTGTGTGAACAAGACATTTAAGAGTTGACCTGCTTCATTACTCACCACTGAAATATGTGGTGATGTCATTACAGGCTTTGTATGGTGGGAGGGCTGTATGGGGTCAACCATTCACTATTCACTTAAGGTAGTGCAGATGCCCTACTTTTTAAATAGGGCTAAACATGGAAACTGCTCCTCTCATTAGAGTTATTAAGGTAATTATATTTGTATAAAGGTGTGAAACCTTTAAAGTTAAGCACCTGCTTAATAAAGAAATGGCTAACAAGCTCACTGTTAACAATATTGGTGCTGAAAGAATAAGTTGATTACTCAGAGATTGCATAATCATTTAATTCATCACACTCACTTTGTGTGGCCCCTACTTCTCAAATTTCACGTGTCTTCAGAATTGTTTCACATTGACTGTATTTGGTTGTTCACGTTGACGACACCACCCTTAACTCAGGGAAACATTTGATAACCCCATTTATTAACTGTAATTGAAAATGCTAGCTAGCAGAAGATCCCCCAGATAAGGGTAAGTAGTTGCAATTAGGGTTTGGAAATCGTTTTTACTTTCAGATTGTCCAATCATGTTGAACCCATATGCCTGCCTTGTCTTATACAACACTTTTGACAGGAGAAGAGGATCATCTTACCCTTTTGTTCTAACCTTAAACCGTCTAACTCCATGCCTTTATTTGAACAAATCCCTTTTAAAAAGTTTGTGTGTTGATGCCTGGAGTGTGTCACTGTCATCTCTGCACCCTGACCACAGCCACATAAAAGCATTTTCCGTTTAACATTATAGGCTATATTTCATATCACAATTCAAATCATTATATGCCTACTTATATGCGGAGTGTTAGCCATGAAAGAGCAATGATAGGCAAAGTGTGTTTTTGAAGGTTTTTATTCACATTTAACTGCCCATTAAATGTTTAACATTTTTCAAAATAACTGGTTGACATACATTTTTTTTCCTTCATATCCAATGACTTTTCCTAATTGTATGGGGACAACTGCAGGTACTGTAAATAGAAAATGAACATGATCATATTTTTTCATTGTCTTTAATACTTACTTATAAATGTTCAACACATTTGTTTTGGTTGTTTTGGATGACATTAAGGCTGATCAAATATTTAAAAGTTTTGTCTCTGTAATATGAAGTTAACCACACACAAACACACAACCAACCAACCACACAGACACACACACACACACACACACACACACACACACACACACACACACACACACACACACACACACACACACACACACACACACACACACATACACCTGGCAACCACTACTGTAAGCAATTCTCACAAACAATCAAAACATTGTTTCAATAGTGTGTGTAGACCATACAGAGCCGGCCCAAGCCTTCAGGGGGCCCTAAGCAAAATATGATTAGGTGGCCCCTCTCCAATGTTAGCGCTGCTGAAACTATAGATCTTTGTTAAATATCATTCACACACCCAGTGTTTTCCGCTATTGCCTCCACTGTGCGGCTGTGCGAAAATATTAGACAGCCGAGATTCAGACCCTCCTAGGGGGGTCCGGGGGTATGCCCCCCCAGGAGATTTTTTTAACCTTTTTAAAGTGAAATGCATGAATCTGGTGCACTTTGAGAGGAAAATGAAGAGGCTAAATCTGAGAAATTTTGTGTGAACAAATAATTTGGAGACACTGGGTCAGATGAATTAGAAGCTATTGAAGAAGGACACATGGATTTTCCATAAAAATATTAATATAAAATAAAATATTATGGAGGGTCCTCTGGGTTGGGCTTGGAGCTCTTTTTCTTTTACGGGACATATTTCTCTGTAATATAGTGAATGCATTTAAATGCAGTGTGAGGAACTAAGCAGAAGAACTCTGTTGTCCAGCTACTGTATCTTTTTTTCCACAGACAAGGCTGAAATAGGCTATAGACTATACACAGTGCATGGGCAACTGAGGGCAGCCCCATTTCCAATTGTTTTTAAATAAACTCAATATACACTGTGCATGGATGTGAACGTGACATGATCAGACAATTTCGGATTTCCTCCCAGATGAACTGATTACATTTTTAGGCTATTAATTATCTAGACCAAAACATTTTATTCCTTTTTTTGTATGATAACTCACATTTGCATAACATGATGTTAATATCAAACACAAAAAAAAAAAAAAAAAAAAAACGTTTTTTTTTTGGCCGGCTCTGAGACCATAGATAGTATATAAAAAGGTGTATACCTACCTAACTGCACCTGTAGTAGTGCGGGAACTTGACTTGGGGACGGGGACATTCAGTTCCTGCAAGGACAGTGATAGTTCAAGAGAGGTGCAAACTTATACAATTTGCACAGCAGATCTTCTATCTAGGCCATTTCTCTCGCTGTTGTGTACTTTCTCTCCATGAAAATGATGTCAAGGTTTTCTGCCATTGAGGATTTGTCACATCTTTTTGACAGTGAAAGTGACACAGAGGACAATGTTGAGCCTGATTATTGGGCATCCTCCTCTGATGAAATATTACATTTGCATACAAAGCAAATATTATAAATAACACTAAATAGTACTTACAAATAATATACTTACTTTAAAACACACCCAAAATAACTCCAGATCCAATTTTAGGTAAATAGGCGATCCTATTGTCTTTGGAAAAAATTATCATTATCCATCCATTCAATCACTGAAAAACGATCTGATCGGCAATTGGAACAAGACTAATTGCAACCATAAATTCTAATTTATTCATTATTCATATTTTTATGAGCGATCCATACTTGAAAAAGTTTTGGATGGATTGCCGTGCGATTTGGTAAAACCGTTCATTTCTTCCTGAAGATGAATTTAAATAACTTTGCTATTGGAAAATGTTAGCATGCTAACACGCTAAACTAAGATGGTGAGATGAGTTTGCATGTTCGCATGGTCATTGTGAGCATGATGACATTAGCATTTAGCTCAAAGCATCACTGTGTAAGATACAGCCTAACACAGAGCCGCTAGTAGACTTATCTTGTTGTGCTGGCCTTAACGTATTATCAGAAAATCTATATACGGATATCCCTGCAGATAAATAAATTCAGAGCACAGAAAGAAATTAACTGTGGAGGATTTCACAAATGTCCAACCAAAAAAATGACTCACACACTAATACAAGATAGGTCAAGCCAATGTGTGACTTGATGTCAGCTAAGGTGGCAGGCTGTGAGTTAGACCCGGAAGGAGATCTCACTTGGTTCGATTCAGAGGTGACAGGGCCTTCTGGATATGACCTGTCTATTCCCTCGTTTCACCCCAGCCATGCGCCTGGCTGTCCCCTGCATGGACGCCTCCATTGACCGCTGTCAAAGAGAGAGACCTGGAGGAGAACATTACCCTGGGAGGTCAGAGACCCCCAGGTGACCGGGTGAAGCCCCCTCGAAACACTTCAGCGAACAAGCAGTGTCCAGACTAGACCTGTTTTCATGGGACCCTATGCGGTCCAATCTGGAGCTGTCAAACCGGAAACAGGCTAAACACACCGTGAAATTTCAAATGAAGTACAGGCTGCTGAGCATCCGTCTCAATCAACAAGGCTTTATGCTTCAATCTCATTTTAGCAGTGAATTCTCCGTGATGAACCTGGTCCTATTTTGTATGACCCAATACACAGACAAACATTCATACACATACATTCACACACATACATACACACATACATACAAACACACACACACATACATTCACACACACACACACACACACACACACACACACACACACACACACACACACACACACACACACACACACACACACACACACACACACACACATACACACACACACACACACACACACACACACACACACACAAACACATCCTCTCTGTGATCATATAAGCAGACACACAGATTCCCACACATGTGCACGGGTGTACACACCCCACCCTCAGACCCCACACTGCACAGCATTATGCAGAGCTCCCTTGAATTCACACAGAGATCTAAAAATACCCGCGAGGGAGGAAATCCCCACATTCCGCAGCAATGGACCTTCACTACAAAGACATCCAAACAATAAGCTTCTCCCG